>NC_090935.1:59544534-59854193 GCF_040938575.1 Ambystoma mexicanum | reverse complement strand
CTACCTCCTTTTGAACTGCGGCCCTCTTTGCTTCAGGTAGTCTATAAGGTCTGACTCTCAGTTTGAGAGGGATCCGTGTTGATGACATGTTCTACTAGATGTGTTTTTCCTGGAAAGTACGAGAAAATGTTTTCTAATGGTTGTAGCGGGACCTCCAGTTCTTTCTTCTGGTCTGGACCGATTTGGGGTCACCATTGAACTGCCTGCATTTCTGAGTCTGTTCCAGTTATTTTTAGGATGTTCATGTTGGCGGTCTCTGCCCCCTTCCATTCTTTCAAGAGGTTTACATGATAGTTTTGCTGTTTCTCTCTTCTGTCTGGCTGCTCCACCAAATAATTCACGGGACCCAGAACTCGTATGATTTTGTAAGGTCCCCTTCACTGTGCCAACATCTTATTGGATGACGTGGGAAACAAAACCAACACCATATCACCCTCTAGGAACTTCCTAGCTCTAGCACTATTGTTGTAGTAATGAGCGTGGGATGTTTGGGCTCTCCCCAGATTTTCTCTGGCCATCTCCCTTAGTTTCTTTAGATGTTCTCTCATATCGAGAACATAGTCAGTAAGGTGAGTTTCCTTCTCTTGTTCTTCCCATTCTTTCTTGGCTATATCCAGGACTGTTTTGGGTTTATGACCAAATAACTCAAAGGGAGAAAATCCCATAGACGATTGAGGTGTGTCCCTCAGTATCATTAATACCCATGGTAAGACTCTGTCCCAATTTTTTCCTGTTGGTGCCGTGACTCTTTTGAGCATCATTTTGAGGGTTTTATTATATCGCTCCACCAACCCATCGGTTTGAGGGTGGTATATTGATGTACATATCTGTTGGATATTTAGCTGTTCGCAAACCACCTTCATCACTCCTGAGATAAAGTTGCGTCCCTGGTCCGTTACTATTTCTGTGGGCAAGCCAACTCTTGAAAAAAATGGAACTAATTGGTTGCATACCTGTGTAGCGCTAATGCCCTTCATAGGAAATGCCTCCGGGTATCTTGTGGCGTAATCTACTATCACCATGATGTAGGAATATCCATGACTACCGGGTTCTAATGGTCCAACCATATCTATCCCAATTCGGGGAAAAAGGCTCCTTTATAAGTGGCATGGGTTGTAAGGGAGCTTTTTTTGGTTTTTGTGGGTTGGTTTTTTGACAAATAAGACACTCTTTGCAATATTTGGACACTTCTCGGTATATTCCGGGCCAAAAGAACCCTTTTAGCAATTTCTCGTGTTTTCTCCTTCCCCAAGTGTCCTCCTACAGCATCATCATGTGCTATTCGTAGAACGGTCTCCCTAAATACCAATGGTACTAGTAACTGTTCCAATTCTTCCTTCTTTTGATTCAAAGTTACTCGATTAACCAGAACGTTCTTTGACTTAAACCACGGATAGACTCCTTCCTTGTTATCTGACGTTGCTTGATCTCGAGCATGTTTTAAAGTTGGGTCTAACAGTTCACTCCGGAAGGACCTGGTCCCTGACTCTGGTAGCCAATCTATTATTCCTACATATCTACGACTTTCATGCCACAATTTTTGTTTTTCTCTGACTTCTCTTTTTGTCTTCTTAGGTCTGGGTTGTGACTTGTCTTCGATTTCAGTTTGAGCATAGGGCACGGTATGCAGCCACTCTTGATCACGTAGACATTCCTCAAATAAAGGTAGGTCTTTACCTACTAGCACTTGTGCCGGTAAATGGGGCATTATGGCGACCTTCATCCTCGTGCTAACCCCCTTTACCTCAAGATCTACTTCCTGGTAGGGATATGCCTTGGTATCCCCATGCACACACGTAATGGGAATAGTTCCTCTACCCTTCCCCGCCAAGCCACTTACTTTTGGTATTATGGCGGTCTGCTCACTTCCTGAATCCAGCAGGGCTTGTCTCGGTTTTCCATCCAATCGTACTTCCATCCGATAAGGATCCTTCTTTCTTCGGTATTCTGGTTTTTGGGCATATCCGATTTCCATTGGCTCTGGTTTTCGTGGGCAATACCGGGCAATATGCCCCCATTCGCCACAGTCAAAACATTGTGGTTGTCTGGTCGTCGTGTTCCAACCATTTCCTTGGCCTGGTTGACTGCTCTTTACCTCGGGTAGGGCTGTTCTTTTGGGTACCAATTTGATGGGGTCTACCAACGGTGTTCGGGTAGTACCTGCTTTCTGAAATGCTGTTGCGATATCAATGGCCTCCGCTAGAGTGGGTCTATGATGTTGACATACCCATCTTTGCATCGCAGAGGGTAAAGCCTCTATGAATTGTTCGAGTTTAACTTTCTCCATTATTTCCTGTACTGATCCAGAGGCTGGTTTTAACCATTTGTCACAGAGATCGTGTATTCGATAATACAGTTGTCTGGGGGTCTCACCGGTTCTTAGGCGGGTATCCCTTAGTCTGGCTCTGTAGGCCTCGTCGTCGACCCCCATTCGTTCTAATATGGTTTTCTTGATCTCCGCGTAAGTAACATCTGTTGGATTTGCCGCCTGATATGCTCCTTGTAAGGGACCAGTCAATAATGGAGCAATGAAGTGGCCCCATTTCTCCAACGGCCACTGCGAATTTCTTGCCACTCTCTCGAAGTTGGTAAAAAAATAGCCTGGATCTTCACCTTGCTGATATTTTTGTAGTACATTAGTTGGGGCTATGGAATTACCCCTTGTAGCTGTCAGTCTCCGTGATGTGCTTGATGGCATCTTGCGTGGCTGCCTGTATCTGTAGAGCCTGCTGTAACGCCTGTCGGTCCGTTTGCGCTTGATGCGACTGCACCTGCATTGCCTGTTGCAGTTGTTGCTGACCATCTAAGTGCTTTGATTATGGCCTCCATAGCGTTCTCGGTCCCACCGCTGCCACCACTGATGTAATGGATCACTATGAGCAGGAGTTAAGTTAACGAAAATTTGTCTTTATTGACTTCAAAATCGTAACAAAAGAAGTTAAGTTGGGTAAGAACCCCTGTTTAGACTCCAAAGTTTATCAGCAGGCTTGGTAAGAGCATAAGGGAAAAACCTTAGTTCAGTCTTCGTATGCCCACTGGAACCTCTCGGCTGCTTCCTCACTCTCTGCTGGCCTCTGCAACAGAAAGGAAACGAATCAGTCAGTCTTTCCTTTTCTGCTCCCTTATATAGGGGCTTGGACAATTCCACCCAATCAGGATGCTTCCCCGCCCGAAAGTTTGAAAAGCCCCTCCAAGCCCCGCCCTCTTCCCTGGAGGATCCTGGTCGCCATAATGGAGCCCGCACTGGTGCCTCGTGGAGAAAGCTGGTTTTCATTGTAAAAGTACACGGTAAGTTCTGTGATACTGTAATGCTGTTTTCTACAGTTTTCTGTGGCGCGCTCTTTTGTTTGTTCACATGCTTGTATGGTTTTCTGTTCCGGTCATTATAACTGTGGTTTGACTTCGAAAGTAACTTGCCAACCTTAAACTGGAAACACGTTTTTCCCTCGGCTGCCTGAGCCGGCGTTAATTGTATTTGTATTTGTTTATTTATAACACGCATACCATCAGGCACAGGGGCATCAGGGCGCAATTTGTACAGGGTTGCAAGAAAGAAACATACAGGATATTGCATTACAAAATTAAACAATAAACATAATAATAATCAGATTAATTACATATATTACATAGGTTACAGTGCAACTGGGAATAACAGAGGATATAACCTAGGGTGAACAAAAAAAGGTTAGCATAGGTAGCAGACCGGAGATGGTGTCAGGGATAAGCGGGCAGAGTAAGTAGGACAAATGTCGGGCATGTCTTATTGCTGGTCGAAGAGCCAAGATTTGGTTTTAGTCTTGAAGGTGTTGAAGGAGTCTTTGGCTCTGATGGTAGCAGGGAGGGCGTTCCATAGTTTAGAGGCTAGGACAGGGAAGCTAGTGCCTCCCGCTTTTTGAAGCTTAAACCTGGGGATTGTTAGGCAATGAGTCTGAGCAGTTCTTAGTGATCGGCCAGTAGAGTGGCGCGAAAGCCGACTGCAGAGATAGATCAGGGCCTTGTAGGCTAGGCATTTGTGCGTGAGGGCAAGAGTTTTTAGGGAAATTCTCTGCTTCACAGGTAACCACTTTAGGCTAGTTCTGGCTTCTGAGATGTGGTGGTTGCGGGGGATGTTCAAGGTCGCTCGAATGGCATTATTCTGGGTAGTTTGGACAGGTTCTCTTGGCTAGTGCCTAAGTAGAGAGCACTGCAGTAATCAATTTTTGCCATGATCAGTGTTCTGGCTAGTGTGACACTGTTGGGGGTGGTGAGAAACGGTCGGCAGGCTGAAAAAGGTTTGCACGTGTAGGCAGAGACAGACCTGACTGCATTTGTTTGTCTCGTTAGGGATAGGGTGGAGTCCAAGTAGAAGCCTAATGTTTTAGTGTCTTTCGAGACTCTTATGGTATTGCCGTCTATGGTGAATGACTGATAAAATGGCTCAGGTTTGCTCAGGCGTTGAGGTACCCAAGATAAGGAGCTCCGTCTTATCGTCGTTCAGACATAGCTGGTGATGGGCCATCCAAGCTTGGATGACCAGGTAGACTTCATTGAGGGCCTTGGTGTCAGCTAGATAATCACCTGAGATAGGAATGAGTATCTGGGTGGCGTCCCCATAGTTGGTGTAGGAGACACCCAGATAATCAAGCACATCAAAAAGTGGTTTCGTAAAGATATTGTAAAGTGTAGGTGACACGCAAGAACCCTGGGGTATGCCGCAATGAATAGGAGAAGGATCCGCGGCTGCGGACGGTGCAAAGACCCTCATGGATCTGTTGCTCAAAAAGGATTTGATCCAGGCCGCAGCGGACGGTGAGAAGTTGGCAGCAGAGTGGAGGTGCCTGCAAAGGATCTGTTGGTTAACCAAATCAAATGCGGCGGAGAGGTCGAGGAGTAGTAGCATTGCTAATTTGCCCTTGTCCTTCAGTACTTCGATCTGGGTTTTTAGGTCTAATAGAGCCGTTTCCGTCCCATGTCTGGGCCGAAATCCGGATTGTCGTAGACCTAACAGATTGTTTGATTCGAGGTAGTTTTGGATCTGCAGGTAAGCTGCGCGGTCCAATATCTTAAGCAAAAATGGGACTGTAGTAATAGGTCTTAAGTTCGTGGGTATGCTTGGGTCAAGAGAAGGGTTTTTTTAGTAGCAGGATCACCCACGCGTCCTTAAGGTTGTCCGGGACAATACCTGTTTTAAAGGAGGAGTTAATGAAGGCTGTAATGAATGGAGCTAAGTTGTGGGCAGAATCCTTGATGATGGGAGCTGGGCACGGGTCACCTTGGCAGTTGGACGGTTTAATCCTCCGGATGATGTTTTCTACCTCAGCGACGGTGAGCGGTGAGAAGGTGAAGGGTTTGGTATTAGCCATTTTGGGAGGGGTGGGCCTGGTAGGGGAGAGTGAGCGGTTGTCACGCTTCAGGCTGTCCTGCTTTTCTTTAATTTTGGATTGAAGCACAGCGATTTTGTTTAGTAGGGCTGCTTGGATGTTAGCACACCATTTGCTGTCTTTTGTGCATGTGTCTAGAGGGGAGACTGGGGTTTCGAGCGCTTTTAGGATTCTAAAGAGTTCCTTGGAATTCGAATCTGCTTGCATGATACGATTGTTGAGCGATTCTTTTTTAGCAGTGATGATGGCATCTTTATAAATAAGGGAGGCGAGGAGGAAACCATCTTTACGCTCATCAGACGGGTAGCTTTTCGTTGACTTCAGAGGGAACGTGTTGCCTTTTAAGTGTAAACTATTTACATGAGTCATATCTTTTCCCGCGGCTGCCTGAGCCGGTGCTTTTATGAAGTCTGTACTTGTATGGCCGCAGCCGTGAATATCAGGGCCTGTGTGTGTTTCTCGTTTTCATGACCCAGCACTGTTTTATTTTCTGTCTCTTGTCCCCACCAATCCTCCTTTGGGTTTTCCGTGTCTGGCGCTTCTGTCAGGTTGTCACATACCGCTTTATGCTTGTGCGCCAATTTATAATTTTGAACTTTTTTGCATCTGTAAACCCATCCTGTCCAGTAGTCACAGCTGCTTTCTGTTTAGTGTTCAGATCAACACATAGCGAGTCAGGACAAGGATATCATTTTGTAATGGTGTAAAACCTCCAGATCATCTGCACTTGCGAGAAAGAAGGCCAAGCTCAAAACGATTAGTTATTAGCAAACCTTTAGGCGGGGCAAAATTCTTCTCCAGAGCTTGCCTTCAAGCAAGTTGAAGATTTCTCAATCAAATGAAATGACGGTCTGAAGACCATATATCAGCATAGGGACTACGTTATGGTACCTAATAACCAGTTGAATACAAAATCTTGCATATTTAGTGCAGATCTTTTTTGATTTTAGGTATGGCGTTATCCATTTTAATTTGGATGTGATCAAAAAAATATATTGTAGCCGTTTAAAATGGAGAAAGCTTGTCACTTAAACCTTTAAGATACAGATTGTCAATGGATAGGGTTCCTCTTGCTGTTCGGGAATCTCATTACCTTAGTTTTATTTTTGTTACCCTTCGTTAGTTCAATGTAGCATATCCATGTAATGCTCTTAATAGCCGTTGGAGTCATTGGTGTCCTTTTAAAATGAGCACATCATCAGTGTAAGCTAACCAATAGATGTGTGTCTTTCCCATCTGGGCGAACGAAACCAAACCGACCCCTGGAAGACTCTGGGTTAGCTTGCAATGCCTGTACTGGTGTGGTTACCACAATGCCAATCTAACATGAGGCCTCAAAGTCTGGTCTAACTGCACCATGGTGACTACACCACATGCTCCCCTACCAGTTATGCGTTCCCCTTGTAATCTCCTGCATGGGAGAAAAACAGCCAGCCCTCCCCAACCTCCAGTGATCTCCAAAAACATGTACCTCTGTGGTACCCCCACATACCACACCCCCGCCCCCACATCCACCCCTCTCCCCTTTTCCCCCTGATCACGCAAACCTGGGTGCCAGGTACCCAGTAAGCCTCTGCATGGAACCTTGCTGCTTGGGCCAACCTCTGGTGTGCTCCAACCGCCTGCACTGCCACACCTAGCAGCTGCAAAAACAAATACGTTCACTATACCCTGCGTGCACCTACTGGGTTGACAGGCCAAAGTAAGCTCCTGCCGGTTGCCCAACCCGCCTCGGCCAACCTCTGGTACAACCCCACCACCTGTACCTCCTGTTATCATGCACATACCCACATGACAGGCTGCCCCTACCCACTTGACCTAGCAAACCACCCCGACCTCCGCCAACTCAGCCCATTCCACCGACAGGCAGCCTACTCTGACCACTCCACTGACAGGCTCGGACAATGGGCCCACCTCAAGAGGGTAACCAATACACAACACAACCTACTAACCATCTGCTACGTTCCAGGCACACCAACACCTATGGGCCCCCCAATCCTGCTCCCCAGGCCATTAGCGGCCCAGTGCCTGCAGGCAAGCTTCCATTTGCTCACTTCGCTGTCAGTACCTAGGTACCAGGACCACTCACAGGGGCATCTGTCCCTCAGAAACCATTTTCCCTATAGCTGGCTTTTACTTCCGTTGGCTCCCTCCCTGATATTACTCTAAATTCTCGGTCCGCCGACCAATACCCATCCGATCACCTTACTCAACCAACCGCAAACTGACCCTGCAACTAGGGGCCAGTGACCCTAAGCACAGCAGTGCCCTGATTGTGAGCCCCATCAGACTACCCCACTGACCTCCCTTAAGTGCTTTCCCCTCGAATCCCTGAGCCGCCTATGCATAACCGAAACTGATGCCGGACATCGGCTTGTCTGTCGACTGAGCTATCAAAGTACCCACCACCTGTCAAGTAAATATTGTTCCACATTGACAGAGCCAACCCATATGACGACCCACTGGCCCACACCAACCATTGGTGTGCACGATCAAAGAACGCGCCGTTGCCCCTGCTGCCACTCCATCACCTCCCTCCCTCCCTTCTCACCCTCCATGGGCTGCCCATGTGCACCCACCAGGTCCGCTATGAGAGAGGGCCAGGCTAGCCACTTGCCCTGCCAGCACCAACCCTCTGTACACTCCTAGGGACCCGCTATGCCCAACCAAACAGTCCTGTACCCGTTCACCAGGGTCTACTCTGCGGGTGAACTTGAATCACCCGTGCACTGCTCCTGCGCACCTACCGGGGGCCAGCTGGCTTCATCTACCAATCTCACAAACCACTGGTACTCAGAGGACCGCGTTGGGCCACACACAAACACAGCCCTGTACGTTTTCACCAGGGTGACACCAATCTGGTGCCAGCTGTCAATTCACCCCGAAATTATCCCATTCCACCAGCTAATGCTGTATAGCTAACGGCCAAAGAAATATTCAGAGCGTACACTTTCCTTATATCAAATACTACTGCTGGAGATTCGGAAAAGTGCTCAGCGCATATCTGTTTTGTTGTATACCTCTGTAAAGCGCGTTGCTTCTCGAAGCTAGGTCCGCGCGCAATAAATACCATAATAATAAAAATGATAAAATACTTTGTAAGGTACCGCAAGAAAACGTGTATGGTAAAGTGAAAATATCCCTTACCAGCCTATTTCACTGCACTCTCGAACACAGATGCCACAGGGACTGTACCTTAGGTAGACCAGGGTGCAATGTGCACTGGAAAGAATTCACCCAAAATGAACCCCCTCTGATGCTACTTAATGCAGAAGGTGGCCACAAATATGCAAACTCACCCTACATGAGCCTGTTTGAAATGCTGCAAGCTTGTTGTCTCCTCTTATGAACTGCCGTGCCGGCCACCTCAACTAAATACCAAGTGCCACCTGCTTGCGGCATATTGCTCGACATTTCCCATGTACAATAAATCTTTGCAGCCCCCAAGACTCCGACCCACACGTCCTGTCCCTAGGCTGTTCGACAAATCATTACTGTCCTTGCACCTCTAGAATACCTGCATTGTGGCAGGTGTAACGATTTATTGCGTGCTTGCCATTCCACAACATTTCAGCATAACTAATTGTCAACGCCGCCTGTGAACTCCAAGAACACCTATTTAACCTCCATTATGAACGAAAACCGCGCCGGATGATGTGTGGAGCCATTTAGGGCAGAAAGTAGTTGAGGCACCGGCGGGGTGCATACATTTTAATGGGGACAAAGAAATACAAGAAAGGGATTAATAGTGGCTGATTATCCTGAAACGGCTGACCAGCAGAGACTCGAGCTTTACATGCCCAGTGAGATGCTATAAAACCCTGTCGACAAGTGGCTGATGTGCAGGACCCCAGCAACAAGGTGAGTAAGCTTTCGCTTCGTGAACTACGGCGTGCTTTATATTTTTCTTCGGAAATAGTGAATAATATCTTAGTTTTCGACAACGCCAAAGACCGGTTTTAAGAAATTCCAGAACGCAAAGCTAAAATGTCCCTGACGGACTCATATCGGGAGTGCTTGTGGTGACTTGGTGTGGAGCACAAGACCTCGACCTGGCGTGTCAGTCGATGACCGGGAAAGCTCTGAAGGAGCGTAAAGGGAACTTGCCGGTAGGTAGACCCTCCAAAAAATGCCCTTCGACTACCCCATTGAAAAAACATTCTTCCGATGAAGCGAGAGATGACTCTCCGACGGAAGGAGACTAAAAGGTCCAGGTCACGGAGTGGTTCTCGCCACTCCTCGTTGTCGAGGACATCTAAAAAAAGGAATCCTAAATTGCCTACTTCATTGTCCGACTCTTCTCCAGAGGACTATTTCTTGCCCTACTAAGGCCTCTACACTGGAAATGCTAAAAATGGTACTCGGAAACCCTTGAAGCAAGTAGACCATGCTCCTACAGTGCCTTCTGAGGCTGGTAAGGAAAGGGCTCGAGACATATCCTGCACACCCTAGAACCCAGGCATCAGTTTATGAAGACATGGAGCTTTCAGACGACGGTAATCTACCATTTGGATTACAATATGGCACTATGTTCCTGATAGCTTTATATCGGAAGAATCTAGGTTGCAGGACCTGCTTGAAAATCTACAAAAAGCCAGTGGGGTGGACACCTCACCAGAGTTGGATTTTGTTAAGCCAGAACCAGATGATCTCGCAGATGCATCTTACAGACAATTAATGACCAGGGTCACTGATTTTATGGGATGGAGCAGGCCTGCCCTCCCGTTTGAACAGGATGACCTCACTGATATCCTGGACAAAGGCCCTCAAAAAAGAGTAAGTGCAAACTGGGAAGCACCGGAATCCATTCCAGCAGTAAATAAAAATGTGACTAAAAATATAGGCCTTCAAGTAGTGACCCCAGCTGCTCCTCTAAACATCCTACCGCCAGAAAGCCTAGTGGTGCAAGCAGCAACCGCTACCTCCAAGCAAGCTGCCTATCCAACCATTCCACCAGATCTGGATGATAAGCGTATAGATGCCTGGTCAAGGAAAGTCTTTTCTCCGGGAGCATGGCTCTCAAATCGGCCAACTCTACTTGTGCCCTTGCACAATTCTCCGACACCCTATGGGACTGTGCATCCATGGAGGCTGAACATATTCCTGAAGGGGAAGAAAGAGGCGGATTCTTGCCCATTGTAAAATATGGCAAAGGGGCCATGTGTGAGTCTCTAGTCTGGTTTGGATTCTGCGGACAATATCAGCAGAGCCATGGCGGCAAGCACCGTGATACGCAGGTTTGCATGGTTAAGGAAGCCTGGATTTGCACCCGACATGCAGTCTAGACTCTGCTTTTTGACGGGTCTCATCTTTTTGGCAGCAAGGCTGACTGAAGCCTTGAGAAGCTGCAGATCTCGATGGCAGCAGCAAAGTCTCTAGGTGCCGCTGTTGGGCAGCCTCATGCTTTTCACCCTAGTGGACATTCTTGAGGGGTAGATCCTTTCGCTACTACTCAGTTGGAAGAACGAGAGGAATGGCTGGTCAAAGAGGCCAAAGAAGACGCAAAGGTGCAAATCCTGCCCATGTAGCAGCATCTTTACCATCAGCCACTGCTTCAGCCATCTAAAAACCTCTGATGTCTTGATTCCCATAGCCCAAGGTTACTGCCTTCTATTTGTTCAGAGACCTCAGAATCCTCCACTGGGAAGCCATTTGTTAAATGTTCCAGGTCCGTTGCTTTTGCAGGAAATGTTTAACCTGCTAGAGACTGTTGCTCTGTTACAGCTTCTAAGCGGAGCTCTATAGCACCTAAGGATGGTATTCTCCATATTTCCTCATTCCCCCCATGCCCCCCCAAGAAAGACAGAGGGCTGAGACCCATCTAGGACGTGAACAAGTTCCTCAGGAAGGACAAGTTCAAGATGGTCACACTTTCTCAGATCCTTCAGACCCTCCAGCTCCAGGATTGGATGGTGTCATTGGACCTCCAGGATGCTTATTTTCATGTGCCAATCCATCTCAAGCACAGAGTGCCTGAGGTTCGTCGTTGGCGGTTCTCATTGTCAGTTTAGAGTTCTGCCGTTCGGGTTGACCTCTGTCTGAGGGTTTTCACTAAACTGATGGCGGTGGTGGCAGCGAGTCGCAGGAGAGAGGGGATTCACGTCTCCCCCTACATGGACGATTGGCTGATCAGGACACGTTCTCCCGAACAAGCCCTGGATCAACTTAGCGTGACCTGCCACACACTCCAGACTGGGCTTCTCCCTCCGTTACAAGAAGTCTCTTATGATACCATCTCAAAAGCTCCAATTCATAGGGCTGTACTGGATAAATCCTTGGGAAAGACCTCACCACCTGAGGTGAGGGCTCAACACATTCTGCAGATGGTCACCAAATTTCAGAGTGCCCAGCGTCTCCCGGCCATCGAGTTCTTGAGGTAGCTTGGCCTCGTGGCATTCTGCATTCTCCTGGAGCCAGAGGCCCGTCTGAGAATGAGATCCCTTCAATGGGCTCTCAGGACACAATAGTCTCAGTTCTTGGGCAACATTTCAGACCTACTTCAAGTGCCAAACCGGGTCGCACAGGATCTCCTGTGCTTGACCTGCAAGGACAACATTCTAAAGGGAGAACCTTTTTGGCAGCCATGGCCCGAGATATCGGTAGTGGCGGATGCCTCGCTCACGTATTGGGGAGCCCACGCCAACACTTATTCATTCAGCAGTTGTGGTCTCCATCGAAGTCCAAACTACACATCAATCTTTTGGAGCTGAGCGCAATCAGACTTGTGCTGAAGGCTATTCTGCCCTCTGTATGGGGAAAGAATGTCCTGATAATGACGGACAATACAGTGGCCATGTACTACCTCCAACAAGAGATGCCGCCTAGGGTCACTACCACTGTGCAGCGAGGCAATGCAGCTCTGGTTCTGGGAAAGTCGAGAAGGAATCTCCTTATCAGCATTTCGCCTAGCCGGAGAGAACTGAGTAGGCAGAGCAGTCTCCCATGAGTGGGAGCTAGCTCAGGAAGTCCTTCAAGAGATCTGTTTGTGACCAGTGTCAACTGAAAGTGCGAACTGTACTGCTCCAGGAAATTTCCCCAAAGAGGAGCTCTAGGAGACTGATTCATGGTGGACTGGGAGTTTACACTCCTGTACGCTTTTCCTCCAGTCCCTGTCATTCCTCACATGATCAGGAGGTTGAGGAAGTTTGGGAGAGCCATGACCTAATTGCTCCAGATTGGGCCAGGAGGGCGTGGTACCCGGACCTTCTGGACATGTCCATCAGCCCTCCAATATGTCTTCCACAAAGAAAGGACCTTCTCTCGTGGGAGGAGGGTCAGGTTCTCCATCCAGTGGTCAAGACACTCCGCCCTCATGCATCGTTTCCGAGAGGATGACTGACAAGGATTGGATCTTTGCACCGCTGCCGTTGGAATAAATTATGTAGCTGGTGCAGGGATAACGATGTGGATCCTTTTCTATGCAAAACACTGGAGGTGTTGTTTTCTGCTGCTTTTGGCCAACCTGGGGCTCCATGTTGGAACCATTAAAGGTTATTTAGCAGCGCTTTCCATCTTCAAACGCTAGTCTGAAGAAACGTCATGTTTTAAAATACTTTCAGTGATACCCTTTCTAAAGGGACTCACTGATGTGTTCCCTCCATCTCCTTTTCAGGTTCCGGTTTGGGACCTTAATCTTGTTTTGAAGTTTCTCATGTGTGCACCATATCACCCACTCCATTCATGTCCTTTAAGACTAGTAACATTGACACTATCTTGTTAGTAGCGCTAACATCGGCCCGTAGGGTGAGCGAGTTGCAGGCACTATCTTTTAAACCACCTTTTATGATACGATATATTTTATTTGTATCGCGCTCATACACAAGTGTTTCAGAGCACGATGAGGCAAGGGAGGGGAACAAGGGAGGAAAAACCAATGATCTTACTAGGCCCAGTGACATTGAGAATGTGCAAGTGCTGGGAAGAGGGAAGGGGGAAAGTGCAAGGGATACAGGAGAAATGGAAATTGCTGGGCAAAGGATACAACAAAACAAAAGGTAGTGCAGCAGCAAGGTGGCAAGGGCAGGTTTTGAGCACAGACCAGGGGTGTCTGGTAAGTGCAGGAGAGTCTTTTTTTAAGGACAAGGTCATCCTCAAGCTCAAACCTTCGTTTTTACCAAAGATTATATCAGATTCTCGTTGAGGACACAAGCTAGTATTATCTACTTTTCACCCTCCACCTCATCCAGGCATGAAGAGGAGAGGCTACACAGACTTGACCCAAAAATGGCTTAGTTTCTACGTTTCAAAGATGTCAAAGTTTCGCCCAGATGACAAACTGTTTATAGGATATACTGGTCATAGACTGGGACAGGCTGTAACCAGACCGACCATGTCCATGAATTATTTTAGCCATTACTTGAATGTTCTAGGCTGTCCGGGATAGATCCCTCAGAAGGCTTGAGAGCACGTTCCACTAGGGGCTACTAATTCTGCTCTTCAAAGAGGTGTTCCAATCAAAAATATTTGAGGCAGCCACTTGGCCTACCATTGTCATGGCCACAGGCCCGAGAACACAAAAACCACACCATCTAGTGATGGGGGCAATGGGTCACTTGACTCACTTATGCCCCTTTGGGACCCATAAACACAGGGGACCTGGCTGGACTCGGTCCTGGCACCTTTGGTGCCAGGCTCATATAGAGATGTGAGCAGGAACACTTTATTTCAGTGCTGGAATGCTTTTACTTTATTTCAGTGCTGGAGTGCTTTTATTTTACAAGAATTTTCCAGGAGCTGAATGTCTTTATTCCAGAGAACATCCTCATGTGCTGATGCCTTGGGTGTGGCTCTCTAGGCCTGGTCTTCATGTGCTGACTCATCGGGTGTGGCAGGCTGGCTGAACCTGGTGGGCGTGGCTTCAGAAGCTCCGCTATATAAGCTGCTCGATCCTTAAGGCCGGTGCTTTGCGTTTTTGTGCACTTGCGGGTAAAGTGACGCTCGCTGCCGCTTGGACCAGTTTACTTACCTTTGAAACAAGGTATTCTCCTGCATACTCACCTAAAGGAAACCGGTGCTTCATCTGCAGACTCGTCTCCTGACATCCAGTGATTTCGATCCCGACGCCACAGCGCTGCTCTCGGCATCCACGAACTCGAACCTTGTGAAGAAGAAAGACCTGATTAGAAAATCCGTCCTAGGGCCGTGCAGCATTTGAACCCTGTGCGCCCCCTAGTTAACAACTTACCAGCTTCTGTACCGCTGCAGCTTCTGCCGGCCGGCAACATCACCTGCAAGGGAAGAAAGCAAAAGCGCAAACATCAAAAGTGGAACGGACAGCAATACAAGACGACAAACTTTACAATACAACAAAACCAGATGAGGCAAGACAAAGGCAAACAGGAACACTTAACTGAAGTATAGTGGCTTAGTCGCAGCAGGACTGGACTCTACCACGTGCAAGGGACAGTGAAGGAACTCTGTCCAGATCATACAATCTCCCCTGCCAGAAGCAGCAGGACAGAGTGCTCGCCAAAACTAATCAACAGGTGAGCTTTCCTGGCACATCGCATCCCACGGGTACCACGGTTTGAGAGAAGGGGTCGGGCACACAAGCTGTCATACTCACGCCTCCTATTCTCCACACAGGAGCAGTCCCGAGCAGCATCACCTATTAGCACCAGTCACCACATAAGCACAGAGGGTGAAGTAACACCTGAGCAACCTCACCCCCGGGAGGGCTGCAACCGTGCCCCAACGCCTCTGCAGAGACCAGGTGAGTGTAACAACCATTCACACAAAGTATTACTGCATTAATTCCACCTTAAGTCAGAATGGAAGCTTTGGGAAAGCAGTCCTTCATTTGGTTCACAACAGTCCTTGATGACAAAATTCGTACTCTCTCCGCCAACACTAATACTGCTTTGTGAGTTTTTCATAGATGAGGAATACATGGGAGGACACTCCATTTGAAGAACAAGTTAATTACCCCTGGTAACGTTCTTTCGACTGTGTTCCTTCCACGTATTCCTCATCGCCCCTCCCAGGCTACCCCGCAGTAGAATTTCCATGTTATTGCAGTTCACGCTCCTTCAGAGTCCAGTATGGTCCACATTAATGCTGGTAGTTCTACTGTATAGAAGACACGAAAAAACAGAACTGAAGCCAACGGGTGCCCTCGAGGGACATGAGTCGACTGCATGGACGGACAGCGCCCTCTGCTGAAAAAAACAAAATTCTGAAGCAGCTGAAGCTGGATATTGGAGTTATCATAGATGAGGAATACGTGGGAGGAACATTGTCGAAAGAAAGTTACCAGGGTGTAATTAACTTGTTCTTCTCCAGCATTGGATCTTTCTGCGATTCAGAACTGGGAATCCTCAGTAATTTAAAATTGAATTATTGTATATAAAACCTTCCATAGGAAAAGGCTATTTGGATTGAATGAGGTGGCAGGGCTTAAACTCCACCCCAGGCATCCATCTTCAGATTTCTCACTGTAGTCTTTCTGACAGGGGAATCCTCACAAGCGCTCAAAGTTAATTTCAAATTTGTGGATTCAATACTGTACTTTTTAAACGTTTTACTGCTGGGGTTTAGTTTAACACCTTTTTAAGTTTTCCTGGGTTCAGGAAACCTTTTCTTCACCTCCAAATCATCCAATTTACTGTGTCGTCAAGGCACCTCATGGCAAATCCAGCCATGAAAACTTCGAAGGAGAAGACTTCCCTCTTCAGAGACTGCAGTAAGTGTGGAAGTAGGTGATTTTCATCAGGATCCACACAAGTATTGCATTTACTGCCTGTATCCACACGACATTCAGGCTTGTAAAATCTGCCAGACCTTTTCCCAGAAAACTCCAGGACAGGCATTGGAGACTCCTGCTACACCTAGAGAGCAGGCAGATGTCTTCTGGTGAATCCTCTAAAACTCTCCGGTTAACCTCTCAAAAGTATACTGAGAAGCAAGCTCCTAAGAGGAGAGCTTCAGTAGAGGGAGCGGATTCTCTAACTCTAAAACCGAATAAAATGATTGACTGGGTTGCCGCCATGTCTGAGAAGGTGTCCAGGAACCATCTGAGGGATGACCAGCCCAAAAAAGGCAAAGAAACCCTTACTAAACCTTGTCGATTGAACAGTCTATGGGGCCAGCACCCACCAGAGTGGGTCCTTTGCCGTTTACGAGTAGAAAGATACTGCGTAAAGCATCCGGCCTGTCAATAGCCATTGCGCCCACAGAGAGCCACGCATCGACTAATCTATCAGTGTCAGCAACGATCAAGGACTTGTTGACGAAGAAAGCTTCAATGAATCATCACTTGATGAAATAGTCGCTTGGGAGTTGTGGGGGAGGGTGGCACTGTCAACATGGTGACAGTAACTACGCCGTAAGTAGTGGCAGAGGACAAGGAGGCCCGATCCCTAGCACTAGAAATCACTACTTGGCAGCGTGTGAGATGTCATGCATGGGAGAGGGCAGGGAACAGGACCCCCATAGAATACAAACACTAATGCTTTAGTACACAACTTTACAAGCGGATAGGATTAGACGCTCAGTCTTCAGTCGGTGCACTGTGTGGCTTATCACTTTTACCCATGTTACTGTCCCAATGTGTTTTTAATTAAACAACACTATCTGGGTCAAAACTTCACCTTAAATGTTGCATGGCACAACTAAAACTGTTGGCGGAACAGATTTGGCACCCATGTCTTTTTTTTTTTTCACCATCTGACACGGCAGTAGCTGCTGCAAATCTTCATCACCTGGGGTGCTTTACCAACTCCCCCCTCTTTGCATGATTTATTTTTGGGGACAACCTGTTTATTTGTACCCAGCTTTGTTTAGAAAATAATATTGGAGGTGTATTTCTTTCAGTGGCCATCGCATGTGATTTTTGTCCCCCCCCCCCCCCCCCCCCCAACCCCAACAGTGGGCTTTGCTCGGGTCTGTAACCCAGTCCCGGGCCAATACCCGACATGGAAATGCCCCCAGCAATAGGGGTTTATTGCTTAAATATATGTAGCTCTGTGAATTCATGAGGATTTGCAGCAATCTAGCTTTTTGAAAAAAGTTACTTTTTGGCAAATGGGTCATATATGGCACATTTACCAAAATCACTCTAAATTGTAGGGAGAATACCAATTAACACAATTTCAATAGTGATATCCCTACGTTTTATCAGGTGTGGATAATGTCAGGCAATTATAAAGGTAGATAGATTATTCAATAGTTCAACGGGAATCAAACTGAATGAAAAAATAAATCAATTTTATTATACACCATACATAAAAACAAAAGAATTTTAAAGAATACATATAATAAATAAAAACGATTGTAAAAATAGTCTGACGTTTTTTCCTATTGCTCCGAGAGTGAATAAATAGGTAAGAGAACAACTCTAATTCTCATCAGGAATGAAGTTAGTTATTTGTCTATTCTTTTCTGTTACAAGTACATTTTTTTCTACAGGATATGGTTCAACATGTTTCTGTTAGCTATTAAAATGAGGAACATTCATCAGGAGAAGGATTGATGTTCACTTGGCTATGCCGAAGATCTGTTTCTGTCCTCCCTTTTTAGTGCAATTTTAGCTTTAATTCTTGTGAACTGTTAGTAGAAAAAACACACAATAATGTAAGCTATAAATGCTCTAATTACTATTAATAGTCTAAGTTGACTATAGAACTATTATCAATTATATAATTACCTGATATAGTGAGTGGGTACGGTTGTAAGGAAAGAATCCAAACGATATAGGAAAATATCTTTGCATGACTTTCAAATAGTCCACTCCAACAGTAGCATCTATAGAGATGCATATAAATCTGTTTTTAGACCGCTTGTCAACCCATCTCGTTCACCCCTCTTTGGTGTACCTTTCAATATATTTGTCTCTTACCTATATATAGTTTGGTCTCTAGAGATCCATAGATTGGTAGTTGATATATCTCTTTTAAAAGTTAATATCTTTAATTGGATCGTCTTTTCCAACTTTGTTGTAATTTTGCGAGATATGTTCTCACTTATCCCGTAGTTTATCTGGGGGAAAATAAGATATTAATATCAACAGTGTCATTATTTTGCTCTACGTAGTGTTATGCTGTTTGTATAACGAGCGAGTTTCATGTGTTCCTAACTGTTCTAAAAATATGACTCACATTGTTGGGCATGTATAATTTGCATTTAACAGAAAAGTTGTAATTCAACTATTTTAAGCATAATTATCAATCTTGTTACTCAAGCAAAATCTCTTCTACCATTTTAAAAATTGGTACATAGCGAGGCAAGTTACACTATCATGGTTTCAGGGCGTTGATTTCTTAGTCTGATCACTTAAAAAGTATGTTTGTAGGTGCATCTCGGTATGCGGTTGTGATTCTAGCCGGTGTTCAACTAAGTGACCAACATGTAGTTGATGGCGTCTGTATCTAGCCGGGTGTACTCTATGGTACTAATGTAAAGAACTTCTATCACTGCGATGGTGAATTCCATATGGATTGTAATAAAAACTGTCCACCATTTTGGAGAGTGTTCAGATATCTAGAACACAGTGCGTGAACTAGAATCTCACAATTAATAGTATTAGGGCTGTTCTCCAGCATGTGGTCTGGCATGGATTCACATGCTCATGAATATTCCCCGTCGTCAGGCTGGGCATCTTCGGTAAAGAAAAAATCAGTATCAGTTTTGTTTCTGATCTGTCTTTCTTAGTAGTAAGCAATCACTGATCTCTGGGTCGTACTGCCCCCAGCCAATGACTGCCCTCTCCCTAAGCCCCGCCTCTGGCAGCCATCCTCAGATTTTTACCGCACGCTCAAGTGTTGGGAGTCCTCGTGCTTAGCTCTCGAGTTTTTTACTGCATTTTCAGTTTTTCAGGAGAATTTCTCATTTTTCCGGTTTAATCGAGCCTCCAGCTCCACCGTTTCTACTTCCGATAACGGGGACCCGTTTCGGAATTCTTCTACGCCCCTCAAGGGTTGAGTTTACACTTCTTGGAGGATTCCGGAAGATCTACGGCCTACCTCAACGGACATGGCCCAGGACAAAGGGAGCTCGACGCTCGGATCCAAGCTGTTCAGGAACTGCCCTGGATGTGGATTATATAACGTTTTCAAGGAGGACGAGCATTTGCAATGTCTCTACTGCCTCCATGGGGACAAGACGCACGTGGAGAAGGACTGTGCGTTCTGCAAGAACCTTTCGGAACGGACCAAACAAGATCGTTGTTCCCGCCTCGCCACCTGGCTGGAGAAGGGCACAGCAAGTGAGAAGGCGAAGAAGCCTGAGCAGGCTTCTAAGTCCTTTGAGGGCGCCCCGGCGACGGGGGCCCAACAGAAGGCCAAGCACCGCAAGTCCGTGGGCTCCGGGAGCGCCGAAAGGTCGGGCTCTTCAGTTGCCAAGCAGGGCACTACTTCCCCGGCACGTTCGACCATGAGCCAGCGCTCTGGTTCGGGGAAGAGGAAGTCCGAGAACCCGGGTAGGCCGCTGGAGCGGACCTGGTCGATCTCGAAGGGGGAGTGAGGCGTTGACCCTCCCACCAAGGCGAAGGCCCAGGATGCACCAAAGGTGGGGAGGGCCTTGATCCACCCGGCTAAGGCCTCTACCGAAGTGGTCTCTGCGACCCTGGCGGAGCCGGCTGAGACTAAGCCAATGGAAACGGCCTCTGGGCCCAGAGTATCCCTGTCACCGTGGAGGGAATCCTCTTTCCAGCCCATCGCTAACACCCCCGTGAAGACACGGCTGAAAAAGGGGGGGGGGGGCGGTGGCCGTTACAGACTCGGAATCAGCCTCTGAGGAGGAACTGGTGGAGACCGAGAGGGGCCTCAACGAGAGGTTCGAGAAGGTTCGATCCCAGGGGACGGTCCCTGCTGACGTCATCGAAGATATCGGCGAGCACGATGAACAGGGCCCAGTTCAGCGCCCATCCCGTCCGTCGCAGCCATTGCCCGAGCCCCAGGATAGCTCGGCGGCCTTTTTGTTGGCAATCCAATCCTTATGTAATGAGAAGGACGAGATTACCACGCACCCCGACGGAGGAGCCAGAACCAGGCATGTCGGGAAGCCCTCTGAACAAGCGGAGGAGAGTCCACCCCGCTCTGCCCGTCGTGCCTGCGGGACCGGTGGACCCCTCATCCCCCTCGCCAGGAGAGGATACAGCGACGGAGATGGGGACGGATGATGGCGGTGATGACACAGCAGACATCCCGTCGTCATCCCCCCACGAGCATCCCCAGCCGACGAGGTTGGCTCTTTCCACGCCATAACCAGGGCATCCGAGCTCTTCCAGCTCTTTCCTGAAAAACAAAAAAAGGAGGGGCTTCTGTACCAACGACGAGAGGCTAAGAGGAAGACTGTCCTCGCGGTGCCTTTACTCGACATCTGGGACGAGGGGCTTGCTGTCCTCAAGAACCCTGCCACGGCACCCGCCAAGAGGGACAGGTACGAGAAGAAGTACCGAGACCCTGATGCCGCCCCCTTGTGCCTCAGGGCCCAGCCCCTGCCGGACTCGGTCTTCTCGGCAGCGGCTAAGAAGAAGGCAGTGTCACGATGCCCGCTCCCGGGAGCCGGCTCAGGCCCTGCGTCCCCGAAAGCGGACATCAAGTCCCCGGGGAAGGTCCCAGCAACCCCTTATAGGGGCCCTTTGGACAGCGTCCTGGCGCCTATGGCGCCAGGCTCATAGAAAACGTCAGTCCTGGCGCCATAGGCGCCAGGCTCATTATGAAAGTGTTTGGGTGCACTTACCTGATGCAGACCATGCTGCAGAACCCCGGCCTCCTTGAGGCCTGAAAGGAACTACTTTACCTGTGGGACTCATTTACCACCCGGGCGTGGTCGGGGAAGGATACATACCTGATTGGAGGAAGGACACATTCTAGGAACTTCTTCCAAGGCTATTTAAACCACACCCGATCAGCCACACGTGCTTCGCGTTGTTCTGCATCTAGCAGCTGGACGCTCACCGTGTCTGCTCCTGCATCTTGACTTCTGCCACACCTGCCAGCATTCTGAATCACCTGCAAAGGAAGGGAACAAGAGAACAGAAGAAGGAAAAGGCCTCACCTGCTCAATCTGCATCCCAGAGACATTTCGCCGACAATCCTGAAAAGGAAGACATTTATTTATTTTTAAAAGCACATCGCATCGATCGCTGCAGCGCCGCATTCTACTCACCTTTACAGGGCGCCTCCATGTTCAGCAGCGACCATCCGGATTCGCAGTCGCGCCCCCGCGCCTAGGGAGAAAAAGACCAGATCAAAGGTGAGAGAAAGAAGGGAAAAGGGAAGCTAAAACTCCATGTCAAGACTTACCTGTTGGGTCATTCCCTTTTCATTTCGGGTCCGCGCCGCATCCAGGCATTTTCGGACCTCGGCCCCTAAGGGGAAAAAGACATCAGCGTTAATGAGTGAATGAAAAGACATTACCAAAACACTCATTAAAGATTTACCTGATTTCCACAAGGATTTCACCGCTCACCTCGGGTCGGTGCCTGTTCCCCGGCATTTCGTACCCCGGCCCCTATGGAGAAAAAGACACTAGCATTAGAACATTAATGCATGGACACAAGGGGAACCACTTATAGAAAAACTTACCTGGAAGCCAAGCAAATTTGGTTCTCACCCATCCGAAAATCTAGTGACGTAACTGGATACCAACGCGCCCCTGCATCAGAAGCAGGATGCAGAGCTCGTCCTTCCAGACCCTAAGGTGAGAAGCTACGGGGAAGCACAGAAGGGTTTTGAGGAGGTTGAGAGGGGTAAGTGGGAGGCCGATTGCATTACCCCGCAGACAGTTAACCCCTTATTCTCACCTACAGAAGGATACTTCTGCGAGTCAGACAAGCCAGATCTGGGGCCCGGTCCAGTCCGTCTTCCGAACCCTGCGCATCACCTTAGACGAGGTTACAGCAGCGTGAACCAGGCCAGCGCCCCCGTGGGAGTCAGGTGAGCGTTACATGCAGCGGGCGCGGTGGCTTCAACTTCCACTTCCCCGCCGGACAGCGAGGGTAAGAAGTCCGACTCTATGGGACGACGAGTCATCTCGTCGGCGGCGACAACGATTAAGGCGGCCAATGCCTTAGCGATCGTGGCCCGCTACGACAGGGAGCTCTGGTTCAAGATAGCTCCCGTACTAGATTTCCTGCCTGATGACAAAAGGGCAGAGGCCCTAGAAATTCTGCAGGAGGGTGAGGTGGCATCGGATCACGCCATTACGGTGGCAACGGACATTGCTGATACTGGATTTCGCCAACTGGGCAGCGGAGTTTGCCTCCGACAACGAGGATGGCTCAAGGCGACAGACTTTCGCCAGGACGTCCAGACCAGAGTGTTGGACATGCCGTTAGACGGCAACCTCTTTGGTAAGGCGGTGGATGAGTCTCTACAGGCCATCAAGACCGACTTGGAGACGGCCCGGGCCCTTCGGGTGCTTCAGCAGCGACGGCCCTTTCGGAGCTCTAGAGGCAGACAGGGTGCCTCCAAAGGATCCAGCGGTGCCTCCATCTACCGCCAGGCGGCCCGCTCCTCTTCCCAGGAGGCCTACAGAGGTCGCGGCAAGCAAGGGAGTTCCCGCCGTCGTCGCCAAGGAGGCCAAGGCGGCAAGGCCGCTTCCAAGCAAGACTGACCCGGCCTGGTGGTCGGGCCCCACCGAAGCACCCCAGTGGGAGGCCGACTGACAAAGTTCATCAGGGTGTGGGAGTCCATCTCCACCGATCGTTGGGTGTTGGACACCCTGGCCAACGGGCACTCGCTGGAATTCCTAAAGAAGTGCCCTCGCATTCCTCCCGTGGCCAGGAAGGAGAATCACGTTCCGCAACTGCTGTTGGAGGTAAAGGCGATGCTCAAGAAAGGTGCCATCGAGCTCGTCCCCAGGAGGCTCCGGGGCTCCGAGTATACTCAAGGTACTTCCTCGTCAGAAAGAAGACAGGCGGTTGGTGCCCCATCCTAGACCTGCGTCGGTTAAACAAATACATCAAAGCGCAGAAATTCAGGATGGTCACCCTCCAGCACATACTGGGACAGCTGGAGGAAGGCGACTTCCTATCGTCGCTGGACTTGGAGGATGCTTACTTCCACATCCCCATTCTAAAAAGGCACAGGAAGTTCCTCAGGTTCGTGGTTCAAGGACGCCACTACCAATTCAGAGCCCTACCGTTCGGATTAAAGTCGGCACCCAGGGTTTTCACCAAGTGCCTGGCACCAGTGGCGGCGTGGCTGCAGGGGATCCACGTCTACCCCTACCTGGACGACTGGCTAATCCGGGCAAGGTCAAGGGAACTCGCCGTCGATCATACGGCGAGGACCGTCCGGTTGCTCACGGAGCTGGGGTTCTTCAACTACCCCAAATCCCACCTGGTTCCGTCGCAAGTAGCACTGTTTTTGGGGGCAAAGCTCGATACAGTGGAGCAATTGGCCTCCCCTTCAGAGGAGAGGACCAAAACCATCCTGGGCAAGGTACGGCGACTGTTAGCCACAGGCGTGGCCAGGGTGGGGTCCATCAAGTTCCTTCTCGGGATGATGTCCTCATGCATCTACCTTGTACCCCTTTGCAGACTTCGGATGTGTCCGCTACAGGAGTTCCTCGACACCTGCTGGTTTCAGGCGGGGGGCCTTCGAGGACAGGATCCCCCTCAACGAGGAGCTCCGTCGGACGATCCTATGGTGGGGCACCCGGGCTCACCTCACGACGTGCACGGACTTTCAAACCCTGGCGTTTCAGGAGACGGTGACTACGGACGCCTCTCTGAAGGGTTGGGGGGCCCACACCGGAGATCTCCACGCAAGAGGCCTTTGGCTCCCGGAGGAGAGGTCCCTTCACATCAACATCTTGGAGCTCCGTGCGGTGTTCTGGACGCTCAAGTCGTTCCTCTCGTCCCTCAAGGACAAAGTGGTGAGGATCTTCACCGACAACACCACCACGATGTTATACATACGGAAGCAGGGGGGCACCAGATCCCCAGCCCTATCCAAGGAGGCCCAGGATCTTTGGCACTGGGCCGTCGCCCAGGGGATGTTTCTGGTTCCCTTCCCCCTGGCAGGAATAAAAAACACCATCGCCGACTCACTCAGCAGGGAGCTGCGCTCGTGCCACGAGTGGGAACTGCGCCAGGATCAAGTGGATCGACTCTTCCAACGATGGGGCAAACCCCAGATCGACCTGTTCTCGACGGCGACGAACTCCAAGTGCCAGAGGTTCGCCAGCAGGTTCCCACAGCCTGTTTCTGTACGCGTTCCCTCCATTGCCGTTGCTGCTCCGCCTCATCAGCCAGCTCAAGAAGTCCAGGTGCAGGATGATCCTCGTCGCACCGGCGTGGCAGAGGCAGGTCTGGTTCCCGGACCTTCTGGACTTGTCAATATCCCCGCCAGTCAGGCTGCCGGCGGACATGGGTCTTCTCTCCAGAGAAGGAGGTGCCATTCTACACCACGACCCACAGTCGCTGAACTTGCAGGCCTGGCTCCTGCGGCGCTAGAGTTTGGAGGGTACGATATCCCGGCTGACTGCAGAGAGGTTCTTGCAAAGGCCAGGGCGTCCTCAACTCTCAAGTGTTACGGTCATAAATGGAAGAGGTTCTCTGTCTGGTGCCGTGCACAGAAGACTAGCCCTCTGCGGATTACGGCCCCTCAAGTGCTGCCGTACTTACTGTCGCTGGCCAAAGCTGGACTGGCTCACGCCTCCATAAAAATACATCTGGCTGGCATCTCCCGATATACCAGGACTATGGGTCGGGCGACCTTGTGGTCACATCGCCTGGTAAAGGAATTTATGAAGGGACTATTCCGATCATTCTCGCCGGTGAAGGCTCCTGCCCCGGCGTGGGAACTTAATGTGGTGCTGACCAGGCTCATGGGAGCCCCATTCGAGCCTATGCATTCGGCGCCCTTGAAGTTCCTGTCATGGAAGACAGCGTTCCTCGTGGCCATCACCTCTGCACGACGAGTGGGAGAGATTCAGGCCCTATCTTGCAAGCCTCCATACTTGACTTTTCATGACACAAGGGTAGTGCTTAGGACGCACCGCTCCTTCATGCCCAAGGTGCCGTCGGACTTCCACCTCAACGAGCCCTTGGTGTTACCAGTTTTGTTCCCGTCGCCTTCGACGACGGCCGAGAGGACTTTGCACTCGCTGGATGTAGCTAGAGCGCTGAAGTTCTACGTGGACCGCACAAAGAGTTTTCGGAATATATCACAGCTATTTGTGAACTTTGGGTCTGTGAATCGAGGGAAGGCTCTCTCGAAGACTTCCATTTCCAGATGGCTCTCCGGCTGCAGGCAAACCGACCGCTGCCTGGCCGTCCGAGAGCCCATTCGACCAGAGCAATCGCAGCTACCACGGCGTTCCTGTCTGGTGTGCCCCTGCTGGACATCTGCAGGGCTGCTACGTGGAGGTCGACGCACACCTTCACAAGATTCTACTGCGTCGATCGGGAGTCCAGGGTCAGCCAAGCAGTGCTGCGCAACCTGTTCACTTAAGGTGAGCCTGGTGAGGAGTTAAGAGATGCTTAATGTTGAGTTGTGGTATCGCTTAATGTTGAGCCTGTTGCCACCTCCCGTGGTTGTGCATGTGTATACTGCAATGTATTCTTTTATTCATGAGCATGTGAATCCATGCCAGACCCCCATGCTGGAGAAGGAACAAGTTACTTACCTGTAACTGTTCTCCAGCATGGGTCTGGCATGGATTCACAAGCAAACCCCTCCCACCTACCACTCTGCGGCTCTTCACTTGCTCATACTGCCACTTGGCGTGCTACCAAATCTGAGGATGGCTGCCAGAGGCGGGGCTTAGGGAGAGGGCAGTCATTGGCTGGGGGCAGTATTATTGCAAGACCACCCGGAGCTCAACACCACTAGTCACTTCTCCAACGGTCGCTGTCGGTCTCATGACCCCCGCAATGAAATAGAAACAGGGCTCGCGGGACAGACAGGACCAAACATTCCCAGCAACGTTCCAAGCACATCCTTACATATCTTTACATATCTTCCCCCTCAAGGAAATCAAGCAAATATTGTAGAACAAAATAATCTAATAACAAAATACAAAAAGAGAAAAGAATTTCACATCAATATAACTAACGTATATAATCTCCCAACCAGGCGGGTTCTTTTTAGTAACGCTCCTCCTCTGAGTAACAACTTTGTCACTTGTACCGGCTCCCACCTCCACATTCCCCTGCACATCCTTCTCACTCCCTCTCTTCTGTTGGTTTTCCCCCTCTAGCCCCTGCACCTCAGTGGCTCTGGCTAACCTGCCCTTAGACCATACCTCGCCACCCTTAAGAATGACAACACCATTCCTTATGGCAGCAATTTTCTTGGGACCAATAAACCTGCTTTCAACACACTTGTTTATAGATCTGGGGTTCTTAATATACACGGATTCCCCCTACACTCTATTCTGCACCTTCACCCCTTCTCTTCTATCAAACTGTTCTTCATTCCTTTCTTGTCCTTGTCTGACCAGTCTCATAATCTCCTTCCTGTCCACCACAACCTAACCACCCTAGACAAAGATTTGTCCCAGGTTCCCTTCCTTTGAGAGACATGAAAGGTGAAACTCCCGTAATTGAGTGAGGCATAGTCCCATAACTCCAGGTCACATGATTAAGTACCTCTCGCCATGGTTGCCCCATTCTCATTGCCATTTGGATTCCCCCTTTCAAATATCTATTCACTTTTTCTACCAACAAGTTGGCTCTTGGATGGTATAATGCCGTCCTCGTATGTACTATGCCATAGTTCACTAAAATCTTCCTCATCACCTCCGACACAAATTGCACTCCATTATCAGATACTAATTCAGTAGGAACTCCTTCCTTAAGAAAAATCTTCTCCAAAATCAAATCTTTGGCAGTCACCTCTGACTGCTTCCCATTCCACCCCCTTGGAGTGAAAATCCACCAACACAAATCTAAACCCATCACCTAAACCAGCAATGGGGCCCATAATATCCACTGCCAACTTAACCCAGGGATGAGCTGGAACAGTGTTGGGAATCGTGGGTGTCTCTCGTACTACCTTGCACTTGTCATTTGACTGACATGACATACAATTTTTTACACAACTTTAAGCCATCTTATCTATTCCTGGCCACCAATAGTTTTGTCTTAATTTCCTTTTCATTGCCCCCTCACCAGGATGCCCTTGATGTGCTATTTCTACCAAGACATTTCTAAGATTCTCTGGTGGCACACAAATTGCCCCTTCTCAATTGTCCTTCAATCAAACTTAGAGAAAAGGTTTGAAGTGTGGTGGGAGATTAAGGAGGATCTAACACTTTTTTTCTCTGGCCGACCTTCCACTGTCCACTGCTTGATCAACTTAAAATCTTCGTCTTTTAGTTCTTCCTGTAACCATCTCTCTGGTCCCACTGCACTCTCCACCTCAGCCACTACACATTCTTCCAACTCTTCTGTTCTCAACTCCTTAGCCTTTTGCACAGGCACACTAGACAATCTGCTACCACATTCTTTTTTTCCTGGCCAGTAGCTTACATCAAAATTATACACATGGCGTCCTAAACCCCATCTGCTGATCCTCGGGGATCCCAATGCCCACCTACCACTCTCGATTAGTTGTACCATTGGTTTATGATCTGACTTCACGACAAATATCCTACCCCCCAAGAAATATTTAAAGTGATTGACTGCCCAAAACATTGCCACGGTTTCACGTTCAATCACTGAATAGTTTCCTTCTGCACCCCTCGAACTCGAAGCAAAAGCTATTACCCTCGCTGAGTTATTCTTGTCATACTGTATCAACGTTGCACCTAAACCCAGCACGCTGGCATCTACCGCCAAAACACTTCTGTCAGCTGGGTCAAACTTGCCAATCGAGGGTGCTTGGATTATTCCCTTCTTGATCCTTTCAAATGCTTCCTCGCACTCCACAAAAACGTAACCCTCTTTTTAAGTAAACATCTCAGAGACGTGGATATTACTGCAAAGTCTTTTATGAACTTATCATAGTACTCTGCCAAACTAAGGAGCGATCTGACCTGATCTTTATCTGTTGGCCACAGTGTACTTAATAGCCTCTACCAAACTTTCTTTTGGCTTCACACCTTCACTATCTATCACGTGTCCCAGACTCTCAACTATAATTTTGCACTTGCTCCTATGCACATTCAAACTGGCTTCACTCGTCCTGCCTAACACTTGTCTAAGAATCTCATCATGTTCCTTTTCTGAATTTGCATAAACCAACATGTCATCCTGGAATATTACAATGTTGCACACTCCTTCCATTATTGTTTCCATCACTCTTTGGAAAACGGCTGCCGTCAGGCCGAAACGACATTCTGCAATATTTGAAAGTTCCCAACGTGGTTACAAATGCAGTCAAATGTTGACATGCTCCGGTCAGTGGTACTCGGTGGTAGGCTTGAGATAAATCTATTACTGAAAAAAAATTTGCACCATTCAAAGTTGACAACTTTTCTCCAATGATGGCCAGTGAATGTCTGTCAACTAAAATGTTCCTATTCAAATCTCTCAGGTCCACACATAGCCTTATCTCTCCGTTCGACTTAGCTGCTACCACCACCAGAGACAACTATTCGGAACTTTCTATTCTTTTGATCTCCCCTCTTTGTAACAGATTTTCGATCTCCTGTTTCCCTTTACCGCTCAAATTGTGTGGTATTGGTCTGACTTTGTGTACCCTAGGGGTTGCTCCATTCTTGAGAATGATCTCGTGCTCGAACCCCTTCAACATTCCCAATTCTTCTGTACATACCTTTGGAAACTCCTGTTCCCATTTGTCCTTTACTTCAGCGACCGTGATGGGATATTCAGCACTTGCTTGTATTCTTATGCCTAATTTCCGCTGCTCGCCCCAGCCTAAAAGTGATCCCCTTCCTGAGTGACAGACATCTGCTTCACAGCTCCGGCCTTTATATTTTAGACGCTTGAAATGTTCCCAGAACTTCTAATTTCACGGTGCCATAGGCGTACGATTCAATTCTGTACTCACTCAGTTGCTCCACCTTTCCTTGTACACACCCTTCAAAAGTCTTTCTTGATATTAGTGTCCATGGTGAACAACTGTCAACCTTCATCGTGACTACTCTCCCTTCAATCAGGAATACATCTGTTGGTCCATTTTCTTTAGAAGTTAAATATGGTACAAGGGATGTTCCTGAGGAACTAATTGATCCTCACTCCAAAATGGCTGACCTCTATGAATGTCTGCAAACAGCTAGTGGTCTAGACACGTCTCCTGAATTGGAATTTGATAAACCCGACCCTGCAGACCTGGGATATAGGAATCATATGAATAGGGTGGTAGAATTCATGGGGTGGAATAGAAATGCCCCTGTTTATGAGCAAGACGACATGACAGACATTCTCAGTAGAGGTCCTCAAAAAGGTCCTGTCCTTCCTTTTCACACTGCCTTTCAGAAGGTTATGGCTGCATGTTAAACTCCAGATTCTGGACCATCCGTAAATAAAATATTTGCAGGAAAATACATGCCCTCTTCTTCTGTCCCTGAATAATAAACTAAACATCCTACACCTGAGAGCTTAGTAGTACAGGCAGCCACATCCACTAGACAATCTGCATACCCTTCAATTCCCCCAGATAGGGACGATCAGAAAATTGATGCCTGGTCTTGCAAGATTTTCTCTTCGGGCAGCATGGGCTTAAAGTCAACAAATGTTACTTGCACCCTTGCAAGATTCACATACACCCTGTGGGATTGTATTACTGCAGCGGCTGAACGCATTCCTGAGGGCGAGGAGAGAGGAGGTTTCCTCGCGATTTGTGAAAGATGGAAAGGAGGCTATGGGGGAATGCATTCAATCAGGACTGGACACTGCTGATTGCATAAGCAGGTCCATGGCATGTAGCACAGTGCTACGCAGGTTCCTGTGGCTGAGAAAGTCGTGCTTCGCACCGGATGTGCAGGCCAGACTACTCAATATGCCTTTTGACGGCTTGAAGTTGTTCGGTAGCAAGGCGGATGAAAGTTTGGGGAAGCTGCAGTCCTCTAAGGCGGCAGGCAAGTCTCTTAGCGACTCCATATGACAACCTCAACAACACTCCTAATCGGGCTCAACTTCCTGGAGGGGTTGTCCTTTTCGATTCTACTCCTTATTTGCAAGTGGGCGAGGGCAGCAAAGAAAATGTCCCTGTGGTGGAAGGGGAAAGAGTGCTTCATAAGCCCCAGCAGCGGCAAGTTTCCCCTCAGTCGCTGCTGCAGCCGCCGCAAAGCCACTCTGAGGCCTTGACCCACAAGACTCTGGTGGGAGGCAGGATCTCATAGCATCTGAACAAATGGATGGGCATTACCTTAGATGCCTGGGCACTGGAGACAGTAGCTCAAGGTTACTGCTTTCCTTTTCAACAAAGGCCTTGGGACCATCCACCGGGAGCCAACTCTACCAAAATTCCAACCTGCTCCTTGTGCTGGAGATTTTAACCCTGTTAGAGAAAGGTGCAATAGAACATGTGCCTGTAGCGGAGAGGAACAAGGGTTGGTACTCACCGTATTTACTCATCCGAAAGAAGGACTGAGGATTGAGACCCATCTTGGACTTAAGACAGTTGAACAAGTTCCTCAGGAAGGACAAGTTCATGATGGTATCCCTTTCTCAGATCCTTCAAGCTCTCCAACTCCAAGACAGGTTGGTTTCATTGGACCTTAAGGATGCTTGGTTTCATGTGCCGATCCATCTCAAGCACAGGAAGTAACAGAGTTTTGCAGTTCTCATCAGTTTTGAGTTCTGCCATTCAGGCTGACCTCCGCCCTGAGGGTTTTCACCAAGCTGATGGCTCTAGTGGCAGCGAGTCTCAGGAGAGCGTGGGGATTCATGTCTACCCTTACCTGGACAACTGGTTCATCAGGGCGAGTTCACCCAGAAGGGCCCAGGAACATCTGACCATGACCTGCCACTTCTTTCACAGACTGTGCTTCTCCCTCAGTTACAATAAGTCACAAATGATACCATTCCAAAAGCTCCAGTTCATCAGAGTGGTCCTGGTTACTTCCTCTGGGAAAGCCACGCCTCCCGAGGTGAGAGCTCTACACATTCTGCAGATGGTAACAAAGTTCCAGAATGCCCAGCATCTGCCGGCCTTCGATTTTCTGAGGTTGCCCGACCTCATGGCATTCTGCATTTTTCTAGTGCCAGAAGCCAGATTGAGAATGAGATCCCTTCAAGGGGCCCTCAGAACTCAGTGGTCCCAATTTTTGGGGAATGTCAGATCTTTTGCAAGTCCTGGCCAGAGTGGCTCAGGATCTGCTATGGTGGGCTTGCAAGGACAATATTCTCAAGGGAGAATCTTTTTGGCAACCATGGCCGGATATAACAGTAGTGACGGACGCCTCACTCACTGGGTGGGGGAGCTCACACCAACTATCTGACAATCAACGGTCTTTGGTCTCCATTGCAGTCCAAACTACACATCAACCTTTTGGAGCTTAGGGCAATCAGACTAGCGCTGAAGGCCTTCCTGCCCTCTGTACAGGGAAAGAATGTCCTGTTAATGACGGACAACACGGTGGCCATGTACTACCTCAACAAGAGAGGAGGCTTAGGGTCACTAACACTGTGCAGAGAGACAATGCAGCTCTGGTTCTGGGCAATAAAAGAAGGAATCTGTCAGCAGCTCACCTAGCCGGAGAGCAGAACACCTCAGGGGACGCTCTGAGCAGACAGAGCACAGTATCCCATGTGTGGGAACTAGCTCAGGAATTGGATCTGTTTGCGACCTGTGTCAACAGGAAGTGCGAACTGTACTGCTCGAGAATTTCCTCCAAGAGGAGTTCTAGCAGACGCGTTCGTAGTGGACTGGGAATTTCCACTCCTATACGCGTTTCCTCCAGTCCTCGTGATTCCTCATGTAATCAGGAGGTTGAGAAAGTTCAGGAAAACCATGATCCTAGTTGCCTTGGATTGGGCCAGGAGGACATGGTACCCAGACTTTCTGGACATGTCCATCTCCCCTCCAATACGTCTTCCACAAAGAGAGGATCTCCTCTCGCAAGAGGAAGGTCGGTTCTCCATCCAGAGGTCCAGACACTCCACCTTCACGCATGGTTTCTGAGAGGCTGAGGTATAAAGATTGGGACCTCTCAGATGACATGATGGAGACTTTGCTTTCGGTCAGAAGGCCAGCAACAACATCCTTGTACCGGTGCTGTTGGAAAAAGTTCAGTAACTGGTGCAAGGACAAGAATGTGTACCCTTTCCTTTGTAATACACCTATGGTACTTTTTTTCCTTTTACACTTGGCCAATCTGGGGCTTCAGGTTGGCACAATGAAAGGATACTGGCAGCGCTGTATTTTTAAGCGCTCCTCAGAAAGTGTCTTACGTCAAGATGCCTTTGATTGTACAGTTCCTGAAAGGTCTCACTAATGTGTACCCTCGAGTACCTTTTCAGGTACCTGTGTGGGATTTAAATTTAGTTTTAAAGTTCCTTACATGAATTCCTTTTGAGCCCTTGCACTCTTGTCTGCTAAGGCTCCTTATTTTAAAAACAGTCCTTCTAGTGGCAATTACATCAGCCCGCAGGGTGAGTGAGTTGCAGTCTCTTGTAAGCCTCCTCACACCATCTTTCATAAGGACAAGGTTATTCTTGGAGTCAAACCCTCGTTTTTGCCTAAAATAGTCTGACTGTCGCAAAAAATCACACTGCCTTCTTTTTATCCACCTCCTCATGCAAGTAAGGAGGAATAGACTACACAGACTGGACCCCAAAAGGGCTCTGTTTTTATATCGCTAGAATGGCAACATTTTGGCAAAGTGACCAACTTTTTGTTGGATATACTGGACATAAATTGGGCGTAGCAGTAACGAAACAGACATTATCCAGATGGATAATTTTGGCAATTACCGAATGCTACAGATTATCTTGAAAAGAGCCTCCAGATGGGCCAAGGACTCGCTCAACTAGGGGCATGGCATCTTTGGCTATTCAGAGGGATGTCGCGGTGCAAGATATTTGTGCAGCGGCCACCTGGACGTCTATGCACACTTTTGTGAAACACTATTCTCTAGATTCCACCTCCTCACAAGGAAGCCTGTTTGCTAAGGGCGTTCTTCACACGGTCCATGATTAGTATTATCTAGTTCTCCCTCCTCCAAATGTATGCTGCTTTGGGAGTCTAAGATGAGGAATACGTGAGACGAAACAATCCATTCGAAGAACAAGTTACTGACCAACTGTGACGTTCTTTTGATTGGATGTTCCTCCCACGTATTCCTCATCGACCCTCCCAGCCTACCCTGCCGTACAGTTTACATCAATTGCACTCAGAATTCCTTGAGACCTTGAGGTCTAAAGAACGCCTGGTCAACTACTAAGCTGGGTATATCGAAAAAAACAGAACTGAAGCCAACGGGCGTGGCTCGAGCCCTTTATACTGCGGATGACGTAGACGCTCGATGGCAGCCATCGAACATCGACGAGACCTCTAGCACAGCACCCCCTGGTGGAAACATTTTTTCCAAAGCAGCAGAGCTGAAGATGCAAATAGATCTAAGATGATGAATATGTGGGAGGAACATTGAATCAAAAGAACGTTACAGTTGGTAAGTTACTTGTTCTTCTATTGCTATGTAGATTTCTACTACATTGTGAATGGGAAGACTTCCAATTTTGGGGTGACTTTTCCAAAAGAGGTCCTCATAACTCTCTTCCAGAGCAGTGCGTTCTGGGAGATAAAGCATCTCACCAGTGTTTAAGATGGCTTCTAACTGATCCCCTGAAGAGGCTGCCTTTTTTTCTTATGCTGAAGCTCAGGATTGTCTTTTACTGCAACCATGGCCAGAGCTTCCTGTTCCTTGTAGGCTGCTGCCACTACTTTATACAATTACTCCTCCTTCATTTGTGGTGGAGGAGGCTTTGGAGGAAGTGTGGTGGAAACAGTGGAGCCTCATTTCCTTGTGTTCATACTTTACCACGCATTTCCTTGCTGCTTCTTGCTTCTATACCATGTCTATCATTCACAGGTTGTCGGGCAACATATTGCGAGTGGCTGCCATTGTTTTCAGGTAATCGTAAGACTTTACCTATTCTAAATCTTTCCTGTGGTCCCCGATGCTTTGGATCACTGCCAGTGATCGCAGAAATCTGATATGTGCTGTGTGGCTGTCACTCCAGAGGAGATAGCTGATAATCTTTGAGTACTGTTTTACTGTGGAAGTGACACGGCTCTGGTGCTGGTATGATCGTGGGACATTCAGGTTCCTTGCCTGACCTGCTCAGAAGTGTCAGAATGGTTTCATCTGTGGTGTCAGCAAGTACCAATGGTTTGCTGCCCTGTGTCTAATCGGTCACGAGGCTGCCAATCAGTGCTTTGTGACATCTGATGTAATCTACTTTGCAAGTGTTGCAAGGAGCGTGGAGCCCAGCAATATACTCTTGCCTGAAGGAAACATGTATTAATACAATCTCATGTAAACTCAAAGTATTTATCTTTTTCGGAGCCTAAAAGGGTTATACAGCCTTTTCACATATGACACAGATTGAAAGTCGCAGGGTTTTAGAAGTCCTATGATAGGGATCAGGTATGATATGGCATTTATAACGTGCCTATACACAAGTTTTTCAAGGCGCAACGAGGCAAGGGAGGGGAACAAAGGGAGGACAGACAACGATCCTACTAGGCCAGGTGTCATTCAAATCGCGCAAGGGCGTGCGAAGGGGGCAGGGACAGTGCAGTAAATGGGAATAGATAAAACAATAAGTAAAGTTAACCGTCATCATGTGGCAGGTGCATGGGTAAGTGCAGACATCAGGTGTCAAGGGTTGGTAGGGGGACTGTAAGGATACAGAAACAGTCCCCAAGAGCGGGGGTTGCCAGGTGGGCAGTGCAGGTGTGACGCTGGCGGGGATGGGACCTGGGTCTGAGATCAGGGGGTGTCCAGGTAGCCAATGCAGTTCCAGTAACACCCAGGAGGTCAGCAGAGGAGAGGAGAAAAAGCAGAAGCAAAGAGAAAGGTTTTGAGGTGCTTCCGGAACCGGAGATGGTTCTCCAAGTTTAAGGGAGGCAGGGAAGCTATTTCAGAGGGAGGCCCCAGCCGAAGAAAGAGATCTACCACCAACTTGTTGCTTAGAGCAGCAACTGACTCTGAGGGAGTTCTGTGGCGGATGAGCGGAGGGCTCGAGAAGGAAGATATTTAGGGAGGTATTGAGGCCCCAGAAGGCCTTGTGGACGATGCAGAGGGTTTAGAACTTAATCCGTGCAGCCACTGGGAGCCAGTGCAGAGATTTCAATCCTGGAGAGATACGATCCTTGGGCTTGAGGCCAAGGACAAGTCTTGCAGTCCTGTTCCGGATAAGTTGCAGAGGGCGGAGAGTAGAAGCAGACAGATTTAGAAAGAGGTTGTCCCCAGAGCTCTGATTCGCTCTACGCTGAACTATTGCAACAGTGAGCTTCTGGGGGAAGGAGAGGAAAGGAAGAATACCTCTAAGGAGGTGCAGCTGGTAGTGTGACTTCTTAGAGACGTCAGATGTGAAGGGAGAAGGAGAGTGTGGAGTCGAAGATGACACCAAGGTTTTTAACCTTGCAGGAAGAGAGCCAAGAGAGGCCGGCCAGAGAGCTACTGGAAAGGAGGGAGCGGGTGTGCCGATGAGGAGAATCTCAGTCTTACTGGCATTAAGGCAGAGGTCATTGGCGGCACACCACTCCTGGATAGCAGACAGTCAGAGATGAGGGAAGAAGAGGAGGAGGCTGAAGGTAGCCTGAAAATGAGCTGGGTGTCAACTGCATAGCACTGAAAGTTGGGGCAGAGAGCGGCGATGCGGTGGGCAAGGAGTGCCAGGTATTGGTTGAAGAGCCAGGGAGAGAGGTTCGACCCCTGGGGGACACCACAAGTAGAGAAAAAGATAACGGAGAGGAAGGACCCAAGTTGGACCTGGGAGGGTCGGTCAGAGAGGAAAGGAGTCCGCCACGGCAGAGCCTGACCAGTGATACCCAAGTTATCACGGAGACGGTTGAGCAGGATGGCATGGTTGACGGTGTCAAAAGCAGAAGAGAGATCAAGCAGGGTGAGGACGCAGGGGGTGTTAGCATCAAGGTTGGAGACTAGGTCTTCACGGATGTTCAGGAGAGCAGTTTCTGTGCTTCTGGCTGCTCTGAAGCCAGACTAATGTTCATGAAGACAACCAACCGATTCAGAGTGGAGATTAAGCTGGGAGATGGCCAGTTTCTCCAGGAGCTTGCGCAGGAAGGAAGTGATGGAGATTGGGCGATAGTAAGCCGGGCACGAGGGGTCGCCAGAGGGTTTCATATAAAATAATAAACCTAGGAATACGGCAGAGCCTGGATCTAGAGTAGTCGCCAGAGTGTTTATCATGGAGCCATTGCCTCACATAAGTAAGGCGTGTGACGAGAATGATGATTGAAAGGCTGATGTAGGCTTTATTCAAATCCAGTCGAGTGACTGGTGCCTTGGAAAGATCGTTTCTCTGTTACTAGAGAATGGGGAGGGATAGAACTACATTTCATAAAGAACCTCAGCAAGACTATATATACACACACAGGCAGGTCCGAGGACCAATCCTTAACCCAGTTTGCAGACTTTAAACCTAAGCGAGCTTTGAGACACTGAACATTTATAGTTCTCCCCGATTGGATGCATATTTTTTTTATGCTGACATTTCCCTTAGTTGATGACTTGGTACGATGTGTGATCAAATGGAAACCTAGTCTTCGGTGAGATGTGGTCCTTGCGTTATCCTGATTGGGGGGGGGGGGGAGGGGTCATTGCATACACTTCCCATAGATTAATCAATGCTGGTGATTGTGCTGTGTTGATATATCAAACCAAGGTACCCTTACGTTAAGATTGCATTTGATAATTATGAGAAAATCTTTGATGGCACAACGTCCCTCGTTTGCCCTTGTAGCCTGGACTATTGAAGATAGGTTTCACCAGTGCTAGGACACATTACCATAGTTACCCTGATAAAATAGCCGATCCCAAAGAGTTCACATGATGATGGCACAAAACCCCTCCGTAGCCTGCAGCACAGGGCCTGAGCATTGATGGGTGGTGCACCCGGCCTGGATTACTGTGATGGGAGGAGCTGTCACTGTGAGACTATGCCCCTCTTTGGACCTTTTACTTGAGTTACACTGCTGCAATATTTAGCCTTGATGTGGACGCGTTGTGAGCAGAAACCACATTCAAACATTTTGAACCAGTGTTTGACGTGCATTGCTTATAATACAAGTGTGGAAAAGCCCCTAAAAAATACAGCAGATGCAGTATAAGTGTTATTTATCCTCCGCATCTTACTATAGTGATAGCTGGGGTCCACCATACAGAGTTATACCAGACCTATCGTGATTCTAGAGGGGACCTGGTTGGAAGTACTGTCTTGGTTTGGATGTACCCTGGTTAAAAGAAAGTACTTGCGTCTACATGCATGTGTTATTTTATTTATTCGTTTGCTTGTTAGGCGCTTATACAATAAGAATATACTGTTTCAAAGCGCCGACAGCGCAGGGAGGGAGTGAGAGTGGGAAATACATTACAACACAATATTTAAGAGCAGAATATTTATTTCACATTCATTAGATATGAACTGGGCCTGTCATCCTTGGAGATTAATGTAAAATGCTTGGTCTTTATCGAAAAATTGTCACCTAATTCCTTGTTTGAGGATCTTGCTGAAACTTTTCAGCGAAAAAGACTTGAGTTAAAAAAAAATGTAGCGCTCCAATTTCATACTGAAACTACAAGTCCCTATGTGGGACATCTACACTCATATGATAGATATTAATAAAAACCGATCACTTCACGATTGCTGTAAAACATGAGATTTCACCACCAAATATTAGATGTATAAATCTTACGTAAAAGCCTTTAAATTCTTCCCTGGAAAATGTTTTGCCTATTTATTGGAGACCTCAATTTATGAAAGTGCGTTTTAACTTGTTCCCTACCTTTCAATTTTAGGAGCAAGTTCATATTCCTTGTATAGAAAGAACTTGTCGATTATGTAAAGCTGTTTGAAAACACCCGATCACCTATTAACTGATAGTCAAACCCTAAATAAATCTCAAAAGTGAAAATGTTTACATCCTTTGTATGTAATGATTAATGTTTGAAATCCACCTTTAGCTAATTTTAGCGGTAACTCGTTTTGTAAAAAAAAAAAATTATGCCTGGTGTTTTATGCTGTGCGTTATATTGCTACTATTCTGTATGGTAGTGTAAGGTTCGCTATAAACCCGTACACAAATAAAAAACGTACTGAGTTTTCCTACTGAGGGGTTATCTCTCAGACTCTGGGGAACACTTGTAATGGGCCATTGAAGAGATTTCTATGTGGACACGGCACAACCCCTTATCTACCCTAGTAGGGAAAGATATTGTGTGGAGGCTCAGCCCTCGTGGGCAGTCTCCTCCTATAGACGTACACATGAGGTTACTTAGAGAACACTTGTGTTACGGTCCATTGCAGGCACTTTGACCTGGTCATTGCACAGACCATCAGTTACCCTAGTGGGAGAAGGGACATTGTAGAGAGGCTCTGCCCTGGTGCCAGCTGTCCTCAGTTATATACACATGCATGGTTCCCTGGGGAACACGTGTGTTAGGGGCCTTTGCAGGCACTTTGAACTGGTCCTGGCACAGCCCCCCAGTTGCCCTATTGGGGAAATGGAACCAATTACGGTGAGGCCAATTGGTGGTTGGGAAAGGGCCGCTGAGTAACACTGCCTAGAACAGCAGTGAATTTGTTTTTGTTGAATGTTTTCCAGTACTGGCCCACTATTCTTGCCATGCTGTGTTGGAGACAAAGTATACAGAGACTATCACTAGACTACTGATGCATCAGTACTTCGTTCATTCGTGTAGCTTGCAGTACCTGACCAGGTTTTGAGGCCCCGAAATCATCTTGTGTATGGCTACCGGTGACCAGTTTGGAATGACTTAACATTTGCCAACTTTCCTTGCTTTGAAATTGCAGAGTATACTGTGAATTCAGCAGAGTTGTTCTAGAGAGCTGAAATTGCCTATGCCTGCGATATGGTTGGTGAGTTCTCCCTTTCGGAGAGGCCATTAAACACAGTTCCAGATCTAGGAACATTGAAAGAACAGTGCACAGTATCCTCTTCTGCGTTGTGGATGCCAGGGCCAGACCTTTAGAAGATAACAGGGCTTGAGAGTACACTTAAGTAGATACGTCTGCTGTAGCTTCTTGTCACTGACAATCCTGTCCGTTTCCGTATTTGATGCAGGAGAGGTGGCTTCACATGTCTTGATGGAAATTGAATCGTCCCAGTTCAAGGGTTCCTAAAGTGGTCGGACCTGAAGAAAAGAATGGGTATCACTACAGGAATGCTGTTGGCAAAGAATCGAGAAGTAGACTCATAATCGAAACCTTCAACTATTTATTTATTACATTTGTTATACGCCCAGACCCGGGGGTATCACGGCGTAGTTACAGACAATGGGAGAATGCAATCTTAGAAAGTACACAGAGGAACACAGGAATAGCAGTCAATAATATGCAAGGCAGTCAATAATATACAGCAAAATGCAAAGCAGTCAGATATGTACAGTTAATTGGGGCAGATTAGTGCTCTAGTTCAGTTAGAACTTATTGAAGAGCCAGGTCTTCAGGAAGCTTTGAATTTAGGGAAGGAGGTTTTGTTCATAATGTGGGTAGGTAGCGCATTCCAGTGTCTAGGTGCCAGTGTTTTGAAGCTACTACCCCCTGCTTTCTCTCTTTTGTATCTGGGGGTTTCAAGGTATGCGTTTTTGTTGGACCTGAGAAGTCTAGTCTGGGGCTTCATGTGACTGTATTGTTGAGGTATTTGGGAGCTTTGTTAGCCCTGCATTTGTGGGTAATGCTCGGGGTTTTAAATAGAATTCTGGCTTGGATGGGGAGCCAGTGGTGGTCTCTTCTGGTGTTAGAGGTATGTTCAGATTTTTTGATGCCTAAGGCTGCTCTGAGGGCTTTGTTCTGCATGAGTTGGAGTTTGGCTAAGTTGGCTTTGGACGTGCCCAGGAAAAGGATATTACAATAGTCTAGCTTAGACAGTATGAGTGCTCTGGCTAGAGTAACACAATTTTTGCTGAGAGGAATTTACGGCTGAGGGAGATGAGTTTGGAGGTGGGCGAGGCTAATGTGTTTACTTGTTTGGACATGGATAGTGTTGCGTCTGAGTAGACGCCAAGGGTCTTGACTTGTTTAAGAACAGGGATTGTGGTTCCATCGATGAATGATTTGAAGGCGGGCTCAAGGGTGTTGATTTTGCTGGAGGAGCCTAGTATGAGGAGCTCCGTTTTATCGTCATTGAGACAAAGGCTGTTATTGGCTATCCAGTTTTGGATGAGTGAGTAGATTTGATTAACCAGGAGGGAGTCTTGTTCATGATTGCCTGAGAGAGGAATGAGGATTTGGGTGTCATCGGCGAAGTTAGTATAGATGACACCCATGGCATCCAAAGCTGCAAATAATAGCTTAGTATAGGCATTATACAGAGTGAGGGATAGGCAAGAGCCTTGCGGCACACCTGCTGGGACAGGCACTGGGTCTGATTCTTTGCCGATGGACACTCTGGAGGTCCTATCAGCCAAGAATGATTTGATCCAGTTGGTAGCGCTCTGAGCTAGGTTGAAGTTGTTTGCTAGAGTGTTGCAGAGTTTGTCAAGGTCAACCAGATAGAAGGCCGCTGAGAGGTCCCGGAGCATCAGCAGACAGTTTGCTAGCTTCTTTAGTGGCATCCATTTGGATCTTCAGATCAAGGAGGGCTGTCTCTGTACTATGGTTGGGGCGGAATCCTGACTGGCGGTCTAATAGTTGATGTTGTTCCAAATGGTTCTGAATTTGGCAGTAGGCTATTTTGTCAATTATTTTTAGGAGAAATGGGACCGTTGTAATAGGTCGGTAATTAGTGGGTATTGAAGAGGCCAAGGGATGGTTTTTTTAGGAGTGGTGTCACCCAAGCTTTTTTGATACTGGTGGGGACTGTGTTTGTGAGGAAAGAGGTATTGATGAATTCGGTAATTATGGGTGTGAGGGTGGGGGCACAGAGTTTCACTAGATGGGAGGGGAATTGGTCTTCTTTACAGTTGGAAGCTTTGAGTTTCATTATGGTGTCAAATACTTCTTTGTTAGACACTGGTGTAAATTGAAATGGGGGGCCAATAGTGGCATTTGATGTAGTCGTTGATATAGTGGGTGGAGATTGTCAGCTAGGAGCGTTTTTTTATTATCGATTTTGTTTTGCAGTAGGAGTATTTTAGATGAGTGCGTTTTGTATAGTGGTGCACCAGTCTTTGCTAGCGTTAGAAGGTGCTGAAGTTTGACAGGGGTTTTCGAGCTCTCCAAGGATGGTGAACAGTTCTTTGTTGTTGGAGGAGGCATTAGTAATGCAGAGGTTGAAGGCATTGGCTTTTTGAGTGATTATTGCTGATTTATATATTTTGTTGGCTTCAGCAAAGGCTAGTGCTGATTCTGGGGTATTGTTTTTCTTATGGAGGTGTTCAAGTGATCTTTTTGTGCGTCTTAAGGCTACAAGTTCCTCATTAAACCAAAAACAGGAATGTTTGTCAGGTCTACGGGTTTTGGTGGTGATGGGAGCAAGTAGGTCAATAGTTTGGGTAAGGCATTGTTGGTATTGTTCTGCTAGATAGGCAGGGTTGTTGGTGCCTAGAACCGTAAGGGCAAGGGCAGCACTCGGGACTGGAGTGAGTTTGTCGGAGGAGAGTTTCTTGATATTTCTAGTTTCGAATGTTTCTGGTTTTTTGGGGTGATGTGCTCTCTCCTTACATTATCTATGGTGAAGTTAATTATAGTGGTCTGACCAATTGACTGGGAGGATGGAGTCAATGGTGATTAGAGAGTTGAGCGTGAGAAGCCAGTCTAGGGTTCTTCTTTGTAAGAAGTGCATTTCTGACATGGCTGTATAGAATGTAGAAGCTTCTGAGTCCAGGGGGTCATCATATCCTAGGTTAAAGTCACCGAGGACTATGCATTTAGTTTTAGGCTTGATGAGGGGCGTTAGGAGTAGCGGTATGTCCAAGTCAGGGTGTGTATTTTTGTTGGGTGATCTGTATACCACTAGTAAGTTGGTAGTAGTTTTGGGATTGGAGGTGTACTTCACTAAAAGGAGTTCATAGCCTTGTATCTGTTCTATTGGGCTAGCTCTAATTTCCAGAGTGGTTTTGGTTATTATGGCAACTCCACCTCCTTGGGTATTTGACCTGTCTGTTCTAAAGATACTGAATCCTGGGGGAATGGCAAGGGCTAGAGATGGTCCTGCTGCTGGATGGAGCCAGGTTTCAGTGACCACCAGCATGTCAAGGTGTTGGTTCTCAATAAGGTCATTGATGTCTATGGCATGGGCACCTAATGAGCGGGCATTGATGAGTGCACTTTTGAGGGTGGAGGAGGGGGCAGGGAGTGGTGTTATCTAAAATGGTGGAAGAATCAGTGGTTTTGTTATTGGTTAGGTGTTTGAGTGGTGCGTTGTGGAGGCTTTTGTGTTGGAGATTAATGGGCGTGGTGTTTAGTTTGGTTGGTGTATTGGGTGTGGTGGTGAGTGGGGTGGGTAGTAGGGGCATTTTAGTTCTAGACATGAGTCTATTGAGTCTTTCATTACCTAGGATGGGTGTAGTCGTATCATGAATGCTGATAGGTATGGTGTGATTGTATATGGACGGGTTGGGACTAAGACGCGGGTGGTCAGAGGTTGCTCCATTTTTGATGGTGGTGGGTGTAATGTGGGACTGAGGGGATGGTATGGGGAAAGGGGGGTGTGTGGGGGGGGAAAGGGATGGGGCAGGGGATGGGGAAGTGGCGTGGACAGCCTGGTCTAACTAGTCCTTCGACAACCTTGATGAAATGACCTCTTGTGCATGGTGTAGCATTAGGGACTAAACAATGGGGGAACATGAGGGCACTGGTTCCTTTCCTACACCCATCCATCTGCGCTGCCCATCCGGTCTATCACTGCAATGCTACCTAAAAAAGCAGGACTACCTGCAATCCCCGGAAGTACTTTTTTACTTTGTTTTTATTAACATCTTAAACATACAAACAGGTGGACAGGAAATCCCTGGCACCAGAACATCCACAACAAAAGGCAGTGTTCTCTTTTCCATAAATGCCATATAAACCACAACAATCTCCCCCCTCCCCCCCAAACATTCCAAGATCTGGGAGGATACATGATACAACAACTGTGGAAAGGACGAAAAAAACAGCAAAAACCATTCAAAAAGGTTGACGGAGTGAGGGGAACCCCGTACAATTGATACTTTCAGATAGAGGGGAGCACAAAGTTTTCAGATAAGACCACAGGCCTCCAGAATTTACAGTTTGAGTCACATTCCTCATTCAAGAGGACAGCCATCCATTCCTGCACAAAGGAAGACATAGTACCATTAGCTATAGCTGCTATCTTTGCGTAGATAAGAGCGACTTTAGCTTGTTGAGCCATTCAACATAAGAATGGCCAACAGGACTCTTCCATTTTTGAGCAAGTGCCAACCACCCTGCTCTCAACAACGCCCCTATGACTTTTGGAAAACCACTCATCTCAGCGTCCGGCATAGGCGTGCCCAAGAGGACCTTCAGTGGGAGTAGGGACGGAGAGACCCCCCACTATGTCCTTGATCCAGCTAAGTACTTCGGACCAAAACACCTGTCTCAAAGGGCAATCCCACCAAATGTGGTACCAAGTACCTTGCTGTAAACACGTCCTGGGGCACAATGGGGACACATTTTTAAACATTTTAGACAAAACATCTGGTGGGTGCTGCCAAGAATGGAGAACCTTAAAGCCATGCTCCATCGCCGCTGTGTATAGTTCCCCCGAAAAAATGGATTTGAAAATAGCACTCCATGTAGTCTCCTCCACTGCCATACCCAGCCTCCCCTCCCAAATTTGCTTAAAAGGCTGTCTACCCGCCAAGTCCGCTGTAACCAATAATTTATAAATCTTAGAAAGAGAGCCCTTCCTGGTCTGGGCACCTGCCAGAAATTGTTCAAAGGCGAGAAGGAGGCGTTTCAAATCGGAGACCCACTGTGGATGCATGAGTATTCCCTTCAGGCGAAGACAGAGAGAGAATTGTCACCCAATGCTTTGGACAGCCGATCATATTGGTTGTATACGAATTGACCGAGTTACAATTGTCTGAATGACAATTGACCTTTTGCACAATTGACCGAATATTAAAGGTCAATTAGTACAAATATGCGGGGGGAAACCCCCCGCAACCCCCACCCAATCCAAAACCACTGAAACCCCCCCCACCCAAACCCCTTGTATTATTTATAATACTAAACCAACCCACTATATATATAAAAAAAAAAGGTCAATTGTGCAAAAGGTCAATTAGGATTCAAATTCGACCAATTAGGTCAATTTGGGTAATACCATCATATTCAATGAAACCCTCCTGATGAAAGAGCTAGCTTTTTTAACATTCCAGATAAAATGGTGAATAAGAGAATGCAGCGCCTCAAAAAAGGCCTCTGGAATCACCACAAGGAGAGCTGAGAATAGATAGGACAGGGCAAGATGTTCATTTTCACCGTGACCATACGCCCAAACCAAGAGAGGGTAGGAGGGGCCCATCAAGTAAGATCTCTACTAATCTTAACCAAGATCTGGGGGACGTTAGATTGGAAATGTTGTCACCTCTCTGGGGATGGTGACGCCCAGATACGAGGTAGCATCCTGTTCTATTACGCCCAGAATCTCAGTTCTACCCCGTGTGCCGCCATCTCTATTACCCATCAGCATTATGCAAGATTTGGAAGCATTCACCTTGCGCCCCGACAAAGAGCAAAAGAGTGCTATGAGATCCAACAGCCGGGGTAGTGTGTACTGGAGATTAGTAATGTAGGCTAGGATGTCATCCGCAAATAATGAAAGTTTGAAGTCACAGTCCCCACACCTAACTCCAGTGATCTTCCGATCGGCTCTGACTGTGATGGCCAGGGGCTCCATTGCCAGGGCATATAGGAGAGGGGACAAAGGACACCCCTGTTGAGTACCCCTCGAGAGAGCCAGAGGTGACGGGGCACATCCATTAACTAGAACATGCACCATGGGACCATTGTACAAGGCCAAGACCCATCCACAAAAGTTATCTCCCACACTCATTTTCCGGAGTACTTTACCTATATAAGGCCATTTGACATGGTCAAATGCCTTTTCTGAGTCAAGTGAGAGAAGGTAACCCTCCTCATGCCGCCTAGAGACCTCGTGCATAAGATCCAGGGTCTTCTGCACATTGTCAGATCCCTGACGACCAGGGATGAAGCCTACCTGGTCCCCATGGACCAACGACGGTTGCAAGTCTGTTCGCCAACAATTTGCTTCGTAACTGGGTATTGTCATTTCTTAGCAATCGAGATAGCAGAGTCTTCTGTGGCAATGCTGAATCTGACTCCATCGTCACAACTTGTGGTGTTCCACAGTGTGCCTGCACTTCCCCCTGTTTCTACAGTATTTTTACCGCCCCTCTGTTCGCAATGCTTGATCATGAGAATATCATATTTACCAACTATGTGGATGACACTCAATGTGTCATCCCGCTCTCTGGATCTCATAGCATAGATGAGTTGGCCATCAACAGAGTGTTTACTCTAATTGAAACCTGGATGGTCCATAATAAGTTAGCATTGAACGTCTAAAACGGAACTGCTTTTAATTGGTTCACCACATACTATCGGCAAACTTGGTTTGCAGTATGATAATTTCCAGCTGGGAGAAGTATCCATCAAACCCCTCAAAAAAGTGAAAACGCTGGGAGTAACATTTGATCAACACATGACCATGAAACAGCATGTCAGTACTCTTGTCTCATCATGTGCTTATTATATCAAACGTTTAGCACATTTAAGGCCTCTTATCTCACAGGACAATGCAGAGACTACTGTGAGAGCAATAGTGGGTGCAAAAATAGATTATTGCTCTAGTCTCCTTATGGGAATTAATAAGTCCGATTGTAACAGACTACAAATTTGCCAAAATGGGGCTATTAGAGCCGTCATGAATCTCAAATACAGAGATCACGTTACAACGGCGAGACGTGAGCTGCACTGGTTGCCTGTGGCCACCAGACTCCTATTCCGCGCTCTCACTATCGTACACAAGTGCAGAACTGGGAATATGCCTGGATATCTACAACAGTTAATATCCACAAGACCTAACACAAGAACGCTCAGGTCAAATAATTCGCACCTACTACTTGAACCGAAGTGCTATACTGCTAGAGTAGCTAACACAGCCTTCACCTCAAATGGACCTAGAGTTTGGAATGCCCTCCCTCTAGAACTGAGATCTATTGATTCCCTGGACCTGTTTAAGAAAAGACTAAAGACCTACCTGTTCAATTAATGATTTGGACATGCACCTAAAATACTCTTTCGAGGGGATTGGGTCCTCCGACGTATTTCAATCTATGACAGGTAATCACCACAGCTGTGCTGCTTCGGAAACTTTTTTCGGCGTCTGCTTCGATGACGTCGATGCGCTGTCGTCGAGGACCTCCTCTGATGTCATCCGAAGTGATAAGTAGGACGCACGACGCCCGTAGCCTCAGTTCTGTTTTTTCTGCGAACGTGTTGCTTCGTGAATCTCGGTTACGCCTCGACTCTTTGGAGTTCTGTTCTTCTTGGTTCTTCGAACCTGTTCGTTTTTGTGAGAAAATCCTTTGTGTGGAGATGTCTTCTACTTCATCTTCGACCCCGCGTCCGGGCTTCAAGAAGTGCGGGGAGTGTGGGTCCAAGATGTCGGTGACGGACTCGCACGACGCCTGCCTCTGGTGCCTCGGGGAGGCCCACGACATGGATGACTATCGACTGCCAGTCTCTCACGTCCAAAGCCTTACTGGAACGTAAGAAGAAGTTGTCGGTAGGTCGGGTGTCCAAGCCCCGGAAGTCGAAGTCTGCGGGGCTTTCGACGGATGATTTGAGAGGTGACTCTCCCCGTTGTCATCGGAAGTCTCGTGGGTCTCCTTCTAGGAGTCGGTCTCGCCACTCTTCGGCCTCTTCGAGGCATTCTCGGAAGCGCCGACAGCGGTAGTCTTCCAGGTCCTCTTCTGAGGACTCTGCCCGGCACGTCGCTTACCCCACCAGCCGTGCGACGCCGGAGGAATGGGCTTCCTTCGGGAAGAAAATGCTGGCGATTCTCGAGTCGCAGGGTTCTAAGCCGTCCGCGCCCCCGAGTGGGGTCGGCCATGAGACACCGCTCGCAAGAGTGGTCGGCACGAGTCACGGGAGAGGTCCCGTTCGGACAAGGGGACTCGTTCTTGACGTACCCGTTCCAGGTCCCGGTCCTCGACGCGTTCGAGACCGTGTGCACCTGTGATGTCTTCGAGGGCGTCGACAGGCTTTCTCGAGGCTCAGGCTCCGAGGAAGTCGTCGAAGCCATCGACGCTCAGGTCGTCGAAGGACACGCTCGGAGCTCCGGCTTCGAGGACTGTGTCGACGCCGTCGATGCTGGCGGCGCTGCATCTGACGTCGACCCAATTTACTCGACGCTGATCCCCTCGGCGCCGATTACCTGTTCTCTCGGCGCCGATTCACTCGACGCCTTTCGAGGCCGGGGTGTCAGAGGTACCCCATGGCACGGGGGAACCCCCTAGAAAGGCTCTGGTTAAGAGCAAGCACTCTCGGGTGCCGCCTTTTCACCACCTGGAATATATTTCGGAGGTGGATGAGGATTCTGATGGCCTGGTTCCTAGTCAGGTTCCAGATGAGATGGTCTTGGGCCATAGCCAATTTGACGATTTGAGGCAGTCACTGCATGATGCCAGTGGACTGGACACACCTCCGGAGGTGGAGTTTTGTAGGCCTGAGCCTGGCTCTCATGCCGATTCCTCGTACCGGCGCCTTATGGCTAGGGTCTCCGAGTACTTGGGCTGGTCTGCTCCCCCAGGGGAGTTTGTGCAGGATGATCTCACGGACATCCTTGATGTTGGTCCCCAACTGACCCGGTACTGCCGTTTCATATGGCTCTACAGAGAAGGGTGGCAGCGGTGTGGACTGCTCCGGAGAGTCTCCCGGCGGTGGGCAGGTCCTTGTCGCGAAAATACCGTCCAGCCAGTAGCGACCCCTGCTACTTGACCAGGCACCCCACTCCGGAGAGTTTGGTGGTGCAGGCGGCCACAGCCCCGGCAAAGCAGGCGTCGTACCCTACCCTCCCTCTTGATAGGGACGACAAACGTTTTGATGGCTGGGCGAAGAAAGTGTTTTCTTCGGGGGGTATGGCGCTTCAGGCGGCCAACTCCATATGTGCCTTGTCTCACACACACTCTGTGGAACTGCGTTGCGTTAGCGGCTGAACATATTCCCGAAGGGGACAAACGGGATGGTTTCCTTGCTATGGTCCAGGATGGTAAGGATGCCATGTGTGAGTCCGTTCAGTCGGGTTTGGACATGGCTGAATGCATCAGCAGGTCCATGGCGGCGAGCACCGTGATACGCAGGTTTGCGTGGTTGCGGAAGTCGGGGTTTGCTCCTGATGTGCAGTCCTCAACATGCCCTTTGACGGTTAACACCTTTTTGGCAGCAAGGCTGATGAGAGCCTTGAGAGGTTGCAGACCTCCAAAGCTGCAGCAAAGTCGTTGGGCGCTGCAGTTCGCCAACCTCCGCCTTTTCGTCCTAGGGGGCAGCAATGGAGGGGTGGTTCCTTTCGCTATTACTCGTCCTTCAGTAAAGCGAGAGGAGCTGGCAGTCAAAGAGGCCAACGCAGGGGTACCAGAGGTGGACGACAGGGTACCCGTGGTGCCAAGGCCGCTCGGGCAGTTGCCTCTTTGCCCTCAGGTAACGCCGCAGCCGCTACCACTCAGTCATGAGGCCGTGTCCCATGGTTCGCCGGTTGGGGGAAGGCTGGCGCAGCATCTTGTAGAGTGGCGTGCCATTACTTCAGATGTGTGGGTTCTGGAGATCATAACCCACGGCTACGGTCTTCCCTTTCAGCAGAGGCCTCACGACAATCCATCGGGGAACCTCTTTGCAGAGTCTGGATCCGCTCCTTGCGCAGGAAATTCAAGCTCTGCTGGAGAAAGGCGCCATAGAACTGATGCCTGTAGCGGAGAGGAACAATGGATGGTATTCCCCTTATTTTTTTATTTCAAAGAAAGACTGGGGATTGAGACCCATCATGGACTTGCGCGGTTTGAACAAACTCCTCAGGAAGGACAAGTTCAAGATGGTTACTCTCTCTCAAGTCCTCGAGGCCCTTCAGCTTCAGGACTGGTTGGTGTCTCTCGACCTCAAGGATGCTTACTTCCATGTGCCGATCCATCCCAAGCACAAGAAGTACCTGAGGTTCGCAGTTGGCGACTCGCACTTTCAGTTTCGGGTCCTGCCGTTCGGATTGACCTCCACCCGAGTGTTTTCACCAAGCTCATGGTGGTGGTGGCATCGCATCTCAGGCAAGGGGTGGATTCACTTCTACCCCTACCTGGACGATTGGTTGATCAGGGGGAGCTCTCCCGAGCAAGTCCTGGATCATCTGTCTGTCACCTGCCACTCCCTTCACAGGCTGAGCTTCTCCCTCAATTTAAAGAAGTCCCATTTGACGCCAACACAGCGGCTCCAGTACATTGCAGCAGTGCTCGACACTTCCCTGGGGCAGTGTTTTCCTCCCCTGGTGAGGGCTCTTCACATTCAGCTGATGGTACACAAGTTTCAGCATGCCCAGACGCTCCCAGCGTTTGAGTTCTTGAGGTTGCTCGGCCTCATGGCATCCTGCATTCTTCTGGTGCCAGAGGCTCGCCTGCGGATGAGATCTTTACAGTGGGCACTCAAGATGCAATGGTCGCAGTCCTCCGGCAGGATGTCGGACCCGGTTCAGGTGCCGCCCTCGGGCGCCCAGGACCTTCTGTGGTGGGCCGTCGAAGGCAACTTGATGAAGGGGGCTCCGTTTTGGCTTCCCTGGCCGGAGGTGACGATCGTGATGGATGCATCCCTCACGGGATGGGGAGCTCATGCCAACGAGCTGACAGTCAGCGGTCGTTGGTCTCCGTCGGAGTCCAGACTCCATCAATCTGTTGGAGCTGAGGGCTGTCAGGCTAGCCCTGAAGGCTTTTCTGCCGACTGTGCGAGGAAAGAATGTCCTGATCCTGACGGACAACACAGTGGCCATGCACTACCTCAACAAAAAGGAGGGGGGGGGGCAGGGTCACTTCCTCTGTGCAGGGGTGCAGGGAGGCGATGCAGCTCGAGTTCTGGGCCATCCAGCAGGAAGTTTCGATCTCGGCAGTTCATATGGCCGGAGACAAACGTGACGGCGGAAGCTCTGAGCAGGCAGAGCACAATCTCTCACGAGTGGGAGTTGGCTCAGGAGATTCTCCTGGAGATCTTCGCCCTTTGGGGGACCCCTCAAGTGGATCTCTTCGCCTCCAGTGTCAACCGGAAGTGCGAGAGGTTCTGCTCGCGGAAATTTCCTCCAAAAGGAGCCTTAGGAGGCGCGTTTGTGGTGGAGTGGTCATTCCCACTGCTGTACGCGTTTCCTCCAGTCCCCGTCATCCCGCAAGTGCTGCGGAGGTTACGGAAGTTCGGTTCCCGGATGATCCTCATTGCTCCGGCGTGGGCTTGGAAAACGTGGTACCCGGACCTTCTCGACTTGTCCATCTGTCCTCCACGTCGTCTTCCCTACCGAGACGATCTGCTCTCACGGGAGGGGGTCAGGTTCTCCATCCAGAGGTCAGATCCCTCAACCTTCACGCTTGGCTTCTGAAAGGTTGAGGTATAAGGATTGGGACCTCCCTGAAGACGTGATGGAGGTGTTGCTCTTGGCCAGACGGCCACCAACAAAGTCTCTGTACGGTTGCCGTTGGCGCAAGTTCTGCGACTGGTGCAGAGTTCAGAATGTGGATCCTTTTGCATGCGACATCCCCATGGTTCTGTCCTTTTTACTTTCTTTGGCCCGCAGGGGCTTGCAAGTGGGTACCATTAAAGGTTACCTGGCGGCGCTGTCCATCTTTAAGCGCTCGTCTGAAGAGTGTTCCTACTTTAAAATCCCTTTAATTTCAGTTTCTGAAAGGGCTCACTAATGTGTTCCCTCCGTCGCCTTCCCTGGTGCCCGGTTGGGATTTAAACCTTGTTCTTAAGTTTCTTATGGGTTCTCCGTTTGAGCCTTTACATTCTTGCCCTTTGAGGCTGTTGACTCTGAAAACTGTGTTTTTATTTGCGGTTACTTCCGCTCGCAGAGTGAGTGGGTGAGTTACAGGCACTTTCAGTTAAGCCACCCTTCACTGTTTTCCATAAGGACAGGGTTGTCCTTAGAGTTCGTCCTTCTTTTCTTCCGAAGGTAGTGACGGAATTTCATTTGGCCCAGAAGGTTGTTCTTCCGGCATTCTATCCTCCTCCGCATCCTGGTAAGGAAGAGGAGAGGCTCCATAGGCTTGATCCTAGGAGAGCTTTAAGATTTTATGTTTCACGCATGTCCCGGGTCAGAGTGGACGATCAACTCTTTATTGGTTACGCTGGAAAGCGTTTGGGACAAGCTGTGACGAAACAGACTTTGTCTCGCTGGATTATTTTGGCCATCTCGGAGTGTTACCGCTTGGCGGGTAAGGACCCACCGGCTGGCTTGCGGGCCCATTCTACCAGGGGTATGGCTGCATCTACTGCCCTGCAGAGGGGTGTTCCTATTTGCAACATCTGTGATGCAGCCACCTGGGCTTCAGTACATACATTTGTACGTCACTATTCCCTCGATTCCATCCGAGGACAGGATCTGGCCTTTGGCAAGGCGGTCCTTTGCTCTGCTATTTGATTGGCAATTCTAAATTTTGATTCTAAATTCTTTCCCTCCTCCTTGCACTGGTACTGCTTTGGGAGTCTGTCATAGATATGGAATACGTCGGAGGACCCAATCCCCTCGAAGAACAAGTTACTTTCTTACCTGGTAACGTTCTTTCGATGGGATGGTCCGACGACGTATTCCGTATCGCTCCCTCCCTACCTTCCCCGCTGCAGAATTTCTTTTGCGATTGCAGCTTACGTTCCGCAAGGCTTTGTGTCTGACTGGCAGTTGACTAATGTCACACGTTCTGGGGGAAAGAACTATAACGGAGGCTACGGGCGTCGTGCGTCCTACTTATCGCATCGGATGACGTCGGAGGAGGTCCTCGACGACGGCGCATCGACGTCATCGACGCAGGACGCAGATGCCGAAAAACGTTTCCGAAGCAGCACAGCTGTGGTGATTACCTGTCATAGATATGGAATACGTCGTCGGACCATCCCATCGAAAGAATGTTACCAGGTAAGAAAGTAACTTGTTCCTTTCTGCCTTTCCTTGATGGATTTTCTCTCTTTACTTGTTTTATTTCTCTTGTAGTGCCCTCACGCCTTGGGGTCTATGGTTTGCGCTATATAAATACATTAAAAAAAAATAATTGGCTAATATTTTGACATCCGTATTAAGGAGGGAGATGGGGCGATATGACTGCCATAGGGACGGATATTTCCCTTCTTTGGCGAGGACCAGTATGAGGGCAGACATCATGGTGCGTTGAAGGGTACCCAAATCCAGCGTTGCATTAAACATTTTAGCCATGAAGGTGGCCAGGTTGGAGCGATAAACTTTTTTAAAAAACTAACAGTAAAACCATCATCGCCTGGGGAGGTGCCACTCTTCAGGGAAGAAATGGTGTCAATTATTTCATGGGGCGGGTAATAAGCTGCTCAATACGGTCAGCTTTTTCAGGGGGCGAGGGGGATGGGTAAGGACCTCAGCACCATCCCTAAAGTACTCAGCAGAGTAAAGGTGCTCGTAGTATGACCTAAATTGCTCCGCTATCTCTCCATCCCATAGAGCCCTACCCCCCTCTGCGGTGCGACTAGAATTAACTCTCCTACTATTCCTAAGTTCCTGAAGCCTCCACGCCAATATCTTATCTGCTGTTTCCCCCTTCTCCATGTATTTCTGCCTCAGGAAAAAGAGCTTTCTTTCTGTCCGTCCCACAAGCAGAACTGCAAGACTTGAGCGCAGCTGCTGCAATTCTTCACATTTACCAGGAAACATCTGCATCTTCAATTTCCCCCAGGCTGAATAGCTGCAATCTTTTTCTCTCAACTGTTTCTCTTCCCGGTCCCTTTCTTTCTTTTTTCTCGAGCCCACCTCAATGAGGACACCCATAATGGTCCCATTAAACGCATCCCAAACACCCATGACATCCACCTCCCCGTTGTCATTATTAGTGAAATAGTATGTGATAGCGGCTAAGACCATTTGTCGCACCTCCTTATCCTGCAGCAGGAAATCATTGCACCGCCACTGGGAACCAACCGGTGGAGAGGGGATTCCCAGTTTAACCTTGACCAAATTGTGGTCGGACCAAGGAATGACTTCTACCCCATATTCTGCAATCTCATCCTTCAGGGACAAATCTACCAGAACAGAGTCAATCCGGGAGAACGCTACATGTGTCTTAGAGTAGTAGGTAAAGTACGGGTGCCGACCCTGCTCCGGCACCCCTGTATCCCACAGCCCCAACTCCCTCTTAACCTCCTGGAAGACTGTTGCCATTTTTTTCTGAGCTCGCCAGTTCGGGCAGGCTACGGGCGACTTCCTATCTGTCGGGACAGAGAGTCATATTAAAGTCCCCTCCCACTAACAAATTACCCCCTGTGAACTCCACAATTCTACCCCTCATCCCCTTTAAAAGCCATCCTGTGCCACATTCGGGGCATATATACCTACCCTCACCTCTCCCTTGACCATGATATACCGGCCCTCTGGGTCCAGTTTTTGGGCTTTAAGTGCAAAATGCGCCTTGGGAGAGACCAAAAGGGCAACTCCCCGTTTTTTAGCAACATAGGAGGAGGTACATACATGCTGAATAGCCTTGCCCCAATTTTTGATTCTTTACTTTTGACCCAGTGAGTTTCCTGCAAAAACAAGAAATGAAGCTGAAGCCTAGTAAACTCTCAACATCAGCGGTCGTTTTGTAGGGGAATTCAAACCATGCACATTCAGGGACCCCACTGTCAACCACTGAAGCCTATCCTCCATTAAAGGGACAGTTACTGCACACCTGCCCCTTTGGGGATCTTATAGTAACGACCCCACCACCTGGTTTCGGGGCCTCATGATAAAACAAAGCGCCCCCCCCAACCCTTCACCAACTCCCAGAATACTTGGAAAAACAGGAACAAAACCCCCTTGAACATCCTCCAGCACCCAATCCCCCCACCCACCTCCGCCCAAAACGCCTGCAACCCGAGCGCTTCCATCCTGCCGCTAGGTCCAGCCACCAGTGTCCGACACCCTAAACCCCCCCCCCCCCCCTGGGTTCCATAAGACCTCAGACAACCCCAACAAGAACAAGAGCCTCCCCCAACACTAATCCGAAGTGTTTCAGGCATTGCTACCAACATCGTCCTGGGTTCCCCCAAGCTCCACTGATCCAAACCAGCCAAAAGAGATAATCATGAGGCACCCCCCCCCCCCCATAGGATCGAGACCAACCAGATGCCAACAACAAAGAAGAAAGTTAGGTGTTGGATGCACTCAGCGAGGCCGGACCCACTCTCCTGAACTTACTATGTCCTCTGACTTTCCTCCTTTCCGTGGAGGACCCAGACCCCACTGGGCCAGCCGGGGTGCGCTCCTGATCTTGGTCCAATGTTCCCCCAGCTGGGTCGCCCAGAAGCTCCCGGGACACCCTGCGGATATCTTCCTCCGTGACCAGCGCATATTTGTAGCCCTCTATTTCAAAAGGGAGCGAGAAGGGGTATCCCCATCGATATCTCACCCCCTTGACCTGCAACATTTTTGTGAGAGGGGAGCAGAGCCGACGTCTTGCCAAGATGAAGGCTGAAAGGTCTTGATATACAGAGATCTTTGCCCCTTCCCACTCCACTGGATCTTTTCTGCGTGCCAACTCAAGGATTTTACTTTTCTCAGAGAAGTAATGAAAACAGACAAGAATAGACCTGGGGCCTTTGTTAGGGGCCCCTGCGCTGTGCGCCCGGTCAATGGTGTGCTTGTTCGTATTGGTGGTATCAAAAAGCAACCTCACCACGGCTCTGACCGCTCTAACAACGTCCGACTGCGTTCCCCCCTCTTGCTCCGGAAGGCCCAAATATTGCAGGTTACATCAACGCTCACTATTCTCCAAAACGTCAATTTTCAGAGCACACTTTTCCTCCCTCCCCTCCAGCTCAGCCAGGCGCATGTCCAACTGCGTTTCCAGGATATCCACAGAAGGATTGGCCTCCAAAGTTTGGACCCTGTCATCTATAGATTCGATTTTCTTATCCATTGTGGCCAGCCGTACCGGAATATCTGCCCTGAAACCTCGAAATTTCCCCAAGCAGGGCCGCCATACCCTTAGCACCAGAGGCCGAATCTGCCTCCTCCGGGAGAGCAGAGGATGCCATTTCAGGGCGAGGATCTGCGGCTATCCTGTGAAACCGCTGCAGGGAATCGGGCCAGCTCATGGGCTCATGCAGCCCTCCAGTCCTCCAACTGGGACTAGCACTTCCCCAGAATTGAAGGCAACACCATCCGACCAGGGGGCCATCCCGGCAAGGGGCGCCCTGCAGGCCCGGAGCAAAGATGAAGTCAACTAGCAGGCCACAAGCTCCCTTCCACGGGCCACCCGACTAACAAGCCTCTGGTCCCTCTCTCCGCCAGCTGAAGATCCTTGGGGGCAAGGAAGAGGACGTGGGCCCGAGAGGGGGCCACCCCCTCAGCCACTGGCGGGAAACATTCAGCTAGTAGTTCCAACAGCAACCTCTATGTTGGTCCCAATTCCCTCAGTGGAAAGCTGCTCCTCGGGAGGAAATGCCGGGGGCCAACAGCCGGGGACTTCCTCACCTGCCCCGGGGCGCACTCTGGACCGCCACAGCTGGAGCAATAATGCGCCACCACACACTGGGCCGCCCCCCCGCCGCGCCTCTCCTTCATAAAGCGAAGCCCCAGCCAAGGGTATCCAGGGAGCACAGCAAAAGGCACAGTCTCTGAGGCCCCCCCCCCACGCGGGGCTATGGCTGCGCGGCCACCTCAGCAGCGCCGGTCTGGCTGACTCACCCCCGGCCTGGAAGGAGCGTGCTCTCCAGGTATCCTCCACTGCCGCCCAGCCGATGCTCCTCTCTGGGAAGCGAGACGCTCCTCCCAGCTTCCACCCACTCTTCTCTGCCCAGCCTCGCGCCCTGCCAGTGTTGCGCCGCCGGTCCAGGCCTCCTCGCTGGGGAGCGGAGAATCCCTCCAGCCACAGCGCACTCTCCACAACAAGGCCTTGCGGCCCTCCCCCACCGCAGGGAAGGACAATTCGCTGTGGAACGGCTGACGAGGGCCTCACTGCAAGCCACTCCGCTTGCGGCTGCCCGCGCTCTTCTCCCGCTCTGCACCACCTCGAGACGTCAGATTTTCGTCCCCCAGGCTCACGGGGGTCAGGAGCGATGATGCCGGGGGCCACCCACCTCACTGGAGGGGGTATGGGGGGGGGCTCAGGTCCCACTTACACGGACCCCGGGGAGAGCAAGGCTGAGGCACGTCAGTTCATCTCGGCGCCTCCTGGTGGTTCCCATTATGCTTTATTTAAACTCGAGCATCAAAAACCTGACCATACATTTCCCATGATCATAGAGAAAGTTTCAATAATTTCAATTCATGTCACCCAAAAGTCGAAGCCTTGCTTCTTGAAGTCCTCTAATCTTCCATCATGACCCGCCTTCCTCCACATTCTTTTGGGAAAGTCAATATAAACAAAACAATGCGAACTGTCAAATCCAACTGGTTTGCAATTCGAAACTTCTGACGGACCACCATGCCAACCAGTACCTGCTCAAACTCCTTAATGGACCAGACTGTAACTAGTCGTCCACTCGAGGGAGTTACGTCAACGACGAAGCTAGAGGGTTGAAATAGAAAGTATGAGATGTGCAAGTCAACTGCATAGACATGTTTGAAAACCGCAATTTAGAAGGATGCTATACTATCTGCATTAATGGACAGCAAAACGATATGCAGCAGAACATATTGCAAAGCCTGCTTCCTAGGTTAACAACCAAGCTGAATTCTGTATAGAGAAATCAAAATATATAGTAAAGCTGATTCATTAAACTAAGCAAGGGCCAATACGACAGGACAATACTAGACTTAGTGCCTTTAATTGATTCAACACTTTCCTGTACAGAAAGGTATGAAAAAGCTACATTCTCCAGCATTGGATCTTTCATGGATTCACATGCTTAGAATATTCCCCGTCGTCAGACTGGGACCCCTCGGTACACATATACAGCCTTTTTCAAAGGAAAAACTTTCGACACTTTTGTGAAACTGATCAATTGGTTCAAGAAAATTCGGAATACTCTGAACAATCCACTGCCTTTATTAAATTCTCTAGTGGTGCACCTACTTAAGGTGATTTTGTTTTGAAAAAGTAATACTGTATTTGCAAGAGAGCAATCGAACATGGATCAAGGAACAGGAAACTTGAAAAAAAAATACCCTCATTTAATACAAAGCACTAATAAGTCGATTGACACACAACACATTTCCAAAAACAAGGAAATCCCCAAAATATATGGCTGCAGCCAAAAGGTCTAATGTATGAACACCAACCCTGCTTACTCAAGTTCACAGCTCGACACTAAATGAAAAGTGAACAATTCAGCGATGGTAATGAATACCAAGTTGTTCAACACAGCCATTCTATCATGGAGGCATCAGATCTTGTGCACCCACGTGGAGTGTACAGTACCATCTTCACCATATGATTTCCTTTTTTTTTTTTTTTTGGGGATTTTGCCCATTTTATCATGCTCATAGGGTTACCGCTATCGCTAAAGGGGAGAACGTGTTCTTTCGCACAATATGGAGTTTCAGAGATATCAACCCTATCATGACAAACTTAAATGAGTCTCTTCTTTTTCTTGGGGGAAGGGAACCTGAGGGGCACAATTTAATAGTTCACCAGCACTGGAACTTTCATGGATTCACATGATGTGAATATTACCCATCAGGCCAGGAAACCCTTGTGACTTTGACTTAGTAATTTTCCTATGGAAAAACATTGAACCCTTGAGTGTCCCATCAACATCGTTGTGGGTGCTTTTGGCAGCACCAATGGAACATGGAGTGTATAGCTCTGTGCCAGGAGCTTCCCCTCAGATTGCAACTGTCTTCTGAGCTGTTGGGATTCCACGTGTTTCTCTCCTGAGAGAAAATTACATTTCTTCAAGAAAATACTTTTCTTCAAATTTCGTCTTTCGGTTCTTCCGACATCCAAATACATCGATTTCCAGTTCCACCATGGAAACAAGTCCTTATTCAGGCCATGTGAGACCTGGGGCCTAAAGAATGTTTGAGGGAGCCGGGCACTCCGAGTACCTTTACTGTCTATATCCAAACCATTCGGCTGACAGATGCGACATCTGCCAAGGGTTCTCTCAAAAGACCCTTAAGGACAGGAATCAACGCCTTATCTGTTGGCTCAATGAAGGGGCCTAGTCGGCGGCAGAGGTTGATTAGTCACGGGGTGATGGGGGGGGGGGGGAGTCTTGTCACCGTCAAGATGGAGGTCCAGGTCCGAGGAGCCGGTGGCTAAGAAGCGGAAGATAGGTGAGGCAAAATGGTCTTCGGGCCAAGACCAGGCCAAACAATCTGCCTGTAAAGAGACCACAATCCAGTGGTGAAGTGTCTCACGCGTGGGCTAAACACACTTCCAAGGGTACTTCGTCAAAGTCGCTGTCAGACAAACCAAGAGAGAAGGGCTTGCAACCATTCACAAAATCCCCGGACTCATCACGAAAATCTAATTCGTCGACAGACCAACATAAAACGAGAGTGACTACGACATCCTCCTCAACATCGTCGGTGAAATAAAAATCTACCTTCACAAGCACCAAAAATACCACTCATCAGAATCAGAGCTTCCTCCCGCCACAAGTCCTCTTCAAGAAAAAACGTTTAACTTTCACTTTAAAAATGTATTTCTCCTCTAAACCAATCATTGTAGTCTTGGTCATACTGCCCCCATCCAATGACCGTCCTCTTCCTAAGCTCCACCCCAGGTGGCCATTTTCCGATTTTTACTGCACGCTTGAGTCCTCAAGTTGCTCTCCAGGCTAATTTCATTGGGGGTGGGGAGGGGGGGGGTTTGTGATTTTTTTTCCAAATAGTTAGAATTTGACCGATTTTGTTTTTTTTTTTTTTTTTTTGGGGCTCTGTCATCTTCGATGAAGAATAGACCCTGGCGAAAATATTTATCCACTGACTGATCATTGATGTTTCGCGAAGGCCTTACCTCGGGCCTACGCCTTTCAGCATGGCTGAGGAGAAGGAAAGTATGTATAACTGGGGGGATGGTAGCCGCCGAAAGAATTAAACCATTCTTAAATTGTAGAATGTTGTGTTGCTTACAGGGAACTGTGGTGATGTTAGAGATAATCACCCTATCCCACCTTGCGAGTATTTCAAATTTTGCGCACATTTTAAAGAAATAACCAAGTATATCTGAATAAATCATAACAAATGTTATACACCCCTTAATTCAGGGGACATGTGTTTATTTACATGTATTGTAAATGAAAATCAAATGAACAACATATATACACAAAGAAAAATCATTGTCATTATGTGTAATCAAGGAATGGAGACAATGTTCAAAACCAGGTTTACCCACATCTAAACTAAACATAGGTTCTGGGATAGGAATGGAAAACAATATTGGGTTTAGCAAGAGATTACTTCCTGCATGCAAACCATTCTTAAAAACAATTTGTTCCTAATATTCAAACCAAGAAAAGTGATCATAGGCGATTTTGCTGATTCTGCAACCTTCTCACAAAACCTAGCTGGATTATAATACATCCGGTGTTAGCACAACTGGTTGTGATGCAATGGTAACAAACAAATTGACAATCAAGATTCAGTACATGTTGTGTGTATGCCGTTTGTTAACTATAAGCATGACATTTTGGTTGGGCCAAGACAATATTTCAAATGAATTGTTCTTGGGAAGAACAGGGCCTAACTCTTTTGGTTTATTAATCAAGCAAGGTTGTGTTGTTTGTGGTGAGATCTTGCACATTAGTTGGGTGGCGGCCAAGGAGAAGGAGAGCCACAGCCTCTTCAAACTCTGCACGAAGTGTGGTTTAAGAAATGTCTTTGTGGAAGATCGACACTATAAATGCTTATACTGCCTGCATCCGGAAACACGATGATGCAGGGATGGGAGGTGCACCGTGGTTTCTCGAAGAAAACCAAAAGGACCAATACAGCAGACTGTCAGCATGGCTCAAGTCCATCAAGGCCTCTGACGCAGCCTCGGGGCACGGTCAAGCCTCATCCAGGACCGGCACGTCCGAGGAGGGTTCTCCTTCCAGGAGGAGGTCGAGATCTTTTGAGGACGCACAGCTTGCAGGGGTCCAAGAGAAGGCCAAACCTAGCAATTCTAGCTCTGCTGGGTTCGCTGCTGATGCGGTTCCCATTCGCCATCATCCTCCATGGTCAAAACAGGTTCACCCCTTTTCCTCCAAAACCATCAAGGACCACATTGACACCCTGGCTCCGGCTGATTTCTGCAACCAGCCCTCCGCCACTGGAGTCTTCCCTCCGCCTTCCCCCCCGAAGCACTCCCTTGTGCACCCTCTTCTTAAGAAACTTTATGCTGACCCTTCCTGTCCAGCTAACTATCGTCCAATCTCCATCACTCCTTTCCTAGGCAAACTCCTGTAAAAACTGGCCATCTCCCAGCTTAATCTTCACTCTGAATCTGTTGGTTGTCTCCATGACCATCAGTCTGGCTTCAGAGCTGCCAGAAGCACAGAAACTGCTCTCCTGAACATACATATGTCCTCATCTTACTTGATCTCTCTTCTGACTTTGACATGATCAACCATGCCATCCTGCTCAACTGTCTCCATGATAACCTGTGTATCACTGATCAGGCCCTGGCTTGGCTGATCTCCTTCCTCTCAGATTGACCCTCCCAGGTACAACGTGTCCTTCCTCTCCTCTATCTCCATCTCTACCTGTGGTGTTCCTGAGGGGGTCTAACTTCTCCCCCTGCCTGTTCAACCAATAGCTGGCACTTCTTGCCCACCGCATTGCCGCTCTCTGCCCCAACTTTCAGTGCTATGCGGATGGCACTCAATTCATTTTTAGGCTCCCTTCAGCCACCTCGTCTCCTTCTCTCATTGTCAGGTCCTTGGCTCTGAGGCATTTTTACTGCTGGGTTAGGTGGAGTGTGGGTTGAGTTCACAGTATTTCCTTGACATCATGTTAGTCAGCTGCTGTTCTCCCAGTCCAAGATGGTCAACTCCCTGCTCAGCAATAACTGGCTGCAGACTACTGTGATGCAGTTTGGAACCTCTGGAGAGGTTCGAAACTGCCTTTCATTCCAGATCTGTTCAGGTGTGGTCACAGCGCTCGAGAGCTCCAGATAAAGCAAAAGAAACCAGAGAATGAGAATTCATACCTTCAGAAACATAACCATCTGAAAAAGCCAGCAATGTTTTTATTCAGAAAAGTGTCTTAAGTTTATCAAAAGAAATCAAAATGTTGAATAGGTTTTCAGTGCATGCACCAGCGTAGAAGTTATTCATTTTCAAGCAAGCATACGCGCGTGTTCAGTAAGCAGTGTTATGTTTTCAATTTTAATTGTAACTGCAAGCGCGTCATGCTAGAGTAAAGAACGGCACGGCGTGAGACAGCCTGACGGTGTGAGGCACGTAAAGAGTTTCCGTTGCAGCTGAGTTGGAGTTGCACTGTTCTTAATGAATCAGAGGAGTAGAGCTGACTGACTACAAGTGAAGAGAGCGGTCTCTTTCACTACGCTATCCTGTGGGTGATGGTCAGAATGAGGTAACGTGAGCGTGTGCGACTTCATATCAAGACAAGTGAAATAGTGGTCCGACTTAAAGGAATTTCTGACTGCTTTTTAAGCGCTTTTATTTTTAACGTGTTCATGTACTGAAGCGCATAAACACAGCAACGAAGTAACGCTAAATGGAAGAAAAGTGTGACTGTTAGCAGAAAAAAGCAAAGAAATAGAATTTCAAATGACACAACTACCACAAAGCATAAATAAACTTTCTCCAGCATGGGGTCTGGCATGGATTCACATGCTCATGAATATTCCCCGTCGTCAGGCTGGGAATCCTCTGTAAAGAAAAAATCAGTATCAGTTTCGTTTCTGATCGGTCTTTCGTAGTAGTAACTGATCTCTGCGTCATAATGACCACAGCCAATGACTGCCCTCTACCTAAGCCCCGCCTCTGGCAGCCATCTTCAGATTTTTACTGCACGTTCAAGTGTTGGGATCCTCGTGCTATTGCTCTCAAGCGTTAGTGCTTTTTCATGTTTTTTCTCAGAAAAATTTCTCTTTTTTCGGTCAAAAGAGCCTCAAGCTCCACCGTTTCTTCATCCGATCAACGGGGACCCGTGTCGGATTCGTCTACGCCCCTCAAGGGTGAAGATTTCGTCGAGCCACACTTTTGGAGGACTCCAGAAGTTTCTCAGGCCCATCTCGAACATGGCCCAGGAGAAGGGAAGCTCGACGCCCGGAAAGCTGTTCAGGGTCTGCCCTGGATGCCGGCTTCAGTATGTCTTTAAGGAGGACGAACACTCCCTTTGCCTTTACTGCCTACATGAGGACAAGACGCACGTGGAGAAGGACTGTGCGTTTTGCGGCAATATGTCGGAGCGGACCATGAAGGACCGCCATCAACGTCTCGCCAACCGGCTGGAAGGAAAGAGCCCGTCAGGCGAGAAGAAGAAGAAGACGTCCGAGCGGTCTTCTAAGACCTTTGAGGGCGCCCCGGCGACGGAGGTCCAACAGAAGGCCAAGCACCGCGGGTCCGCTGGCACCGGGAGCGCCGAACGGTCGGGCTCTACGGGCGCCAGGCAGGGCGCATCCTCCCCGGCACCATCAACCACGAGCCAACGCTCTGGCTCGGGTAAGAGGAAGGCTGAGCACCCGGCGAAGCTCCTGGAGAGACCCCGGTCGAGCTCGAAGGCCCCTTCGGAGGAGGAGCGAGGCGGTGACCCTCCCCCCAAGGAGAAGGCGGTGAGCACACTTAAGGTGGTGAAAGCCTTAATCCACCCGGCCAAGGCCTCTATCGAGACAGTCACGGCGGCCCTGGCTCAGCCTGTGGAGGCTACACCAGTGGTGGCGACCTCGGGGCCCAGAGTCTCCCTGCCACCGCAGAGGGAGTCCTCTTTCATGCCCATCGACAGGACCCCCGTGCAACCTCCGACGGAGAAGAAAAAGGGGGGGCAGGAGGTCGTCGTGGATTCGGCCTCAACCTCTGAGGAGGAGCTGATCGAAGTCTTAAGCCACGGCGTTGGCGTGGAAGAAGACCAGCCCGTCGGGAGGGACCCCGACGTAGGAGACGACGAGAACGTCGAGGGTGCCGACGGGGCTCCTGACCGCCCGTCGGACTCCCCTCAACCATTTTGTTGGCTATACAGTCCTTATGCTCGGAGATAAGGACGAGACTGGCGTTACCACAAACGGAGGAACCGCTCCCGACGGGGGACCCAGAGCCAGGCCCTTCTGGGAGCCCTCCCCCTAAGAGGAGGATTCATCCTCCACCTCCTTTTCAGCCATCGCGCCCTGTTCAGCCCTCCTCCCCGTCCACGACACGTGGGGATGATACGGGGACTGACACGGCCGCGACGGGTACAGACGACGAGGTTTACGACAAGGATCTCCCGTCGTCACCTCCCACCCGGGCTTCCCCGCCTGACGAGATTGGATCGTTTCACTCCATGATCGCCAGGGCATCCGAGCTTTTCCATCAACGGCGCAAGACCAAGAGGAAGACGGTCCTCGCTGTACCTCTACTAGACGATATTTGGGATGAGGGCCTCGCCCTCCTCAAGAACCCATCCACGACGCCGGCTAGAAGGGATCGGTACAAGAAGAAGTACCGGGTCCCGGACGCGGCCCCCTTGTGCCTTCGGGCACAGCCGACCCCAGACTCGGTCGTCTCTGCGGCGGCCAGGAAGAAAGCGGAGGGAGAGGGGGCGCGACCTCTACGTCGACCTCCCCGCCGGACAGCGAGGGAAAGAAATTAGACACGGTGGGACGCAGAGTCATCTCGTCGGCAGCGACGGCGATTAAGGCGGCCAACGCCTTGGCTATCGTAGCCTGCTACGACAGGGAGTTGTGGTACAAACTGGCTCCCCTGATGGACTTCCTACCAGACGACAAGAGGGCAGAAGCCCTAGAGATCTTGCAGGAAGGAGAGGTGGCGTCGGACCACGCCATTACGATTGCGACGGACATCGCTGACACTGGATTTCGCCCGTTGGGCAACGGCGTGTGCCTTAGGCGGCGTGGATGGCTCAAGGCTACTGATTTCCGTCAGGACGTGCAGACCAGAGTCTTGGACATGCCGTTCGACGGAAACAACCTGTTTGGGAAAACCGTGGACGATTCCCTTCAAGCCATCAAGGCGGAGACGGCCCGGGCTCTTGGGGTTCTCCAGCAACGGCAGCCGCCCTTTCGGAGCGGCGGAGGCAAACAGGGTGCCTCCAAAGGTTCCAGCGGCGGATTTTCCACCTACCGTCAAGCGGCCCGTTCGTCGTCACAGGAAGCTTACAGGGGACGAGGCAAGTCAGGCGGACCCCGCTGTCGTCGCCAAGGAGGACAGGGCGGCAAAGCCTCGTCGAAGCAGGACTGAACCGGCCGTGGGGTCGGGCCCCCACCGAAGCACCCCGGTGGGAGGCCGGCTGGCGAGCTTCGTCAGCGTGTGGGAGTCCATCTCCACCGACCGTTGGGTGCTGGACGCCCTAGCTCAGGGTCACACGCTCGAGTTTCTAAAGAGGTGCCCGCGTGTCCCCCCTGTGGCCAGGAAAGAACATCACGTCCCTCAACTTCTCTTGGAGGTAAAGGCGATGCTCAAGAAGGGCGCCATCGAGCTCGTCCCAAAGAGGCTTCGGGGTTCCGGAGTTTACTCAAGATACTTCCTCGTGAAGAAGACGGGAGGATGGCGTCCCATCCTGGACCTACGACGACTGAACAAATTCATCAAGGCACAGAAGTTCCGGATGGTCACCCTCCAACACGTCCTGGGTCAACTGGAGGAGGGCGATTTCCTGTCGTCGTTGGATTTGGAGGATGCCTACTTCCATATTCCCATCCTAAAGGGACACCGAAAGTTTCTCAGGTTCGTGGTCCAAGGGCGTCACTACCAGTTCAAAGCCCTTGCCTTCGGATTGAGGTCGGCACCCAGGGTGTTCACCAAGTGCCTCGCACCGGTGGCGGCGCAGCTGTGCCGAGAGGGGATCCACGTCTACCCCTACCTGGACGACTGGCTCATCCAAGCAAAGACGAAGGAGCTCGCCGTGGAGCACACGGCAAGGACCGTCCAACTACTCACGGACCTAGGATGCTCCATAAACTCCGTCAAGTCCCACCTGGTGCCCGCGCAAGACGCACTGTTTCTGGGAGCGAAGCTCGACAGTGTCGCTTCTGGCCTCTCCGTCGGAGGAAAGGACGAGGGCCATCTTGGGCAAGGTGCAGCGGATGCTGGTTGCGGACACGGCCAGGGTGAGATCCATCAAGTCCCTCCTCGGAATGATGTCTTCTTGCATTTATCTCATCTGCCTGTGCAGGCTCCGGATGCGCCTGTTGCAGGAGTTCCTGGACACGCGCTGGATCCAGACGACGGGCAGCTTCGAGGAGAGGATCACACTCGACGAGAGTTTCCGAGGAGCGATCCGGTGGTGGGGCACCCGTGCGCATCTGACGGCGGGCATGGACTTCCAGACCCCCGGCCACCAGGAGACAGTGACCACGGATGCCTCCCTGGAAGGGTGGGGAGCGCACACCGAAAATCTGCACGCGAGAGGCCTTTGGCTTCCGAAAGGAGAAGTCCCTCCATATCAACGTCCTGGAGCTCTGTGCAGTGTTTTGGGCCCTCGGGTCCTTTCTTCCGTCCCTCAAGGGCAAGGTGGTGAGGATCTTCACCGACAACACCACCACCATGTTCTACATCAGGAAGCAGGGCGGTACCAGATCCCCAGCCCTGTCCAAGGAGGCGCAGGATCTGTGGCATTGGGCCGTCACCCAAGGGATGTTTCTGGTGCCGTTTCATCTGGCAGGGATAAAAAACACTATCGCCGACTCGCTCAGCAGAGAGCTGCGCTCGTGCCACGAGTGGGAACTACGACAGGATCTAGTGGACCGCCTCTTCCGACGGTGGGGCACACCCCAGATCGATCTGTCCGCGACGGCGACAAACTCCAAGTGCCGGAGGTTCGCCAGCAGGTTTCCCCAGCCGAGGAGCATGGGCGATGCTTTCCCGTTCCCCTGGGAGGGCCTGTTTCTATACGCGTTCCCTCCATTGCCATTGCTGATCCGGCTCATCAACCAGCTCAAGAGGTCACGGTGCAGGATGATCCTCGGCGCACCTGCGTGGCCGAGGCAGATATGGTTCCCGGACCTTCTGGACTTGTCAGCGTCCCCGTCAATCAAGCTGCCAGTGGACGCGGATCTTCTCTCCAGGGAAGGAGGCGCCATCCTCCATCACGACCCGAAGTCGCTGAACTTGCAGGCCTGGCTCCTGCAGCGTTAGAGTTTGGAGGATACGACATACCGGCCGACTGCAGAGAGGTTCTTGCAAAGGCCAGGGCGTCCTCAACTCTTAAATGCTATGGACACAAATGGAAGAGGTTCTCTCTGGTGCCACGCACAGAAGATTAACCCTCTACGGATTACGGCTCCCCAGGTACTGCTGTACCTTCTGACGCTGGCCAAGGCTGGACTGGCGCACGCATCCATCAAGATTCATCTTGCTGCGATCTCCCGATACACCAGAACCATGGGGCGGACGTCTTTGTGGTCTCATCGTCTGGTGAAAGAATTCATGAAGGGACTGTTCAGATCGTTCCCGCCGGTGAAGGCTCTGGCCCCGGCGTGGGAGCTCAACGTGGTGCTGACCAAGCTCATGGGACCTCCGTTCGAGCCTCTGCACTCGGCTCCGTTGAAGTTCTTGTCGTGGAAAACAGCGTTTCTTGTGGCCATCACCTCTGCACGAAGAGTGGGAGAGATCAAGGCCCTTTCCTGCAAGCCCCCGTACTTGACTTTTCACGACACAAGGGTAGTGCTCAGGACGCACCCCTCCTTCATGCCCAAGGTGCCGTCGGACTTCCACCTCAACGAACCCTTGGTGTTGCCTGTTTTCTTCCCGTCGCCGGCCGAAAGGACTTTGCACTCGCTGGATGTGGCTAGAGCGCTGAAGTTTTACGTGGACCGCACAAAGTGTTTTCGGAAGACGTCACAACTTTTTGTGAACTTTGGACCTGTCAATCAGGGGAAGGCTCTCTCAAAGGCCTCCATTTCCAGATCGCTCTCCGGCTGTATCATGTACTGTCATCGGTTGGCAAACCGACCGCTGCCTGGCCGTCCGAGAGCCCATTCCACCAGAGCGATCGCAGCTACCACGGCGTTCCTATCTGGTGTGCCCTTGCTGGACATCTGCAGGGCTGCTACGTGGAGGTCGACGCACACCTTCACGAAATTCTACTGCGTCGATCGGGATTCCAGGGAGGAGTCCAGGGTCGGCCAAGCAGTGCTGCGCAATCTGTTCGCTTAAGGTGAGCCGGGTGAGGAGGTAAGAATTGCTTAATGTTGAGTTTGATGTAACGCTTAATGTTGAGCCTTTGCCACCTCCAGTGGTTGTGCATGTATGTACTGCTATGTATTCTTTATTCATGAGCATGTGAATCCATGCCAGACCCCATGCTGGAGAAGGAACAAGTTACTTACCTGTAACTGTTGTTCTCCAGCATGGGTCTGGCATGGATTCACATGCGAACCCTCCCGCCTACCCCTCTGCGGCTCTTCACTTGGTCATACTGCCACTTCACGTGCTACCAAATCTGAAGATGGCTGCCAGAGGCGGGGCTTAGGTAGAGGGCAGTCATTGGCTGTGGTCAGTATGACGCAGAGATCAGTGATTGGTTACTACTACGAAAGACCGATCAGAAACGAAACTGATACTGATTTTTTTCTTTACCGAGGATTCCCAGCCTGACGACGGGGAATATTCATGAGCATGTGAATCCATGCCAGACCCATGCTGGAGAACAACAGTTACAGGTAAGTAACTTGTTCCATAGTAGATGCAAGGCTAACAAGCCATAATACTTTAATGAGCAGTGATTCAAGGTAACATTAATTTAGGTCAACTAAAGGAAAACCCTGTGCAAGTTACAACAGTTCAAAGCAACTGAAATAGTATGACAGTACTGAATAATTACTTTGAATACAGAAAAGGAGTCTGGACTCACAGAGAATTCAGCAGTAGAGTGCAGCAGCAGAATTACAAGAACCAGACCATTTAATTGTCTCTCTATTATCAGAGGCAGTCGGGTAACTAGAGGTTCTGGGGTGGTACACATTGTGAAGTGTTCGAAAGTTTTGTTTTGAAGTTAATTATGATGTATTACTTGCAGGTATCCTGAGTTCCAAGGCGTCTAGAAGAAGAGGAATCGAGAGGTATCCTGCCAGTTTTTCTCCACTTGCCCTTTTCCCACGGTCTGGTCAACTCAGTAGTTGCAAATTACTGTTGGGTGTACCGGTTTGTGGGATCTGGTGGGCAATTTATCTGCTCCTGCAGGATTTCGGCGCTGGGACCCGATATTCATCTCTGACTGTCCGCCATCCAGGAGTGGTGTGCCGCCAATGATATCTGCCCTAATGCCAGTAAGACTGAGATTCTCATTGGCACAACTGCTCCCTCCTTTCCTGTCACTCTGGCCGGCCTCTCTTGGCCCTCGTCCTGCTCCCACCTGTGAGGCTAAAAACCTCGGGGTCATCTTTGACTCCACACTTCACTTCTCTCCTCACATCTCTAAGAAGTCACACTACCAGCTGCACCTCATCAGAGGTATTCTTCCTTTCCTCTCCTTCCCCCAGAAGCTCACTGTCTCCAGAGCTCTGTTTCTCTCTAGGCTGGACTACTGCAATAGCCTCTTTCTAAATCTGCCTGCCTCTAATCTCCGCCCTCTGCAACTCATCCAAAACAGGACTGCAAGACTTGTCCTTGGCTTCAAGTCCAGGGATCTTATCTCTCCAGGACTGAAATCTCTGCACTGGCTCCCAGTGAGGGCGAGGATTAAGTTCAAAACCCTCTGCATTGTCCACAAGGCCTTCTGGGGCCAGGTGCCTCAATACCTTCAGCTCTCTTTTCCTATATATCTTCCTTCTCAAGCTCTTCGCTCATCCGCCTCCAACTCCCTCAGGGTTAGTGGCTTCTCCAAGCAGCAAGTTGGTGGTAGATCTTTCTTCTGCTGGAGCCTCCCTCTTGAACATCCTCCCTGTCTCTGAAACTTGAGAAGAACCATCTCCAGTTCCAGGAGCACCTCAAGACCTTCCTCTTTTCTTCTGCTGTCTCTCTTCCTCTCCCTTGCTGATCTCCTGGCTGAATCTGAAACTGCACTGGCTACCCTCTGATCTCGGGCCCAGGTCCCCTCCCCGCCAGTTGCACACCTGCACTACCCCCCTTGCAATCCTTGCACTCAGGGACTGTTTCTGTATCCCTACAGCCCCTACTTGCACTTGCCACCAGCTGGGCGCACTTTTAATTATTGTCTTTATTTATTTTACTGTTCTCCTATATTCTGTACCAACGACACGAGTCGAGAAAAACCATGTCCATTCCCTTCCTGGACGACATCTGGGAGGAGGGCCTAGCCCTAATGAAAAATCAAAGTACGGTCCGACCAAGCAGGAAAGATTGGAAAAGAAATACAGGGTGCCCGATTCGGCTCCCAGGTGCCAAGGTCTCCACCTTCGCCGGATTTGGTGATCTCGGCCAGAGCTAGAAAACACTTGGCGAACCAGTCATCGGCAGCCATGGTACATCCGTACCATAAGGGGGGGAAGAAGCTGGATGTGATGGGCAAGAGGATAATTTACGCGGCAGACTCTACCATCAAGGCAGTGAACGCCCTGGCCATTTTGTCCCGTTAAGACTGGAAACTCTGGTACAAGCTGGGCCCTATCCTGGACTTCCTGCCCGAAGACAAGGTCGAGGCACTGGAACTCTTTCAGGAAGAGGAAGTGGCCTTGGATCATGCCGTCAGTGGCATTAGAAATCGCGCACACAGGTGTTCGCCAGATGGGGAACTGGGTCTCTCTGCACCACCAAGGTTGGTTGAAGGCTACAAACGTTCAGACTAAGGTGCTGGATATGCCGTTTGGGGGAACCTCTTAGGGAAAGGCGGTCGACGAGTCTTTGCAGGCGATAAAGACGGACATGGAGATGACACGTTCCCGCAGAACTTTGCTTCAGCTTCAATCCTTGTCTTTTCGCTCCTCCTGGAAAGCCAGGAAGATTTTCAAAGGTTTATAGTACCCCATGCAGTCAGCCTTCATGCTTTTCCACTGAAGCGTACATGGGGTGCTCTCAAGGCAGCGGAGGTCTGCGACGGTGCATCCGCAACACAGAACACACACAGCAACCCATAACCAGTCCTGAACCAGCTGTGGCTCCGAGCCCCCACTTAAGCACCCCAGTCTGAGGCCGGCTGGCGAAGTTCGTCAGCATGTGGGAAAAGATCACCACGGACATATGGGTGCTGGACACTCTCGAACAGGGGCACACATTGGAGTTCCAATGCCGGTGTCCTTGGGATCTATGTGATCACTGCGACGGCCGAAAATGCTGATTTTTTTTTTTAACCCTTTACACCACATATATATGCGGGGGGGAGACCCCCCATCCCCCGCTGTCCCCTCATATTATTATCAGCACTATAAACCCCCCCTCACATATATATATATATATATATATATATATATATATATATATATGTGTAAGGGAGGGGTTAAAATTTTTTTAAAAGTCGGCATTTTCGGCCGTCGCAGTCCCAGGTCGACATTTTTGTAAGATTCCTGTCCTTGTATGCCTCAGATTCAGTGGCAATAACTACATGGGCCACCGCTTCTGCAGGAGGTGCGGTCCATGTTACGGAAAGTGGCAGTAGAGCCTGTCCCCCAGCGACTCTGGGGGGGATGGGGAGTTCCGTTATTGCAGCTACTTTCTAGTTCGAAAGAAGACAGGGAGTTGGAGGCAGATTCTGGATGTACGTTGTCTCAACAAGTACTTAAGTCCCAAAAGTTCTGAATGGTCATGTTGCAACACATGCTCGATCAGCTGGAGCAGGGAGATTTTCTGACATCATTGGACCTGGTAGGCAGCTACTTCCCCATTCACAGAAAGCACCACAAGTTCCTGCGAATCCTAGTTCAGGGTCAGCATTACCAGTTCAAGGCTCTGCCTTTCGGCCTGAAGTTGCCCCAAGGGTGCTTAAGAAGTGCCTGCCCCTGGTGACGGCACAGCTTTCTCCGTTCTCCATAAACTATCCACATTCTTGCTTGAAACCATCTTGGGACACTCTACTCCTAGGTGCGTGACTCAACACAGTGACGTGCTTGGAGTCTCCCTCGGAGGAGAGGGTGAAAGCCAAACAAGGCAAGGTGCAGCACTCGTCATTGGCCCAGGCACTGCCGGTGCAGTCCATCAAGTCACCTCTGGGCATTTTGTCCTCCTGCATCAACCTTGTTCGCCTCCTGCAGCCTCTGCAGACTGTGCATGAGACCACTCCAGGAGTTCCTGGATGCGAGGTGGATGCAAGTGTCGGGGAGCTTTATGGACCAGAATCGCCCTCAGCGAAGGGTTCCATCGGGTGATACGGTGGTGGGGTGTTCAGCTTCATCTTGTCCAGAGAGCTCAGTTTCAGGTTCCTCCTTATCAGGAGACGGTTACCACAGACTCCGCTAGACAGATGGAGAGCCCAGACCAGACAGTTGCGAGGCCTCTGGAAACCAGAGGAAGTGGACCTACACATCAACGTCCTGGAACTTTGGACCGTTTTCTGGGCACTCAAGTCTTTTCTGCCGTCACTGAAGGACAAGGTGGTGAGGAGCTTCAGACAACACCACGACCATGTTGTACACGGAAACGGGGGTGGGGGACCCGGTCACTGACACTCTCCGAAGAGGTTCCAGGACTTGTGGCAGTGGGCCATACGTCAAGGCATGTTCCTTGTTCCGTTTCACCTGGCGGGAGTCGAGAACACCATTGCAGACTCGCTCTGCAGGGAACTGTGTTCTTGCCACGAGTGGGAGCTTCGCCAGGACCAGGTGGATCTGCTGTTCGACAAATGCGGTTGACCCCAGATCGATCTCTTTGTGACAGCAGCGAACAGAGCGTCAGAGGTTTGCCAGCAGGTTCCTGCAGTCCAAGAGCATGGGGGACACGTTCTTGTTCCAATGGGAGGGACAGTTCTGGTACATGGTTCCTCAATTTCCTCTCCTACTACGTGTGATCAACCCACTCGGACAGTTCCACTGCAGGATACTAGTCACCCCAGCATGGCCAAGACAAATCTGGTATCTTCGACTGTCGGTGGTTCTGTCCATCAGGCTATCACTGTACCTTCTTGCCAGGAGGGGGGAGCAATTCTGCATCATGACCCCAGAGTCTCTGAACCTGAGGGCATGGCTCCTGCAGCCCAAGATATTGGGGGTTATGCTCTACTTGACGAATGTAAAGACATCCTGGCCAGAGCCAGGGACTTGTCAACGTTTAAGTGCTACGGGCATAAATGCAAACGTTTCTCCGTGTGATGCAGGACTCGGAAGATTACTGTGCTGCGGGTCGCAGCTCAACTGCTGCCATACTTGCTTTCCTTGGCCAAAGCGGGGCTGGCTCCAAGGTGCATCTGGCTGCCATATCCAGGTACACTAGGTCTCCAGGCAGACCTTCACCGTGGTCTCAGATTCGTCAAGGCGTTCCACAAGGGACTTTTCAGGACTTTCTCTCCAGTAAGGCTCCTCCACCGGTGTGGGAGCTCAATGTGGTGCTAACTAAGCTCATGGGAGCGTCTTTCGAAACTATGCATCGGGTCCCGCTCAAATATTCAATGTAGAAGACCACTTTCCAGGAGGATTGGGGAGATTCAGGCCCTGTCCTGCAAGCAGCCTTACTTGTCCTCCCATGCTCCAAGGGTGGTACTGTGTACACACCCCACCTTCATTCCAAAGGTGCCTTCAGAATTCCACCTCAACGAGCCTTTGGTGTTAAGATTTCTTCCTGAATCTGTCATCGCCGGCGGAACAGGCTTTGCATTCGCTGGATGTTGCTTGTGCCTTGAAGTTCTGTCTAGGTGGCACGTACTAAGAATTTTCGGAATACTTTAATTTTTGACCTGTAAATGAGGGGAAGGCCTTGTGAAAGGCTTCCATTTCCAGGTGGCTGTCCGGTTGCAACATGCTGGCATCGACTTTCGACTGTCGAGCAGGCTGCTGCCAGGCCGGCCGAGACCCCATTCCACCACTGCCATTGCGTCAATGACGGTGTTTCTCTATGGTGTGCCCCTGCTCAACATCTGCAGGGCTGCTATGTGTAGGTCTACGCACATCTTCACAAGGTTCTACTGCTTCAACAGGGATTCCAGGGAGGAATCTAGAGTCAGGCAAGCTCTGCTATGCAAGCTGCTTGTTTGAGGCGAGTCTGTTCCAGAGGTGAGTGTTATTGAATCTGCCACCTCCTGTGGTTGTGTGTATGCACTGCTGTGTAATCGTTATTCATGAGTATGTGAATCCATGCCAGACCCCATGCTGGAGAAGGTTTAAATTACTTAACCTTAACTATTGTTCTCCAGCATGGTTCTGGCATGGATTCACATGCAAACCCTCCAGCTTACTCCTCTGTGGCTCTTACTGGTTGATACTGTCACTTTACGTGCTTACCAAATCCAAAGATGGCCGCCAGGGGTGGACCTTAGTGAGAGGACTGCCATTGGATGGGGGTAGTATGAGCCAAACTACAATGTTTGGTTTAGAGGAGAAATACAGTTTTAAAGTGAAACATTTTTCTTTTACCAAGGATTCCAAGCCTGACTGGGAATATTCATGACCGTATGAATCCATGCTGGAGAACAATAATTACAGGTAAGGAACTTAAACCTTCTGACGGGCTACCCAGAAAGGCTCTCCAAGACCCACACTACTCAAATTCCAGAAGATTTGCACCTGCAGTTAATCTCACCACATGTGAAAGAAGACGGCCATCAAGTGTCTACATCTCACACTGGAGTGGATTTTCTGTAATGGAGCTGGGTAAAATGTCTGCAGTAGACATTGATAATCTATCAGTGTAAAGTGTATATTCCGAGACATCTTTTTTTGTTTTAGCACATGCCCTCTGCCATTCAGCATTCTACCAGGTGAGTCCCCTAGGCCTGTTTCCCACCTAGGTTTGATTTTCTTGGGAGAGCAGACTTTATTTTACTCTGTGATAAACCTGCCTCCTGTGCCCAGTGAAATAAATGCTCTATTGACCTGAGGAACTGGGCCTTCCTTCTTAGTTCTTTCTGGCTCATGCAGCCAACTCAAAAAAATGTATCTGTCTACTCAAAGTCCATGCAACTCACACTGAACCCCATACATTTAAATTCACTGTGGGTATCACTATTTTCTATAATGAGGATCTGGTCCATTGTGTCACTGCTGTTTTGGAGGCTTCTCGTGGAAAATATGACCTCAATTAGGCAGTGCAGCAATGTACACGCATGTATAGGGACGAGGTCAGGGACTTGACACTGTCAAGAAGGGATGGGGACCCCTCAAACTGCTACAGGTGGCCTGCCACGGGCATTTCCCTTTGCCATTTCTGTCACATAGAGGGAATTGGGAGGGCCCCCGTCTCTATTCGTAGCTGAACATGTCAAGTAGCACTTCTTGCTCCATACCTATTATGCGTAGTGTTCAGCACGGTTTACTCCCTAGGAGTGTTATACCAGGACTCCTAGCTTACCTGACTCTGCAGCGTACCAGAGAGAGTGGAGATGACAATGGGAGTGGCTGATAAACGCCACACAGATCATGCTGGCAATACAGACGCCTCACATAATCTGGGCACACACTGTAAAAAATACTGTTTGCAAGATGCTGCCATTTCCAAAAGAACTGTGCGCAAAAAGCAGGCGAGTCTTTAGGCCGTTATAATTTTATTGATTGTAAACGGGCCCCTGGAGAAAAGGAGTACAGTGGTTGGGCTGTTGAACCGGATGGCACAGGGAGACAGTGTGGGATAAAAGAGCAGAGAGACAAGGGCAACGCTGGTCGTTCAGGTGAGGTCAAAGGCGAAGGTGGACCAAGAGACCAGGGAGCGAAAGAATAATGCAGTGAAGCATGGAGGAGAATTACAGAAAGTGTGCAAGGACAGATGTTGCCTACTAATAGCAAGTTGTGTGTGTGTGAGGTGAGCTAGTGAGACTGAGGGCGAGGGTGTGACAGTGGTTGAGAGGGGTGGCAGAGAGTGAAAGGGTGGCAGAGTGCAGAACGAAAATGACTCGGACTGTGTGGGTGGAGTGTAGGAGGTGGAGAGTAATGGAGAGCAGTAGAGGGAGGAGAGTAGTACGAGGAGTGTGTAGTTTCGAGGAGGAGTTGGAGAGTATAGTAGAGAATATCTAGGGGTGGAGGTCAGAAGTACAGCGAGAGGAACATCGAAGGGACAGAAGAGGTGGTGTGAGGGAGAAATGGTGTCAGGAATAGCAGTGAGGTGAGTGGAGAAAGGGGGCAGAGGCGGAACTTCAGGGTGAGGAGTAAAAGGACATAACAGGACAGTGAAAGTGGAGCCTGGGAGGCACTCAAGATCATTGTTGGTTTTGTTGGACCTCTGGCTACGATTCACCTTGGAATTCCCAAAGGGAGACAAACAAGGTATTTGCCTTTATGCCATCACAAGGAGCAAGTCAGCTTGCAGGACAGTAGGAGATACCAACTAATTGTTTTAAAACTCTGAGGACACAGCAAAGGCTAAAGATTGAGGGATGCTTTTTGTCACCTTCAAAGAAGGGCCAATTTATGTTAAATTAGCAGACCCCGGCCAACAGCTGTTTTGCGGTATGACTTAGGAGTTGCTATCACGTTTTCATGAGAATTGGTGTCTCACGCTACTTTAACAGGAATCTCAGTCGATGAATAGCACCAGTGCATAACCTATGTAGATAGGGGTCTGGTCTGCGACCGTTTGATAGGCCAGTATGAATCCTCCATTATTTGAAAGCATGCCGTGCTGCCTGGTGGTCTCATAAAGGTTTGGTGTTTTTATGGGTTATGGTAGACTATTTAACTTGGTAAACCTCATCCTTTTCTTCTTATGGCCTATATATCATTTAATTATTTTTACATAATCAACACCTTGATCTAGATAGGCAGGTTGCCCAATCAGAGGACACCAAAGTCCAAATATTTTAAGACACGAGTTGACCCGGCAACTTACATACCTAGGATAGCAAGATCACACCTTTAGCCCCTCATGCACCCAGTCTATACAGAGCGTTGTTACAATACATAGATCGCAACTCTCCAATTACTCATTTTACACAACAGTTGAAGCTCCCTACTATTTTCACGGCACGCCCTGCTATATTTTTTTCTTTCGTATGAAATTGTTTTCCCTTCAGTTCCTTCCATCAGATTAAGGTCCTGCGGTCCCTGGGTGATACTCCATGCACCTTAAATCGGAAAAAGATTTACTCGCTTTGCGACTACTGCTACGGTGATGAACTGACACAGTATAAAAAACAGAATAATAATCCTAGTAGTGTCTATGCCCATAAATGTCACCACTTCTCTGGTGAAGGGGAGAGTAACCCTATGCAAAGTCGACAGTTTGCTCAATTTGGTGTCATGTTTCATCTAGCCACTTGTATAATTCATTTGAAATTACATATTTTGCTTTGCATAGCATGCAAACTGCCATTTGGCCCGAACCAGTGAACGACCATGGGTTACCCAGTGTCTTAAGCCAAATTATTGGACCTGGGGAGAGGGGCAAAAGACCTGTTGGATCAAATAGCTTCTGACACTAGCGTAGCAATGCTGCATATATGCACTTCTTGGAATTCCAGTGTTTCTTGCTGAGAAAAAGGGTAGGATGTTTGCATCGAGCTCTGCAGGATGAGATGGCTTGCCTGCAATACCTTGCTTGGAGCATTCGGCCTGCAACCTGCCACCCACTATCTTTTCCAAAGGTTTGCAGAGGCAATGTTTTGAATGTTCTGGTGGAAATCAAACCATTTTGGTTAAACATGTCGCTTGTGCCTGAATTTTCTTTTCTGGTTGGGTAGTCAGTGTGTGACCCTGCAAGATGAGGGATCTTATCAATGTCAGTGACTTCCTTTGGTGCGGGTGATAAATACACAATATCCATCACTAGTTCCTCTCGGTCTGAAGGTGGCAGGTATGGACTTTCACTTCTAGAAATTCCTCTTTCAGTTGAGAATGGTTTCTGGGGGAGCTGTGCCCGCCCACAGACATAGCACACTGGGTGTTCAGGGGTGTGTGTGTGTATATATATATATATATATATATATATACACACACACATATATATACACACACACACACACACACACACCCCCCCCCCCCCCCCCCCTTGATGACCCCACAATTTGCACTGCGGTCTTGTTTCAGAAGAACGTTTGATGCCGCTGCCTAGTACTCAAACTCGAAATACCCACTCAAATCTGGCTGGCAGGTGCAGGCCCTGGACAAGTTGTCTGTTATGCTCCAACCATTCCTGGTCGGATTTAGTCTTGCTTCTCAATCCACAGACCCCCCCACCCCCCGCCCAATAAAGTGCAGAGTCAGAAACCTTGTCAGTGAACACTTGCTCTGACTGGTTCCTGGCGCAATGCACACATCGCAACTGAGCATCTGCAGTTGTCTGCTGCCTAATGTAGGTATCTGAGAAGCATGAGCCCCCAGGGGTGGCCAAGCATTGGCATTAGACACAACTCGTGGCTATCAGGTCTAATGCGCACTGTTCATATGTGATTCACTAGATCTGCATGGGTGCCATGCCCTTGTAATCCAAAAGTCAGCAGCGCCCATATGATAGGTAGAGTGCCCTCTGTTGGTGACTCCTGCCAGACTCTCCTGCCATCGTGTGCTGATGCTGCTGATCACACTCTGGTTATAGGTGTGTGTTCCATGTGGTAGAGGAAAGGGCGCTATCACTGCTGTGATGGGGCTAATATCTGGTTCTAAGAAAATAATGCTGCTAGAGCTGAAAAAAGAAGAATCCGTACCAATGTGCAGTAATTTCACCATCACACAAGAATAAATGAGGGAGGCGAATTATCTACTGATGGAAGGAAGAAGTGTCACAATGTCGTATTAAAAGATGCAGGAAAGTAAGCACTGGTCACTGGAGCCCCATGAGTTAGGTGTTGGAACTACAATATTTCCCTAGGGATAATGGCTGTTTGGGTGCAAGTCCTAATCCGTGGCTTAGTGTGTACAATGATATTTCTACTCCTCCCCCTCACGGTTTACCAACCTCGAACCCCCCTCACACCCCTCTCGTGTGAGTCACCCTCCAGGGCTCTACTGCCACTATAACTCTATGCATGTGTCCTAATGCTACCCTATACTCCATTACCCAGAGCAGGTCTCCCTGATTACCTGCATGTAATGCACTGGCTGATGGCAGCAGGTGAATTGATTTCAAAGATTGTTCACTGTTGCAGCCATTTTGTGATCAAGAAACACGGAGTTGCAAGTAGGTCAATTAAAATGGTGACGGGTTAAAATTCCAATGAGATTGTACAACGATGCTGTGCTTCCTTGGTAAGCATGCAAACAATTGCAATCTAAATATGGTTCTGGCATTTTTGTGACACCAAGTTCGAAGCTCAGAGCAGCTATGGCCAAGTCTTGTCAGATCTATGCATGGGGGTCTGGGAGTCTCTTTTGAATCCACATCCTGACTGGTTGGTTGGGATGGTATGAATATGGAGACTATTCCTGATCGGGTGGATGCCACATTTTTAAATAGAGAAGTGTCCCAGGTTGTCCTGAACCAGCTGGAATAGAATCATATCTAAGGAAGACAAAGATTCTTCATCTGAATCTACAATAATGATGGATAAAGTTGGAGGAATCCCCGCCTGCCCAACCTTGTGGGTTGATCTTTGATCCAGTAAGATCTTGTAAGGCCCCTCAACAGCCCAAAATGATGCCTGGACATCATAGAGAGATTATGTTTATGCATGCAGAACATGCATTGACGAGCCTATCTGAAGCAATTAATGTCCTGCAGTACTTTTGCACCCCAATCGGTTTATTGGATTCTGTGTGGGAGCTTGGTGGCCTTAAACGTCCCAGTTCGCTTCCTGTATCTCTGTGGGTTACGATTGGGTGTTACAGGGAGGACTGGTCCTGCCCGAGTTGCATAGATAGAGAGCAGGGGAGTACATGCTGTAAACAGCATTTTAGTGTGCATTTTCACATTTTATTACCCGTTTCTGACATTTAATTATTTATTGTGCTTGTTTTGTGAAGCTTTTTGAACTTTTAAGAAGCAGTTTGTAAACCCGTTTCTAATCGGTTTTGATGCCCTTGCTTCCTTTATCCCCAAAAGTACCCCATTATGGTTATTTCACTTTGTTTCCCTTACACCACTGTGAGAATATAACAAAAGAAACCTACTGTGAAGTCCTGTCCGCCCTTCACAGCTTCTATTGAACAAGTGCATCACTTTGTGAGCATATTATCTTTGGGTGAGGAGGAGGAGGGTCATCTGCTGGAGGTAGAACAGGAGAAGACCCAAGAGATGGAACACGAGGTAGAAACTGAAGGGCGCCAAGAGGGAAAGGGCGGGGGAGGGGGGGCACAGTTGGTACATGAGGCGATGGAACACAAGGAGGCAGTTGAGAGGAGGAGGGACAGGAGGCGGATATACGGCTGGAGGAAGAGGGGCAGGAAGAGGTGACGCATGGAATACAAAGGAGGAGTACAGTGACAGAGGTGATGCTATTGGGACCCATCCTGTGGATGTGGCAATACTCGCCACAGAATTAGACAAACGGAAGGATACTACACTTGCACTTTCTAGTCTGCGTCCCTCCAGGGTGTGGCAGCACTTTCCCCTGCCTGAGTGGAAAGTGTACATTGCAAACTGTACAACTGGGAAGTGCGGCAGAGCAGGGTGACCAGATCTGATTCATTATGCAATACAGTAAAACATTTAGTGCATGTGTGTAATCCCTGCTAAAACCTTGTAGTGGTGCAGAGGAAGCATCTGAGAGCATGTCTGTAAAGGTCGTTCCCCACCATGACCTAGAGCATGTGAGAAAGAGAGCCAGCCACAACCAGTAGCACCAGCTTTAGCTATCGTGCTCTTAGTCACTCCCCACCCCGCTGTTGTGGAATTGTTGACTGTGCCTACACATGGGAGCAGCTGGTGTGATTGATCTGGTGGCTAGTTGCAAAATGCCTGCATTGCTGGGTGGTATTCAGCCAGAGGGAGCTGGAATAAAGTGCAGTGTAAGTTGCTCTGGAATCTTCACAGTGTACCAATCTCTCCAATATTCCCCTGTAAATTTAGCAAGAAGTGAAAGGCTGGAAATCATTTTGGACTAGTCCTCCCCACCCGGCTTCTAGCGCTATCTCTTGCCACTCTACATCTAGCATCCTCTTCAATGTATCCATCCATTGCCAACCTTGTGCATCCTCTTGCTTCCACTCATCTTTCCTTTCCCATGGAACACCATTGGAACTTACTAATCCATGACATCAAAAAGACCCCTCACATACATGCATTCAAGTTGGAACTCTAACTCAATCTTCTACCCTTGGAAGGGACTTCAACACTTTCCCAGCAAGCTCTTGCCTCCTTTAGTCCCCTCTCTTCGAATGCCACTGTTTACATGCTTTGATATCTCCTTGTAAATGTTCCCCTTTTGGTCTCTTCTCCGCTCCTACTTTGCGTCCTACTATCCCGTTGAGTGTGGGCAGAACCAGAACAATTTTGAAGTGAACAGCTTCTCAGCAACATGGAGAACCCAAACAATTGTCATTTTCACTGCTCTTTGGTAGCTGGGAGAGCCAAAAAAACTCATTGGCAACTCTCAGTTAGTGTGAGAACTTGAAACATGCGTATCTTTTACTGCTACTTGTTTTATTGATTAACTGTCCCCACAACTGCTTTAGTTTTAAAATAGCAGTATTTCAGGACAAATGCAATGAAATCTCGTAATTACAGGACCATCACAACTCGCCCCCACCTACAGTCCATCACAAGCACTCAGTTTCACAACCACAGATTTCACTGAACAGCTGCACTCCACTTTTCAGTGCGTGACTTACATCAAGTCTCTCAGAAGGTGGTGCATCGGCTGTGATTATGTGCCTCACCATAGTCCTCAGTGTCATGCTATCTCGGGAGGATAGCTCAGAGGCAGCGTGTTCGCCTTGGAAGCAAGATGACACGGAGCAACACAGGTTCGATCCCCAGGTCCGCACTTAGAAACCTCTGGGTATTAAGCATGTTATAAATAACCAATCATCATTTTTTCATTTGAATGAATGTTAATTGTTCAACATGGGGCACTTTTAAACTTCTGTTTGATTTTAAAGCTCCTGTAGCAGTAAAGACTAACTCAGATTTTACTCTGTAAGGACTAACTGGGTGACGGCTTAAGGATTCTGTCTCAACTTTCACAAGATGGATTACTTACTGACCCAGTTATTTAGTGGATCATTGTTATTCCTGTAAGATGCTTTAAGTATATATGCATCCACCATCTGAGCTGCTGAAGGCTCATTGTATATTCTCTTAGACTCATATGAAAGGAGGATCACCAATGGAGTGCCAAGTCTGTAAATTGTTTTGTGTGCAGCCTATCACTTTAGTCCGTAATGTTCACAAAATATGGATCAGGTTGTGTAGGTGATTAAGAGAAATGTACTCCCTGGTGATGAACAGAATGTTCTTAACATCTGGTGGTGGTGGGTTGTTGCAATGTATTACTGAATCTGCTCTTCGCTCCATTTCATGTCCACCTGCTGCTTCAGTGTATCTTTGCACAAATCAACTGTTTCGTTCTGCTAGGTTTTCAGAATAATAACAGTAGAAAAGCAGCCCCTTTAATTTGAAATGTGGATCTAGAAACACGGCCAGGAGTTGTTCAGTTTTCTCTTTCATTAAGGCTGTTCCTGGATCTGCATGCCACCCATGTTGTATCCTCCTCACTAATTAACAAGGGGGGGGTTCCTGGGAGTCCCTCTGCCAGACATCAGTCCTGGTTATGAGAGACTTACCCAGAGTCTTTAGCTCACTATCTTTCACAGAGAAGAAATATCCCAAACATATCAGTCTTTGTCCTGCCCTGGGCCAGTCCAGCACTGAAATGCTAGGCAATTCTCCTCTGACAAGAGTACCAACAGAAACCCCAGACACGTGTTTCGGTCTGGTTGGACCTCATCAGTAGAGTGGATCTGTGCCTCTCTAAGAATAGTGAGCAAGGGGTCCACGTCTGGATTCCCCTAGTAACTTAGGGTGAGACCCAAAGTTACTTAAATATGCAAATTAACAAGGGGGGGTCCTGGTAGTCCCTCTGCCAGACAACAGTCCTGGTTAAGAGAGACTTACCCAGAGTCTTTAGCTCACTATCTTTCACAGAGAAGAAATATCCCAAACATATCAGTCTTTGTCCTGCCCTGGGGCAGTCCAGCACCAAAATGCTAGGCAATTCTCCTCTGAACAAGAGTACCAGCAGCATCCCCAGACACATGTTTCGGACTGGGTGGACCTCATCAGTAGGGAGGAACTGTGCCTCTCTAAGAATAGTGAGCAAGTGGTCCACATCTGGATTCCTCTAGTAACTTAGGGTGAGACCCAAAGTTACTTAAATATGCAAATTAACAAGGGGGGGGGTCCTGGGAGTCCCTCTGCCAGACATCAGTCCTGGTTAGGAGAGACTTACCCAGAGTCTTTAGCTCACTATCTTTCACAGAGAAGAACTATCCCAAACATATCAGTCTTTGTCCTGCCCTGGGGCAGTCCAGCACCGAAATGCTTGGCAATTCTCCTCTGAACAAGAGTACCAACAGCATTCCCAGATCATGGGCACTTAAATGCAAGACGGGTTGAGTTCCAATGCATTGTGGCAGCTAGCACAATTGGTGGTCTCTAAAAAGGCCACAGTACACGAGAGCTGCCACTGTCTTGGTGTAAATAATGCCCCATGTAAAGCTTGTTTGTGACCATTGCAATAATTGGGGATGGCACTTTTCTTTTCACTCAGCTGGTCCAACACGTACAAAGCGGTATTCCAACGGGTGGAAATTTCCATCTTCAAGTTGTGCTGTGGCAACTAATGGCACACCTGCAATTAGTGCAGCACATTTTTTGTATGCCTGGTGGAAGTGTGAGCTAGTCTTTTGGGCCATGGCAATCATGTTCTTTAAGGGCTGGCAATCGCTGAGGGATGTGTCGCCAGAAGGTGAAGGGCATGCACATTGCAAAGGACAGCTGTAAACATGCTTGGTTTTCGCAGTTCGTCGGGCAGGAAGGATATTCGACCTATTGTCAGCAGCAACAACGCCTTGCTGTAGGTATGATGGCCCTGGCCACTACGCCACCTCTACCTGTTGCCTGATGTTACCTTCTCTGTGACCTCTGCATCCAAACCCATGCACAGAAAGTGCCCTGGATCCAAACTACACAACTGTTCTCTAGAATTACTTAGCGATCCAAACCCCCTATTGGCTGACTGGTTGGAGAACGGAACATGGCCCAGTGGGCAGTCTGTCATGTAGTCCATGCTCTGTCCATTGGTTCACATATACAGTGTTGAAGTGCACCTGTGAGAAAAGTAACACTGATTAGGACCTTCCCAGTGGTGATCAGCATTAGTCATGAACTGATTAAAACTAGGTTTTCCAACAAGTATACAGCAAGGGGTTAATAGACAACATTACTGCAAGGCCAGTCGTGAGAAAGTGTCCTCTGTTGTGAAACCTGTGATAGTTTTGTCCATGCCTAATTGACCACATCACACTGACCTGGTGGTTAGCGGTTGTGTCACTGCAGTAAGCAAAGCTGGTGCTTGGCATCCGGACCAATAATGCACATCATTAATGTTTTCTGGGGAACAGTAAAGGCTATGGATGGAGTGGCTTATGGGGGCCGGGGAGGCTGCATTTGAGGTCGTGTATGCCCATGTTTTTTCTCTGCATGTTAACAAATCTTGAGGGACTGTAAAGATGTGGTACCCAAGTTTGTCTCTGGCTTCCCCCGTCAAAGTGCAGGTGGGGATTGTTCTTAGTGGGCTAAGACATGGCCTCCTATGCGCATTTGTCTATAAAGGTGAGGTTGGTGATTTTTGTGGTGGGTATGTTGCTACCACACAGTGTTGTGTTGCATTTACAAGCCTGACTGGTTCTGTGTAAAGACCATGTACACAGGTGGAGGAGGAGCTGTATCTTGCTCACCTACCTCTAACTGTGGTATGGCCCTCCTCCGGTATGTACTTGGTTGGGTCATACTTTTCATCTAGCTTATCATTATTATTCTCAGACTTTGCTGGATGTGGGTGGAGGCGACCATGTCCTTTCCATAGCTTGCTCCGCTAGCACTGTGCCGTTTCTCCTGGCTCACCTTAATGTACATTGTTTTGTCCCATCTCTTCAGTATAAAAATCTGCACCTCTCCATATTCTGTCCCAGAGACACAATATTAAACCTACGACACCTCAGCAATCTGTAATGCCCACTCTTGACCAAATCGCGCGACGACCTCAATATCCACCTAGTGTTTTATCTGTGGAAAGCCTTTTTAGAAAGAACCTAGACACCTTTTGTAGAAGAACCTGAAAAGGAAAACTATTTCAAAAACAAATTCTCAAGACTTTCTTTGATAAAATTACAGGTTCACCTGAAATATAAATCAAATTAAAAAAAGAATTAAAAAAAAATGGCCACTCTTGCATAGCAGGTTCTGCAGAATGTGACATTGATGCCTTAAATTTATCACATACAGTTCTGAACTCCCAGGTGCACACAGTGGCTGCCTTGGCTGATGTACTACGCCCTCTAACTTCAGCTTAGCTGCCCCAGACAAATTGTAACCAAGTGTGAGTGAGGAAATGACCATCTTGAGTGCCAGATAATCTCGGGAAAATATCTCAGCGGCAACGTACTCGACTTGGAAGAAAGACAACATGGTGCAACAGAGGTTGGATCCCTGGGTCCGCGCTTAGAAACCTCTGGGTATTAAGCACGTTATAAATAACATATCGTATCATACTGCCTCCAAGATTTTTTATTTGCATTTTGCAAGCAACACGTATTTGGTCTGGTTACAAAAAGATTGTGAACTATGTTGCAACCACTAAATATGCTCTCTGCCTGCCTCCAAAGGACAGTAAGACTTTTTTTAAACACAATAAACAAGTATTTGGTCTGGCAACAAGAAGACAACACAGTTTGTTTTGGCTAAGAGATTGGCTATAACGAAGACTTTATTTGCAACTGTGCATTCAACAAGTATTTGGTCGGGCACTGAAAAGATGGCCCACTGAGTTAGACACTAAGTAATGTACCTTAGGTGTTCTTGTATAGTGCATTTCAGCCACTATTTGTGGCCTTGCTGCAGGTTGCTCTGAAAAGAAAAAAAGGAGGGTTGGGGAACTCATTAGTGGGACAGGCAGATGCGAAATCTGTAGTGTTGATGGGTGCAAGTCGAAAGTACCTGGTTCGCTATTAGTGAGAGGGCCACTAATCTGCCTTGTCACCCATTCTTTTCAATATTTATATCTGACCTATTTATATAGGAGAACGTGAGACGCATTTCTCAGTTCCCAGCACACAGTGCTGCTTGATTCGGCTTGTGGCTTGACTCGGCTTGCGAACTGGTGTGTGCCTTTCATTTAACCTCTTGGAAGCTCTCCGGGGCAATTCTGTTGGAGGTACTGAGGACCGCCGAGCTGACACGTGCTCGGGCAGCATCGAGTGGCACCGTACTGCACTGACCGCACTGAGATACGAGGGGTACTTGCAGTGAACAATGGGCCGTGTGCTGAGCTCCGGCACTGGCCACCGTTAAGAGCGGTGAGCGGTGGTTCTGTGAAAACCCTCTGCTTCTGCCGCCTTGATAAACGGTAAGCAGAGCAAGTGGCATAAGTGTGCGAGGTGCGAACAGTGTGAACAGGTGGCAAGCTCGGTTCACCTATGTACGGACAACAGAACCCTTAGGCATTCCATTGGTTCCACTGGTCCCGGGCTGGTTCACTGGCTCCGAAATGTAGAAACGCACGAATATTGTCCATTTGTATTTCCTTTGCTGCCGCAGTCACAGATGTTTTGACTTCGAACAAAGCCGGTGTCTTTAGGGTTCTAGACATTGGACACAAAATTTTCATTCAAGTTTTTCAACCCTTAGTGACAAATGAATTTCACTCGCATCTTTGCCTCCTCTATTCCAACAGCTGTGAAAAAGGGGGGGGGGGGTCCAATCATATCAACAAATGTAAATTTCGGGGACTGTGAGCTAAGAAGCCTTTGACCCGACCCTGTTAAGCACCAGAACAACTCAAAGGAAAGAACTTTGCTACTATCAAATATATTATGTTCACCAGCTTTAACTCTCTGGGACTGTGGGCAAAGTAGCCTTTGACCCGACTGCTGTTCTCTCTTTAGGGGTTAGAAATACCCAGAAAATGTACAGTTTGCGGAGTACATTGCATGCAAATGAATTTTTTTTAAAAAAAAGTTGATGAATGCACATCTAACGTCCGGAACTCATATTTAGAAGGAAAAACTTGTTTTAAACGCTACAATACATGGGATGGAGTATTCCTCCCCACGCCAAGAATTTATTCTTCGGATAACCAAATTTCAACCACCTCTGGGTTTATGGACTCAATTGTGGACGCACAGGCCCTCGCTGGGTAGGAAGTGGGAGTCTCAACCCCGTCGAATCAACTTATTTGAGACTCATTACCCACTAATCTTGACTATACATTAAGGACGACCTCGATGAAAAATGCCATCCTAACAAATGTTTCTATGGGTACAGCAGCTGCCTCAGACTGCTCTATGAGAAATGGAGATTCACAAACGCTGGCAACCTAGCTAGAACCTGGAGACGAAGATCTGCCGGAGATAGAAATGCTAATACCTCCGAACTCATCATATGAGTTAAACAAAATACCAGAGGAACAGAACCATGATTTGGGACAAGAGGTGTCTCTTAAGGAGTCTGCAAAATCAGCAGAGAGTTCTCCATCTAAGCGGACTCAACAACGAGCAGAAGCATGCACAACTCTGATCCCTCGCCCAATTACTGCTTTGAACTTTGTATTCAGCTCATTATTGAAGGTTTTTGAAACCCTAAGATTAGAAGTACAACATACAGGCATACTCCTAGAAGTTACGAAGGAGCTTGAGTTAAATGACATCACTATGACTGCAATTAAATCAGCGGTTAATGAAGGAGTGGTAGAAATCCTGAAGGAATCTCGGAAAGCCACAAAAGATCAATCAGTAAAATTGGATCTGCTAACTGATCAGTGTGGGAGGTTAAAAACGGAACTAGGGGCTTTGGTGGAGAGATTGGACCCCTCGCCTAATAGTAATGATGGAAGAGGTGATTTGGGGTTCCCAGCCTCCATCCCAGAGCCCCTGTTAGATGACTCCCCTCTTTCAGCCTCAATGATGGAGGAATTCTTGTGAATGACTCAAGTTATAGACATGGATGCATCCTGTAAGGATTCTGATCAGGAGCTGATAGAAAATGCTCCCACAATTGCGGGGGATCTGGAAGCAGTAGCAAAAAAGAAATTGACATGAAAATCCAAAAAGAAAAAAATGGTAAATGAAGCACATAAAAACACACAAGTGCCAGCTAATAAGCAGACTAAAGGAAACATCAGACGACGGATACCAATCGCTTTTTGAAAAACAAAAGAAAAGATGGGAGCCGAGGAAAGAGAGGCGAAGGAAAAGGCCCCTAATAAAGTGAAAGGCATAAAAGGAAAGAATCTTAAGACCATAGACACCAAAATAACAAATGATATTTCCGTGGTAGAAATAAAGAAAACAGTGGGGAGCCAAACAGACCTATTTGAACCACCAAGGAAAATAGCCCCAATTTTCCTGTTAGCAAAGTAAAAAGGCAAACTTCAAAAACCACCGATTAAAAATAGCTCCCATCTTTTTAAAAGCTAATAAAGATGTGGAGGCGGATATAGGGGGAAAACGACCTGCGCCTGCTATTGTGATGGGGTTATCAGTAGTAGGGCATTACACCCAGTTAGAAGGCTCGATTATATAGTGTCTAAAACCCAGTAAAAAACATGAATTGTCTGGTTCCTCCGGGATAGGGGAACGGGAACTGTCCAAATGATAGTCCCCCTGTTCAACTACCACCCAACTTATTTTCAGAGGTTTTTAATAAAAATCTTAACACTCCTAAACAGTTTAGAGAATTGAAAGTTAACATATCAAGAAAATTCCCTACCATTGAAGGTGGGCTCCCCCTGAATTGCTCTAGGATTCTGAAATTAGTCCAATCCAGGGCCTAAAATATTTCACTTCCGCTGATGTTGAGGTGGTTAAATTTCCTTTCACCACAGATACTAACATAGCAGAAATGGTCCTAAAGTCAAACCTAGGATTGGAGTCAATTATGGGGGAGAAAGAGGCGTGGGGAAAAAGGGGGTTCAATGTATCAAAATCATGCCCTACCTCAACTAATGCACAATCACAGACACCATGGAACCAGGAGTGTAACCAGAATGCACGAAGCAAAATCGGCGTTGCTCCACCATCTATGGCTATCTGGGAATTGGTCCCAGAAATTATCTCTCAAGTTCTACTTAAAATGGGCATTCAACAGCAGAAGCTTTAGTAAAAAACCACCTTAGAGTACTTTCATGGAACACTAGAGGCTATAATTCCTTTTCCCAAGAGCCGAGAAAAACGTACATCTTTGGGTCTTTTGATTTGATCGTATTCCAAGAAACCTGGCTTACTTGTGTAGTGGGGTTAGATGAATTTTCCACGTATCAACAACTTGCTTCTGGATCAGATTGTGGTAGACCTTCAGGGGGTCTATTGATTGCCTGTAAAAATTATGCCTTTTGCGTCTCCAAATGTTATCTAATGAGACGCAGGGCATCATGATAGTAAGAGTGAAACATAGGGGTTCTAAATCTGGGCTGAGTTGGATCATTGTAAATCTGTACTGGAATCCTCGGATGTTGCCTTTACACGATTTTTTGCATAATGTATCTGATCTTTAGTTGACCTATTATCCCAGTTTCCCTCAGATAAAATAATTTTAGCGGGAAACTTGAATTCACAATGTGTCATGACAAAAGATCAAGATCCAGGAAAGATCCGTTATCAAACACCTAATGGATCAGTATGGGCCAATTTTATGAAGGACTGGGACTTGTGGATGTTTAATGGAAATGTGGGGGGCGATGTTCCGAGTTTTCCAACCTGGCAAAGGGGTACAGCTTTTTCTACAATTGATTATTTCTTTGCTTCCCGAAAAATCTTTGAAAACTGTATAACATTTCAGGTGGAGGAAAGAAATGTGGATGATCATGCAATGATCAAATTATCCTTATGCGTTAATCATATTTCAAATGTCTCTTCTTACTCCCACAAATTGACTGTTAATCCTGCAGGGACCTGTATTAGAAAGTTTGATAGAGTGGGGAGGGGGGAAGAACGTTTACTAATAAACGTAATGACATGGTTGCCCAATTGCCCGTTGAACAAATCACGAAACATTGTGACCCTGCGAGTTTTCCTTTTTTTAAATTTTTTTTAGATCTGGACCCTCAAAGGACAAACACCCATAATTTAATGACAAACACGTCATTAATGCCTGTATATTGGAACAAAAGAAAAGCGTAAGGCAGCAAAAAGCAACTATAAAAAAGCAAAACTTGATACCAAAGCTTATAACATAGCCCTTAGATTCATTAATAATCAGTACATAAATTGGATTCGATCACATAGGTCTATCATCCTGCAATATGACGGAGAATTAATGCTCCAATCATTAAGCCAGAGAAAATCTAGACATTTCTGGGCCAAATCTGATTCTGTTGCTTGCTACCAGGATGCCATTATACAAGAGCAGACCTGGGTTGACTATTTCTCTCAGGTCTATGGGTCCATAGGATCCCTGGCTAATGAGCCAGACATGAGTGCCCTGTGGTCCATAGCTTACACAAATACTGACATAGAATACCTAATAAAGAACTCATCCTCTTCAAGAGCGGTGGGACCAAATGGCCTTAGTAACTCGACCCTGAAAATGAATCCACCAATGTGGGCACATATACTTAAAATGGTATTCGACAAAATGATTATGTCAAAAGAACTGCCAGAATCATGGAACAACTCAATCACTATCTCGATCTATAAAAAAGGGGATAGATTATTGGCCTCAAATTATCGACCAATCTCATTGCTAGATGCCGATAGTAAAATCTTTGTCGAACTAGTGCTTGGGGAGATGGAGGAAGAGGTTAAATCAAAAGGAATCTTACCAAAGCAGCAAACTAGCTTTAGGAAGGGACTCTCCACCTCAGTCCATAAGGGTGGTTTACCTCTCTTCGGGTCAATCTATCCCAAGCTTTCGACACAGTCAACAGGAATCCCCTGTGGAAGAAATTGAGTGCTTGGGGGGTCCCTTCCAACCTACTCTCTATCCTGATTGAATTGCATCTAAACACAAAGGTGACAGTAGACTAGAGCGGGCTTACTAGCTGGACTGATACCGGTTGATAGAGGGGTTCGTCAGGGGTGCCTAATGGAGCCTCTGCTCTTTATTCTCTTTATGGCCGACCTTGATCAACATCTAAATGAGATGGGTCTAATATCACCACGTATCGGCAATATTAAAATCAGCTGGTTGGCATATGCTGATGATGTTGTGGTATTGGACCACTCCCAGGTCGGACTTCAACGTCTATTGTCCTCATTGGAGGCCTATGCCCGAAACAACAATCTTTTGCTAAGTCCCAAAAAGTCCAAGATCATGATATTTAAACATCCGAACAGAAGAATAAAGAACTATTCTTGGGAACTGGACCACCGCCCAATTGAAATTGCTTCTGAGTTGATCTATCTGGGATCTTCAATTAAGTCATACCCAACGAAGATCTAATTACTTGAAATTATGAACCTAAAAACAATTAAGTTGGGTGCTCAGATGAAAAGGATAAGATCCAGGTTTTGTAAATTCTCAATATTGCCACTGGTAAAATTCTATCTGGGAAAGGTGGTGTCAGTCATTTTGTTAGGTCTGGATACAAATCCAATCTCTATGGACGTGAATTGGGATACAATAGAGGCCAAGCTCTGGAAAAAAACTTTATCCCTCCCAAGCTGTGTTCCCATCATCTGCCTTAGGTATAAATTGGGCTTCTCCTCCCTGAGATAGTCGATGGATTGGAAGTGGATTTCATTATACTCTTGGATCCCCCAAAGGGTTCCCTGTATGAGTCTTTGTCCCTTCTAATGCATTCTAATAGCAATCGGTTTTTGGAAAAGTTAAAGCTCAGATGTTCTGAGATACTGAATAACTCGGATTGTACATTAGAACTCCTTATCCAAAACCCAACAAATGTAAAAGAACAGCTGAAACGTTGGAATTGGATACAAACAGGAGAAACAATGAGGAGGGCTAAACTGTCAGTGTCATTCTCTGTGATGGGGAAACAGAGGTCGGTCTTACCCTCTTATCTGAATAAATATCCGGACCCTAAAGCAAGGGAACTTTTCCTAAGATTTAGGTTGAATTTACTCCCTACCCTGGAAATTCTAATTGCCAGGGATAAAGAACATATTGATGATTGCTGTGATAAATGTGATGATAAAGAACAGCAAACGACTAAACACTTGGTATCTAGGTGTCCTGGTACATGGGACCTGAGAGGAGTTAGATTTAAAAGATTTGTTCATGATGTCTGGTGGTTAGGTACAGATGATTTTTTGGTTACTGTTATCACCCGGAAATGAGAGATTTTTGATATCAGAAGTGTTTAGAATTTTAAGAGATTTGAATTAAGATGGTAGTTGAAAAATGTGAATTGTTAAAAATTGTTATTGATTTTATGTTTTTAATTTGTTTTCTATCTGTCTTAAAATGTGTGAAGAGTCAAAGTTTTGGCTAATGCACAATAAATAAAAATAATATCTGACTGTTGTTTTCTCTTCCACTCCCTCAGCGTCAGGTGCTATTCTTATGCCGATGACACCAAAATCTTGATATGGTTAAATCTTGATCGGACTGAAGTGTTGTTGTGCCTTCATATGTGCCTGACTGCTGTTGGTGAGTGGATGAGTCGCAACTGGTTGAAACTGAATGGGGACAAGACGGAGATGATGGTGGTAGGGGCCCCTCCTGATCCCACTCTCTTGGTGTCTTCTTTCTTGCCTTTTTCACTTGGTATTCTTCCTGTCCCCGTGTCCAAGGTGAGGAATCTGGGAGTAATTCTTTCATCTTCTCTTTCAATGAAAGACCAAGTGTCTGCGGTTTGCAAAGCCGGTCATTTCCACCTAAAAATCCTAAAATAAATTCTCCCTCTGCTACCAGCTACTCTTCAACCGCCTGTGGTTGCTGGCGTGGTGCTGAGCAGACTTGATTATTGTAGCTCTCTTTATCTGGCTCAGCCCAAGCGCACAATTCAACTGGTACAACGTCTTCAGAATCTAGCCGCCCGGGTGGCCACAGGGTCTCCATATGGGGCTCACATCTCCCCTGTGCTACGTACTCTTCATTGGCTTCCTGTCATGCGGCGGATCAGGTTCAAGGCTTTGTGCATTGTACATAGGAAGCTGCATGGGCAGGGGGCTGAGTACCTCCAGTCTAAATTTACTCGATACCTCCCCACCCGCCATCTTCGCTCTGCCTCAGCTGGCCTTCTGTTCGTCCCGATGTTTTGCAGGTCACATATCGGAGGACGTGCCTTTTCAGTTGTGGCCGCTCACATGTGGAACGACTTGCCTGGGACAGTAAAGAGCGTGTCAAAAAAACATTTAGGTCTTAGGTTCTCCTATCTTTTGGCAAAATCAGCAGTCTTATTCCTCTCTAGCGCCAAGATACCTCCGGGTGAACGTTGCATTCTACAAATTACATTAACATAACTATAGTAATATTAGTAGAGATTCTAGCAGAAGTATTGTTAGTGTGTAGTGAACATATGTCTAATAGTAGTCCTAGCACTGTCATTGCTATTGATAATACTAGAACTACTGCTACGACTGTTATTTTTACAACCACCTCTTGTAGGACTGCTCCTGATTTGGCATGAGTACTATATATGGGAACTTGATGGTGGAAAGCAAAAAGAAACTGCACCATTTTCTTTGCTTCTATACCGGATCTGTAGTCTTCACTTTCTCTACTCCTGTGATATTGCTTCTTGTAGAGGTTGAAGGCAGTTCACACATTTGCGGAATACTTACGAAAAATGCTTACACATGTTAAATGTAGTAAAAAGCAATAATGTAAAGGAACAAAACGTTATTTTTATAAAAAACCTGTCTTTAATAATTTAACTGCTAAGGATATGTATGTTGCGTTACAGGTCTATTACATTTTGTTGAATGTCCTCGGCTCGGTGGAAGTACTTTAGATTGCCCGGAAGAAGACATATCTATGGACCGGCGCCCTCTTGCCCCAGACATACCTGGCACTTTTGCCAACATTATCCTCCACTTGTCATAGACATCTCAGACTTGGTTGATCCGAGGTTCCGGGGTGTTGGGCGAGTAACCGACGAGAAGGTCCCTTGCGGGACCTAACTGGGATGAGTACGAGTTTGACTCCCCGGAGAAGTGTGGACATGTCCGTAGACCAGTAGCATGTGGTAACTCTTGGATCTTGAACTCTTATTAGTCAAAGCTTGGACATTCAGAAATGTTTAGTACAACAGCCTTGGGTTTGGTGCAAGAGCCACAGTCCAAGGCCTTCACACTGATGATACCTTTGGGCATCTTGGAACTCTAGCATGGACCTGGTGGAATCATGTGGCCAAAGTTTGGTTTATCTTCACACAGTCCTCCGAAGGAAGGTAAATTAGCTTTTTCTTTTGTAAACACTATACTCTTGCTGAAGGAGAAGATTGACAGCTAATGTATCTGACCTGACAGACTTAATTGGAAATGAACCTACATGGCTTCCAGCCGACTTAGTCCTATTTTTTATTTCAATTGCAGCCCTTTAGTGCCTTTTCTTCTTCAAACTAGAGGCCACTCTATACCTGGGACGGGCGCCCGCTATGGGTCTTGGAGTGCCCTGCATCCCTCTCTTGGCATAGATTGCGTTGTTCGGCCGGTGAAACGCTTGTGTATAGGCGCATTATAAATGCCATTTGGAAGGAACCTGGAGGGGTTAGTGTGAGGTGAAATATCACGTCTGCCAACCACAGGAAGAGGCTGGCAGATGCTTGTGGTAGACAGCAATGCTTGCCCAGGGCATGAGGCCAAACACAGTGTGGGTACAGAAACCCTGTTAGTGAATTTGGTAAAATTACATACAGCGAAATTTAGCATGACATAGGCATACTTGGCACTACAGGGTTACTAATGACATTTGTTTAATAAAGTACCGAGTGTGGTGTTGAGAATTGCTATGTAAATGAGTGTCTTTTTTTTTTTTAAATCAAGATTGGAGTTTTTCTGGCTCAATGGTTCTGCCAACTCTTGTGTAGAAGCACAAGTATGGCAGGAGTTAATGCTTTGCAGAGGCAGGAGTGTCTAGCAAATGGGGCTTGATGCTAATGTAGTTGGGCCCACTGCACTGACAAAAATATCTGTAAATGCCCAGACAGCGCTGCTTAGTGGGCATTTACAGATTTTGGGTGGGCCTTGCCCCTCAGGGGCTACCCTGCCTACGCCTCTGCCCCTTTGTGGTGTGTGAGATGTACATTATCAGTGTCCACGGAGTAGGTTGGCAGCAGCCTGTGCAATCTGAAGACTGAACCTGTTGTTCACCAGTAGGCATTTCCCTGCTGGGTCAGGGTGAGGGGCTACAGCCTGTGTAACTCCAATCACAGGCTCGAGCAACCAGGTAGATCCCGCTTAAGATCAATACATTTCTGAGCAACATTGAGAATGAGTGACGAGCCAACCAATGCAGGAAAATTTCCAAAACACCCTGTACTGAAAGGTCACAGACTATCGCACCACCCTAACGTTGTCTGCTTATTTGGAGAGAACACTGAAAGATAAATAAATCAGTCTAAGGGTCAAGAGGACTTTGAATGTGCTCCGACTTATAAGGGTTCTTTTAGGACTGAGGTTAACAGAGGTCTGACTGAGTGGGAACTGTCGGGAACAGAATACCAGTCCTTTTATTTTTAACTGCTCACAGTTTCACTACTTTTTACAATGTTCATCGTTCTGGAATTGCTCTTTTTCAGCTAAAACTTGCCTTTTCAATTTATTTGATAGACTCTGACGCGTTTCGTGTCACTCTTGCACAGCTGGTAAATTTTGAACAATGTGAAAGGACGTGTTAAGTGCTGTTTCCAGATCCGGTGTGTTTATGTAGGGTACTGCCGGGAGTGTTTGCTCTGCTTAATGAAGCACATATGCTGCAGAAGCACAAATACATTACATTATGCATCTATGTTGTTCTTGTTAAAAGCACTGGCAGAAAATTGATGGACGAAAGAAATGGTGTATTTCTATGCAGACGTTTGGTATTAATACTTAATTTTAGCTGCCGTAAGCGTGCTTACATCTACTTTTCAAATAAAAACTATTTGTGGAACATTTTTGGGGTCATTATTGGCCTCACTCACGTCTCCAAGAGCTTGTACAATTGACCAGGGGCAGATTTGACAAAGCGCTAGAGTAAATCCTCAATATTAACTTGGGGCCTCAGGGTGGATTTTCATAAGGAAATTAGTGCTGGAAGAAGTTATCACTGCTGTCGCCGGTGGTATTTCTGACAAAGCACCCAATGCAGTCCTTACCACTAGCAGAGGTGGTATTTCTGGAATAGCTTATCCAGAAGTACCACCTTTGCCAGTGGTAAAAAAATATGTTTCCATCTTTTTTTTTTTTTAGCCATTTCCAATTTTAGTGTGGAGGAGGTCATGAATAGTGTGTAGCAGTGGTTCATACCACTCCTGTACACGTGGGGGAATGCACAAAAGGTCCATGCTGACCCTTTTATACATTACGTAGATATGGTGGCAAGAGGAGGGCATCTCCACCCTGTCACCACTAAGCCCCTTAACAGCCCATTCCTAAAACATGTTTATAGTATTTAAGGAAGGCATCTGCAAAGTAAATCAAAGGTATAAAAACAATTTGGTCCACCTCCGAAGTAGAGGTAAAACTAGGCAGACTTTCTGCTATAAGTCTACCTCAAATACCACTTGCGACCAAATAACAACGGTGGTATGTGGTCCAACACTGAATTTGTCAAATACCGCCGTTATTACTACTATTGCCCAGTTCTGAATGTGGCCCTTAATGTCGCAGTGACCGTTATGTTTTCCAAGACACTTTACATTATTATTCTTGAGCTATTATTAATTGAAATAGTTTGGAATTGTTGAACAAAAATATAACCTGAAATCGAAATGGACGCCTCTGCTAGAATTTATAGACGGAAATCGCTCCACAGCCTTGATCAGTTTTCAATTCAAACTGGAATTTCTTTTGACCATAGAGACCAATAGGAACAGTCGACGGGAACCGGCTTCTTCTGCCCGTCCAGCCCATTGCCCGTCTACCCTCAACATCTCCAGCTCTTCAACACATGCATTGCTCAATGCCTAACAGTGAATCTCACACACAGGATACCCCATAGGGGCAACAGTACCACTACCTTTTCTGTTCCACTTCTACCTCTGCATGGGCAGAAAATCTGGTTTCACCAGCACACTGCCACCCCCCTGAATAAAAGGACAATAGGTCAGCTCGGCGTTGAGCAAGTGGGAGATTTGGAGGGGGTGGGGGAGAGCGCAAAGAGTGACACTAACTGTCTAGAGGTTTTATAGTGAGGATTGTGGTTGGACCTACCTGCATGTTGTTCTGTACCACAGCATAGGTTACTTCTGAAATATAAAACCAAGAATCCTGGTATTAACCTCGGTTGGTGCTCTTTGGACGGACATTTTCTTCACCACTACCTGTATGGTGCCTATGAACTGCCTGCCCCTGTCCACCAACCCACATATGTCCCCACAATGGCTCAATATTAGCGTCAAGTATTTATCTGTGTACATGGAATCATAAGTGGGGTGTCAAGAGACCGTGTTCATGTATAGTATATGGTAGGATGGCTTTTCATTTCCTTTCCATAGCCACTGAAAGTAATGTGATGTCCTCTTGTAGCTGAGGGCCACAGTGGTTTCCTCCTCTCAGGTGTAACCCCTCCATGATGCCTAGTGACTGCACTTAGTCCTGCAGTAGGCCACCTCTTAGAAGGAAAATAGGGTGTTTGGCATTTACTAGTGACAGCCAGCAGCTCGTATTTTATTGGTATGGGAGGGAATTTGTAGGGATGTCACAGATCCATGCACACGGCTGCGGGTGTGTGAGACAAATGGAAAAAGTAAAATATACGATGGGCTGGTTCAAGTGGGCGGGGGAGGAAGGTCTTTTAGATCAAGCAAGGGGCAAATGGGAAAGGGATAAAACTGGAATGATTACAGTTGAGGGAACAAAGAGGCCAGACACATCCAGCAAGATGGAGCCCTTCTAGATGGAGGGGCAGGACAATCAATCCTGACCAGGAAAATGCGGAATCTGACATGCGCAGGTGGGGACGGGGGGCAAGGTCTCTAGAAGAGCAAGAAGATTGGGCATGCTCTATGTGGGCGCACTGTGGGCAAGGGGAAATACGAATGCCACATCTGTCCTGCAGTGAGAGTTATGAGAAGTTATCGTGCCTTCAGGGATGCCAAACGTTCAGACATGCCAGGAAAAGGGGATGAGGATCAAGTTGGCATTGGGGGAGTGGCTGATCTGTAGACCTGGCAAGGTGGGTATGAAAGTAAAAGGGCAGGAAGGCAAGAGAGCAGTCTATAGACCCAAGGACAGGAAATTAAATCTGAAGGTCTGATGTGCTTCGGAAGCAGGTGGCCAGACAACGAGTGGGAGAGGATGATGAAGTTACCTGCAGAAAGATTAGATGCGCTGCATGCTGGGTGTGCCAGGTCAGCATAGGTTACTGGATGCTTAGACCTGTCTCATTGTGGTAGGCACATGTCATCAGGGTAGGTGGTAAGATCGGGTACAATCTAACAACACAAGGGTGCACCAGAAGTCTGATAAGGAAGACCGGACTTCAAGCACAGTGATTGGACATGGCTGGAGGGGCAATGGAAGGCCTGACATCACTCGGTAAGGGATAGGACTTAGGATGATGAGCCTCTAGGGTAGGCAGGATGTTCAGAGAAGTAAGGTAACTGTACTATATGGGGTGTGCTTGATTGCCTACGACGTTGAGGGCTCCTCACAGTGTAATGTAGGTATTTGACAAAAGTAATGCATTAAGATTCATGAAAGATGCAGAAAGAGTATATATGTCACTTACCTTCTTCCTTGTGCACCGCTGGAGTTGATTCTTTCTGGTTACCTTAAAAGAGCAGGAGAACATCAGTGTTAGTGAAGACAACATCTTGGCTTTTGGCCACTAGAATTTGTGTTGATGGTTTCCCTCTATACACTGTGATGTCAGATGTAATCCTGTGCTGCTGGTCTTCAAATGGGGACCATAGTATAGCCTCCATCAGGTAAACCTGGGTACATGCAGCTGAAGCTGAGGAGTATGTGCTCCTCATCACAGGATGCCCTGCAGTAACAGTGGGACAAGCCTGCCTGTGGAAGAGATGGTCTATCATGACTGGTTTACAGATGCAGGCAGGTGTTTATTTTTTTAATTTTTTAGAGGCATATCAATCCTGCCCATTACCTTCTGACGGTTGGTTATCAGTCCCAAAATTCTATTACGGAGGCAGTGGAGAAGGGATCAGATTCACTCAAAATGCAACTGTTTTTGCTGCTGTTGTCATGAGTGGAGGTCGGAGGAGACAGGAGCCACCGGTATCTTGAACAATGTGTAGGGTCATCCCCTGCCTCTGTGTAATGCTTTTGACTAAAAAACATGGCGTCTGTGAAATGCATTCTGGGTGCGCTTAGTCCTAATGGACATTCTCTTCAAGCCTGGGGGAAATCTGCACATTTTCTTCATGCCCCTGTGAAAGCTGCATTTTAATGTTAACTCTGAATCACTAGAAAAACATGTCTCGCCTATGTTAGTCTGCATTGCTTCATGGACTGTTTTGAATAAAGATGCCAGCTGGTGTCCGATAACGTTGTAGAGCCGAAGGAATGTTATGCTATTTTTTGCACTTTCATGAGAAAAGGCAAGAGTTTAGTCCTTAGGTTGCCATGGGTATTTTCTGCGGAGGATCCATCGGAATTGGCAACAGGTCGGCACGTTAAGCAAACATCTCTCTGTCTGCCTCTTTCAGGGCTTTCCAGTGCAGTTCTGGCAAGATGAGTTTTGTGGCTGCTGCTTTACTGGTGAAGCATTTTAAAAAATCTATGTATTCTTTTTTCTGCATTTTTTTTATGTATGCTGATTTGTGAATAAACATCCATAAAGAGCCATTTTGCATTTTAGCTAAGTGTGTTATGCGGATTATTGCCTTTCAGCGTGTAATGTTTCTCTTTTCATTGTGTGCGGGGCCTGTGAAAGAAAAAAAGAATACCGTGCACTAATGAGAAGCAAGACACCCCGCCAAGGAGTCTGAGGGCCCCTCTTCAGGCAGGGTGTGGACACACCAAGGAGCACTCTGCATCTAGCAGGCACAATTCTTCCTGGCGACCACCCGTCTCATAAACTGACCTCCGAAATATTCACTAACTGCCCATCTATAGAGGAATTGCTTTGTGGAATTTCGTGATCCTGTGTTAGGGTGCAATACTGAAAGTCCAATTCGAGGGGATTGGGTCCTCCGACGTATTCCATATCTATGACAGTAATCACCACAGCTGTGCTGCTTCGGAAAATGTTCTGCGTCCTGTGTCGATGACGCCGATACGCTGTCCTCGAGGGCCTCCGTCGAGCCGACATCACCGGATGTTATAAGTAGGACGCACGACACACGTAGCCTTAGTTCTGTTTTTTCCGCAAACGTGTTCGCTTCGGAGATCTCGGCGCGCCTCAGTTCTGCTGAATCCTGTTCTTTCGGTTCTCCGAACCTGTTCGTTTGTGTATTGAAAATGATGTCTTTGGCTTGTTCCACCCCGCATTCGGGTTTTAAGAAGTGTTGGGTGTGCGAGTCCAAGATGTCGTTGACGGACCCGCACAACGCTTGCCTCTGGTGCCTCAGGGAGGACCTCAATACTGATGACTGTCGACTGCCAGTCGCTTACATCGAAGGCCTTGCGGGAGTGTAAGAAGAAGCTGTTGGTGGGTTAGGTGGCCAAGCCCCGGAAGTCGCAATCCGCTGGACTTACGGACAATTCGAGGGGCGACTCTCCGCATCGTTGTCGTAGGTCCGGGGGGTCTCGGTCCAGGAGTCGGTCTCGCCATTCCTCTGCCTCTTCGAGGCACTCACGGAAGCGCCGTCACAGGTCGCTTTCCCTGTCCTCATCCGAGGACTCTGCCCGTCGGCGGGTTGCTTGTGCCAACAAGCATTCCACTCCTGAAGAATGTGATTCCTTCCGAAAGGAGATGATGGTGATTTTTCAATCGCAGGGCTCCGGTCCGTCTGTGCCGTCTAAGGACGCTGGCCGTGACCGTGCTAGAGACCCTGCTCGTCTGCCTTCGGGCTCGAGCGGTTGTCGCGACTACTGGGCGCCTTCGAGGTCCCGGTTGGACAAGGATGGTCGCTCTACACATGCCCGTTCTAGGTCCCAGTCCTCGACGCCCTCGAGACCGCATGAGCCTGTGAAGTCTTCGAGGAAGACATCGATGCCTGCGGCGCCGAGATTGTCGAGGGACTCTCTCGAGGTTCCGCCTCCGAGGAAGTCGTCAACGCCATCGACGCCCAGGCCATGGAAGGACACGCTCGGGGCTCCGCCCTCGAGGCCTGTGTCGACGCCATCGAATTTGTCGGCGCCTTGCTCGACGCCGATTCCGTCGACGCCTTTCGAGGCTGCTTTGTCGGAGGTACCCCGTGGCACGTAGAACAACATAATACATAAAACATGAACGGTAAAACTGTTGAAGCATTACAATATGAATCAATCAAACAACAAAACAGTGGAAAGAGCAATTAACTGAAGGGGAGGGAGGAAGGGAGATGGGACAGGTTAGTGGGGAGTGAAGGAGGAGGGAGAAAGGGAGGGTAGAAGAGGGGGGTAATGGAGGGGAGGGGAGAGAGTAAGGGAAGAGACAAGAAGGGGGAAGTATAAGGGGGAAGGGGATTCAAGGAGGAGGATGGAGAAGGAGAGATTTAAGGGAAGTGTGGAAAGAAGTGAAGGTGGGGGAAGAACGGATGGCAAGAGGAAGGGAGTTCCAGTGTAGAGGAGCTAAGAGCTGGAAGGAGCGAAAACGGGAGGAGGCACAGGGGGGAGGGGGTGAAGTGAGAAGGAAATGGTCAGCGGACCGAAGGGGACGGGAGGGGGAGTAGAAGGAGAGAAGGGAGGAGAGATATGGGGGGGCAAGGCCATGGAAAGATTTGAAGACAAGACAGAGAAATTGAAATTTAAGTTGGGAGTGAAAAGGAAGCCAGCCAAGGTAGGAGAGAGAGGAAGAGATGGAATCACTGGAGGTAAGGAGACAGAGGGTGCGAACAGCAGAGTGGTAGATGGATTTAAGAGGGGCAAGGTAAGAAGTAGGAAGTCCAAAGAGTAAGGAAGAGCAGTAGAAGAGGCGGGAGAAGATAAGGGAGGAGATTAAGAGTTTAGTAGCGTGGAAAGTGAGAGAGGGACGGATTATGCAAACTACGGTCATCCTCGACCAAGGTCCTCCAACTGACCCTGTACTGCCATTCCACATGGCTTTGCAAAGAAGGGTGGCTGCAGCTTGGACTGCTCCGGAGAGTCTCCCGGCAGTGAGCAAGTCTTTGCTGCGAAAATACCGTCCAGCCAGTAGTGACCCCTGCTACTTGACCACGCACCCCACTCCGGAGAGTTTGGTGGTGCAGGCGGCCACGGCCCCAGCAAAGCAGGCGTTGTACCCTACCATCACTCCTGATAGGGATGACAAGCGTTTTGATGGCTGGACGAAGAAAGTGTTTTCTTCAGGGGATATGGCTTTACAGGCAGCCAACTCTGCCTTGTCACGTTTCGCGCACACTCTGTGGAACTGTATTTCATTGGCGGCTGAACATATTCCCGAAGGGGAGGAACGGGATGGTTTTCTTGCTATTGTACAGGATGGCAAGGATGCCATGTGTAAATTCGGTCGGGTCTGGACATGGCGGATTGTGTCAGCCGGTCCATGGCGGCGAGCAAAGTAATAGGCAGGTTTGCGTGGTTGCAGAAGTCAGGGTTTGCTCCAGATGTGCAGGCCCGGCTCCTCAACATGCCCTTGAATGGTGAACATCTTTTTGACAGCAAGGCTGACGAGAGCCTTGAGAGGTTGCAGACCTCCAAAGCTGCAGCAAAGTCGTTGAGCGCTGCAGTTCGACAACCTCTGCCTTTTCGTCCTAGGGGACAGCAATGGAGGGGAGGTTCCTTTCGATATTACTCATCCTTTAGTAAATCGAGAGGTGCTGCAAGTCAAAGGGGCCACCGTAGGAGTGCCAGAGGTGGAAAACAGGGTACTCATGGTGCCAAGGCCGCTCGGGCAGTTGCCTCTTTGCCCTCGGGTACTGCCGCAGCCGCTTCAGCTCAGTCATGAGGCCATGTCCCATGGTTCGCCGGTTGGGGGAAGGCTGGCGCAGAATCTTGTAGAGTGGCGTGCCATTACTTCAGATGTGTGGGTTCTGGAGATCATAGCCCACGGCTACTGTCTTCCTTTCCGGCAGAGGCCTCACGACAATCCACCAGGGAATCTCTCTTTGAAGAGTCCGGATCTGCTCCTTGTGCAGGAAATTCAATCCCTGCTGGAGAAAGGCACCATAGAACTGGTGCATTTAGCGGAGAGGAACAAGGGATGGTATTCCTCTTATTTTTTGATTTCGAAGAAAGACGGGGATTGAGACCCATCATGGACTTGCGTGGTTAGAATAAGCTCCTCAGGAAGGACAAGTTCAAGATGGTTACTCTTTCTCAAGTCCTCCAGGCCCTTCAACTTCAGGACTGGTTGGTGTCTCTCGACCTCAAGGACGCTTATTTTCATGTGCCGATCCATCCAAAGCACAAGAAGTACCTGAGGTTTGCGGTTGGCGACTTGCACTTTCAGTTTCGGGTCCTGCCGTTTGGATTGACTTCTGCCCCAAGGGTCTTCACCAAGCTCATGGTGGTGGTGGCAGTGTATCTCAGGAAACGGGGGAGTCACGTCCACCACGTCTATTGGTTGATCAGCGCGCGCTCTCCAGAGCAAGTCCTGGATCATCTGTCTGTCACCTGCCACTCCCTTCACAAGCTGGGCTTCTCCCTCAACTTAAAGAAGTCCCATTTGACGCCAACCCAGCGGCTCAAGTACATCGGAGCAGTGCTCGACACATCCCTGGGGCAGTGTTTTCCTCCCCAGGTGAGGGCTCATCACATTCAGCAGATGTGGCAGTTCTTGGGGTTGCTCGGCCTCATGGCATCCTGCATTCTTCTGGTGCCGGAGGCCAGGTTGCTGATGAGATCTCTGCAGTGGGCCCTCAAGATGCAGTGGTCGCAGTCCTCCGGCAGGATGTCGGACCCCGTAAAGGTGCCGCCCTCGGTCGCCCAGGACCTTCTGTGGTGGGCCGTCGAAGGCAATCTGATGTAGGGGGCTCCTTTTTGGCTACCCTGGCCAGAGGTGACGATCATGACGGACGCATCCCTCACGGGATGGGGAGCTCATGCCAACGAGTTGACAGTCAGCGGTTGCCCTGAAGGCTCTTCTGCCGACTGTGCGAGGAAAGAATGTCCTGATTCTGCACTACCTCAACAAAAAGGTGGGGGGGCAGGGTCACTTGCAGGGAGGTGATGCAGCTCTGGTTCTGGGCCATCCAGCAGGAAGTTTCGATCTCGGCAGTTCATCTGGCCGGAGACGAAAACGAGACGGCGGATGCTCTGAGCAGGCAGAGCGCAGTCTCTCACAAGTGGGAGCTGGCTCAGCAGATACTCCTGGAGATCTTCGCCCTTTGGGGGACCCCTCAGGTGGCTCTCTTCACCTCCAGTGTCAACCGGAAGTGCGAAAGGTTCTGCTCACGGGAATTTCCTCCAAAAGGAGCCTTAGGAGACGCGTTCATGGTGGAGTTTTCCTTCCCACTGCTGTACGCGTTTCCTCTAGTCCCGTCATCCCGCAAGTGCTGCAGAGGTTACAGAGGTTCAGTTCCCGGATGATCCTCATTGCTCCGGCTTGGGCTCGGAGGATGTGGTACCCGGACCTTCTCGACTTCTCGACTTGTCCATCTGCCCTCCACGTCGTCTTCCCTACCGAGACGACCTGCTCTCACGGGAGGGGGGGGTCAGGTTCTCCATCCAGAGGTCAGATCCCTCAACCTTCACGCTTGGCTTCTGAAAGGTTGAGGTATAAGGATTGGGACCTCCCTGAAGACGTGATGGAGGTGTTGATTTCAGCCAGCCAGACGGTCGGCAACAAAGTCCCTGTACCGTTGGAGAAAGTTCTGCGACTGGTGCAGGGTTAAGAATGTGGATCCTTTTTCTTGTGACATTCCTGTGGTTCTGTCTTTTTTGCTTTCGTTGGCCCACAGGGGCCTGCAAGTGGGTACTGTTCACATTTGTGAAGCAGCCACTTGGGCTTCGGTCCATACTTTTGTACTACACTACTCCCTAGATTCTATCCATGGGCAGGATCTGGCCTTTGGCAAGGCGGTCCTTTACTCTGCAATTTGATTGGGAATTCTAAATTTCTATATTCTAAATTCTTTTTCCCTCCTATATACGTTGGTACTGCTTTAGGAGTCTGTCATAGATATGGAATACGTTGGAGGACTCAATCCCCTCGAAGAACAAGTTACTCTCTTACCTGGTAACGTTCTTTCTATGGGATGGTCCGACGACGTATTCCATATTGCTCCCTCCCTACCAGCCCTGCTACAGAATTTCTTATTTGATTGCAGCTTACGTTTGCGCAAGGCTTTCTGTGGTCATACTGGCAGTGGTTTGGTGCCACACGTTCTGGGGAAAAAACTACAACTGAAGCTACAGGCGTCGTGCGTCCTACTTATAACATCCGGTGACGTCGGCTCGACGGAGGCCCTCGAGGACAGCGTATCGACGTCATCGACGCAGGTGCCGAAAATGTTCCGAAGCAGCACAGCTGTGGTGATTACTGTCATAGGGTTCATAGTGATAATTTCGACAACAAAAATGTCGAAAGTCAAAATTTCGAAAAAAAAAATGTCGACTTTTTTTTCAATGCATTTTTTTTTCAAAATGGGGGGGTTCCCCCCCCAACCCCCCTTTTTTAACATTTTTTTTAAAATTTTTCCCTTTTTTTAAATTCCCGAACCCCTAAAATAAATATATAATTTAAAAAAACGAAAGTCGACATTTTTTTGTCGATATTTTTGTCTGTCGACATTTTTTTTTCGAAATTATGACTGCCCACCCTGTCATAGATATGGAATACGTCGTCGGACCATCCCATCGAAAGAACGTTACCAGGTAAGAGAGTAACTTGTTCTTCTGACACTCTGGGCTAAGGAGCCTCTCTTTTTATTTTATTTCATGCTAAAAATACAGGGGCCTCACCTGTTTACACATTGTATTCCCTGGTGAGCTTTCACCTGAGGCCTCAACAGGAATACATGGTTCCTTATGTAAATTTCCTCGAACAGCTGGCAGAGTGGGATCCACCAGCCTTTTGTAATTCTAGTGGTGTACATCGTGCTATTCTCTTGGGGTATCTACTTGAAACGGCATATTAAAATCTAGAGCAGAGTCCTGCCACTCTGCACTTTCCGTAAGATTGAGCAGAGTGAGGGCTACATTTGCTAGGACCAAGTATGAACATTTAGTGAATTGTGCTTTGGATTGCAGTCAAAATCCATGTCTGTAAGAAGAACTTGGCAAAAGCTGACTATGGCGGCTCCCACTGATTCAGCGCTACTCAGAATGTTTGGATAGATGCACTCCAGTGAATGGAGCCTAGTTTTAATCCTATGCACAAATTTCCAGATAATATGAGAGCCTGCTCCCTTACTTTATAGAATGTTGGGATGATTCCAGAAGCACGGAAACTGGATTTGTATAGAGACCTGCCTGATCCTGCAAACCTTCATGACCCCTTACCCCCAGATGGCCACGATCTGTCCCAGTAATGGCTGTATGGCACCAGAGTCAGAATGAGTCTAGTGCTCACTCCTGTTGACCCAGCAGGACCAGAAGACGGCCCAGCCTTGATGACAGTACCACACTGGTAACAACAATGTCTGAGACCTGTAGCTGCTAAAGAGACAGAGCTACAACTAAGCACCAAGTGACTGTTGGCACTCTGAGGGTTTCTCCCACCTGCACTGCTTTGCTGGCCCCTTTCTGAACTTTCCACCACAGGGGGCGTGTTCCCAGTGCACCAGACAGCTTCACTAATTCTTCACCATCAACTAGAATTCACCTTCAGTGACTTCACAGCAGTCCTTGATTAAGCATTTTCTGGTAGCTGCTACCCTACTGACACAGGAGACTTGGGGTCTGGGAACCAGCATTGCTGGCCTTTAACTGGTTCTGGACCTGCGTGTTCACTGGCAGCATCAGAAAACCAACTGTGATTGAGACGAGACAGGTCCTGAGGTACCCATGGGGCACCTTTTTAGTAAACCTCTTATTTGATAGCCTTGGTTGTACCTACCTACATCCTAAACAACATTACCTTCACAAATTTGAGATCTACTGAAACCAAATTGCTTACCTGTATTTGCATATACTCTTAGTTACCCTTTAAGGGTTGTACAATATATTTAACATAGACAAACATTCCTTCATTCAAATTTCTAATGTGTTGCCCTGGAGCCATTCCAAGAGTAAGGTGCATTTACATGAGGGCATTGCAGTATTATATGATGTATAGCAGGTGGGGAAGTGGGAACATATACAAGGTACAGGACAACATAATATTAACATTTAGAGCCTGAGACCATCATTTACATATTTACACATTATATAGAGTGGTCCTGAGAGCATAATGCAGGAGGGATAGGTTGGGCTATTAGTTTGTATAGGAGGTTAAAAGCGGTCGGGGGGGATATCCATCGCTAGCAGGTGTAGTTTGAGTGTTGTTTTAAAGAGCTCCACTGAAGAGAGATGGTTGTAATGGCCCGTGGATGGAAATATTGTACGGCAAGTAGAGAAAAGAAATTGGGAAAGAGGCATGAGCGAGGCTGGACTCATGCATGACCTGTGAAGAGCCAAGAAGAGGAGAGTTTGAGAAAGAGAGTACAGTGAGATGCATTCAGTCAGGTAGTGGGGGCAATACCAAGGAAGGAATATTAATGAGTAGACGGAATTTAAATAGAGCCATTCTGCATGTTTTGATGCTGGAAACGCATTGGAGGGACAGGGCCTCCATGTCCTTGTCCTGTACTCCCATATGTGTGTTCTGTGTTGTTTTCTTCACAGAAGTCCAGTTGGGACTCCCGGCTTTGCAGCTCTTCCTCTTTTTGGTTGTAGTGAACAGAGACCCTTGGGATACCTTTATGGCATCCATGGGTTGGGGTACAACCCTGTACCACTACTGTATGTTTTTGGGCACCCGTGTGTTGCCCGCAGAGCAGGGTATGGGCTGGTGGTAGTTCCATGCTGAATTTGACAGGTGCTCCGAGTATCCTCCATTTTGGGATTCCCATGCCCTGCCGTAAGAATCAATGGATTCCTGATAGAAGGCAAGATGGCCTCTTGGTTTCTATTGCCTGTTACCTTGTTTCCCAAAGTCCCTGGAAGCCCTGACTCTGTCCTTTCCCTGACTGGCTGTTGGGTGGAAGAACCATATATGGTATTGTGGGAAAGACCGGACCAGCTGGAGCCTTCCCAGTGACTGTGTTGAGGGTACAGCTTTGGGGTGGGACCTGGGTGAATGGAGTGTGTGACCAATATGCATTCCGTGTTATGGGTGTCTGGTTTCTGTGTGTGTGACACAATGAAGGCGACATCCCTGCCTGAAACTTACATGAATGCAGTGTGGTGTGCTGAAAGGCTGAGTGATTGCCCCAATCTGCATTCCTTTTTATCGGTGTTTGGGTGGAAGTGAATGGCCTGAATGCACAGTGAGCCTGATTGCCTGCCTGAGTGCCCTTCTGTCTGATTGGCTGAGTGAGCTTGGCTCAGCAGAGTGAATGAGGGACAGATGTGTATATATAGGGACCTCTCACTTCCCAATTTGTTCAGAACGTGAAGTTGAAACTTGAAGCTGCTTATACTTGAAGCCCAGCTGGAAGAAGAATTGCTGCTGCTTTCCTTTGACGAAATCTGAAAGCTGTTGAGTCTTTCGAGGACTAATTCAAGAAAGGATATGGCTCGGAAACCTCTCTCTGAGCTACGAGGGAACATCGTGCAGAAGCTGATCTTCATCAAGGCACCCTGTTAGTCCGTCCTGAAAGGCTATTGACCAGATTTGGGGTCCGCCGAGAAATCTTGAAGTAAAGCACAAGGACAGTGAGGCTGTCGAAGTCCATTGCTGTCAACCAGGGTTTGGAGGATTTCTGTAACCGGTGGAAGCCCTTCGAGTCGTGTTGCCCAGAAGCAGGGACAGCTTAATGCTGTGCTGCTCGATGACCAAAGCTGCGCAGTTCCACCTTGCATAAGAACATTGAATGAAGGGCTCCCTTGCCAACACTATCACCGCTTTTCCCGCCGGAGAAAGCCGAGGTCGTCGACGACCGAGGAAAGTTCACCAGTGAGTTTCCGCCACCCGAAGTCCACAAAGACACTGACAAGTGAAGATCCAAAATCCAGCCGTAGTCGAGTCCCGATCGTCAACACCCAACTCTGGTACATCGGGGTAGTTGAACATTTTTACCAGGAAACAAGACTCTTTAAACATTAATGGACTGGGCGTGTTAATACTATTTATTACAGGTTGCCCAGGCGGAGTGACCCTCACTCAGAATTGTGCCTTGGTGAGGTGGAAACATTCTGCCATTGTTTAAACTAACTTGCCTTCCTTCCTGATCTATGATCTATGCTGATACACATTGTCATAGGATTTGTATGCCATTATAACTGCCTGCAGTTGATGCATTTTAAAGGAGTCAATAACTTATTGTGGTACCACATAAACATTGTATATATTTGCCATAATAGAATTGCCAGAGTACAAAGTGTGTTATTAATTGATGTATATATCTTGAACCTTATTTTATTTTAAGAACTGTTGGCACATAACATAGTGTGTGGCCATTCCTTTGTGGGGTGCTTTGGCCCTACACTCTACTTAAGAATCAGCCCGCATCACCTACTGGGAGCTTAAGCCTTGGTTTCCCATCCATTGCTACCCTATAGAGAACCTTGGAAGGGGTACTCTCTGCTTCTACTCTGCCATATAGAGGGCAGGAGTACAGATCCCCCCCCCCGTCTTTACAAATGTCCGCCCATCCAGTGTGGTGACGATGGGTAGAGGTTAGGAATAATCAGCGTAGATTGAAATAAGTGCTTGCTGCAAGCTTTAGGGCTTTGATGTGTGCCAAAAAAGAGGGATCGACCAACATGTTGAGATATGGGTTTTAGTTGAGTGGTGCGTGAGATGTGGGTGGCTTTCTTTAATGTCAGGAAGTTGAGACTGGCTGCAATAGTAGTGAACTTTCAAGCTGCCGTCAAAGACAACCGCAAGGTTGTGAGACATGTGCTGTGATGGTCAGGGAGAGGGCGTTTGGGATTGGTGTTGGAGGTAGTGATAAAGGCGACTTCAGTCTTTGAAGATTTGAGCACGAGGCAGCGTAAAGCCATCCAGAACAGTTAATGCTTGCAGAGATTGCAAAGGTGAAGAAAGGGAATGAGAAGAATATCTGAGGAAAGAGGTGAAAGTTACATGCCAGGGAGGACATTATTTTGCAGGAGGTTATGATGTATGATGTGAAGAGAAGTGGATCTAAGACTGATCCTTGAGGAACACTACTGAGAAAGAGGTGGAGTCCCATGAAATGGAGGAGTGGTGAGAGAGATAGGAAGACACCCAGTCGAGTTCAAACTGAGGTGGAAAAGAGTTTGAAGGAGGGAGGGATAATCCAGTGTCAAAGAGCCTAAATGTCCACAAGAATGAAAATAGAGAAGAGGCAAGAGTGCTGGGCAGTGATAAGAGAATGAGCAATGTGGATGTGAGCATTTGCAGGGAGTGTTTGGACCAGAACCTAGAAGGGGGGGTGGTCAGAAAGTGGGTGTACCTTGATATAGCTGACTATGCAGTAGAAGACAACCCTCTGGAGGATTCTCGAGTGTTGGGTGTGACGAATCGAGGGAATTCGTCCCTTCTACCAAAGGGGGAGCCCTTTCTTGTGAGACTAGGCAGGTGAGTCCGCTCTGCAATACCCTCCCTAGGAGTAGAGGCAGGTAGGACCTCACCGGGAGAGATTCCCTGTATCCCCCTGCCACAACCCCTCCAGGGGACAAGGACTTCCATTCTCAAGAGGAACTCCCTCAGGCTAAATATACCATGGCCTACATGGGATGTATTACAACAGAAGACATGAACTGTTACAACTGGGATGAAGAAACTACTAAAGGATATCCTATGGAAAAGCATCATGTCCCTTTAATTCATGATGTGCAGCATAATGGGACAAGTACGTTAAAAGACGTATGTCCTGTGGATGAAGAGAGAGAGCAGCATCTGATGCAGAGAGAGAGGTGCAGCTGCAGGCTGAGCAAAGTACTCAGCTGGCATGGAGAAAGGAAGCTTGTGAGTTTCATAGTTGCTTGCGAGGGCCATACATAATGTCAAACTCGCAGTGGTCTCGAACACTGAAGAAGCAGCTGGGCCAGGGCCCAAAAAGAGGTGGCGACGAGACCACAGGAATTAATCCATGGTGGACAGCTGGTTAGAGGAACGTCACCAACACCACTGGCAACAGGAGGTTTCACGGCATCAAGGTGTGCGGTCGAGCACTGGAAGCCCAAGAGATAAGGAGAGAGAAACCAGAGGTGAAAGCCAGAGGACAGACGACGTACATGGCACAGAGACTGAAACCCTCAGGAAGCATCTTCATGCAAGACCGAAGGTAATGCGGGAGGTATGGGAGGTTTTAGAGCAATCATTATTTTCGCCAGCTAACTCGTCACAGTCGGGAATGTGAAAGAAAGTTAACATTGAAGCCAAAGTACTACAAGAGTTGTGAGACAAGACAATCATTATACCATATTGGCTTCTCGGCACAGTAAACAATTACAAAAAGTTAACTTCGAGACAAAGTATATATGAAGATTGCAAATCCAAAGATCATTATTTCACACACTTGACTCATCACAGTGAAAAATGGAATTGTAGTCGAAGCCAGGGAGATATCGAGGTTAACAATCTGGAGAAAGAGAGAGAATCAGAGTTAGGAATTCCCTTGGAAAGGGGCACATTAACCAGCCATCCTGTACAGTAACAACTTGATGATAGAGACAAAGAAAGGGATGTTCCTATATATAAAAGAGGAAACAAGTCACAAAGGTTAGTGACCCAAGAGACGTGAGCTTGAAAGGGAAGAAAGGAAGCTCAGCTATCGTCTGCTCAGCGATCACCCATGCAACAGACATCACCGACCTCACCACCACACATGATCTTGACACCATCTTCATCACTGAGACCTGGCTGACACACCCCTCCCACATCCTAGATGTCCTTTTCCCCAACGGCTACAGCATCCAATACAGAGACTGACTGAACAAGACAGGCTGCGGTTGTTGACAACATTGGCTCCTTTGAAGTCCTCTTCTGCCCCTTCCTGCTCTCCCCAATGGACACAGTCATCTTCCATCTCATCTACAGAATGCCCAAGCTCAACACCACCTTCATCAGAGACTTCACCAACCTGGTCACCATGTCCCTCACGCACGTCAAAAACATCTTTCTAGGTGACTTCATCCTCCCAGGAAACAAGCCCACCAAACTGATTAAGCAAGCTCTCCTCTGTCTTCTCGATACTCTCACTGCACATGAAAGACCCAACACACGAGAAAAGTAACGTCCTTGACCTAATCATCACTGCACTGCCTTCTATCCACTAAAGCTCTCCTTACCTGATTGACTGGCCTGACCACTTAGCCGTGCCTTTCAACATCCTGCACACCACGCCAGTCAATCACTACGCAGAAACCCTTGACACAAACTTCATGTCCTTCAAGAACTTCCCAGTGGAAGCCCTCGCAGAAGACCTCACCAACCTCCACCTTACATGGACCGAACACCCAGACCGAACTGCGACTCTACTTGAAGCACTCACTACCCTTTCAGCCTCCATTGACCGGCACGCGCCTTGGAAGCAACGCACCTGCAAACGAAAATTATCAGCACCCTGGTACATGCAAAAACTCAACCTCATCAAAAGAGTCATCAGGAACCAAGAAAACCTAGTCCTGTTCCAGGACTGCATCCGACCTGGTGCTCCTCAAGGAACTCTGAGCAACCCGCCGACAACTCATCAGCACAGCCAGGCCCTCCTACTCTCAGAACACCATAGCTGAACCCGACAACAAAAGCAAAGCCCTCTTCAAAGTGGTCAAGCACTGGGTCAAACCGATACCTGCCCCTGCCATACCACACTCCATCGAAAAATCCACTGCCATCAACACCTTCATCAACAAAATCTGCAAGATTCGCCAGTACATAGACTCCAGCTCTGCATCCACAGACCCACCTCGCGTCCTTCCTCGTGAAATCTCCACTACCTGGACAACATTGAAGACACTTTAGACAGAGGACCTAGTACAAACCCTGCTTGCGCTCAAAGCCACATCTTATACAGACAACATCCTCCCAGCACCCATCCCTGAGTTCCTCCCTGCAGAAGCTCTCCTTCCCTACCTGGAGATCATTAACAGCTCCCTAACACAAGGCACCTTCACATCGACCCTAAAAACAGGACAAATCCTCCCTCTACTAAGCAAACCCACTTTGGATCCTGAAAACCTAGGTAACTATCTTCACATAACCCATTAGGTAAGATCATCGAGAAAGCGTAGCTGCACAAGTAAAGCAATACATTGACATCAACAATCTCCTCCAAACCTACCAATCCAGGTTCAGACCCAGTTGCAGCATGGAGACAGCAACAATACAGGTAGTTGACGACTCCCTCAACATCATTGATGACGGCTTCCCCTGGTTCTCCTCGGCCGCTTTTGACACAGTAGACCACAAGGCGCTTTCGGACGCCCTACATCGGCGTATGGGGAGCGGCAACCTTGTGCTACACTGGTTGAAGTCCTGCCTCGCCAACCACGAGCCGTTTGTTCAGAGGGACTCCTCTAGATCGGAAATGCTACCAGTCACCTGTGGAATCCCGCAGGGTTCCATTCTCTCCCCAGTGGTATTTAATCTATACATGGAGCCGCTGGGAGCCTTCCTAGCCACACACAGCATCTACCAATACTCTGACGACACACCTCTATATCTCAAGTTCGACTCAATCAAGGACATCCATAGGCTCAAAACATGCCTCTGGCTGATCCAGCCTTGGATGTCTAGTGCATACTTGAAGGTCAACCCCTCCAAGACCAAATTCCTTCTCTTCACCAGCAACACTGAACACCCAGACATACATACCTGGCTATCAACCATGAGCTCTGAGGGCTTCAGAAATTAGCTCACCTCCTGTGCCACATCCCTCTGGTTCCATATTCAGCAAACACCTCTGCTTCAAGACACACAGCTAAGAAAACTCAGCTTGGAATCAGCTCTCCATCCTGCGGAAAGTCAAGCCCTTCCTCCCTCCGGACAGCTGTTCAAGCACTGGTCCTATCCCACCTGGCTGGGGGAAGTGCACTCCTCAAAGGCCTTCCGTCGTCCTCTCTTGTGCCCCTGAGAAGTGTCCTACACGCGGTTTCACACCTCATCAAGGGTCTATGCAGATACAACCACATTACCCTGGCCCTCATCGACCTTCACTGGCTCCCACTGCATGCACAAATCACATTCAAGTCTTGCTGCATCATGTATAAGGCAGTTGCACTCAAGTCACCCAGCTACCTTGCGGAAAAACTCAGCAGGCTCTGGCGGACAGCTCATCACCAGAAGCTAGGACATGTGCAGACTTGAAATCTGCTTCTGCAAAAAGGAAAGGAACAGAAAACAAGCCTCTGCCTATGCCCTAAGACTATGGAACTGCCTCCCCGGCGGCATCAGACTCGCTCCTACAAATCAGAAAAGAACTCATGACCCACCTCTTCAAGGAATCTTTCCGCCTCAACACCTAGGCCATCACATCGCCCCTCGCACCACCTGACTCGCTAGACGCTGCCCACCCCTCCCCCTACCATCCAGTACAGCTGTACCCCTCCTCTGTGCCATGCTGTGTATCTGATCTGTTACCTCTGAAAAGTGCTCTGTTATGCATATGTACTGTTGTATACCTCTGTAAAGCACTCCGTTATGGATCTGTATTGTTGTATACCTCTGTAAAGCGCTCTGTTGCTTCTCTGAGCGAGGTCCATGCTCAATAAAAACCATAATAATAATTAATAATAAAAGTCCAACTCCCCACTACAGGAGTTAAGAAGACTACATGTGTATTGTATATCGATGACTGGTACTAGTAGTACCCTAAGGGGAAGGGAGTCATTCTCCTTATCTTAAGTTATTTTTCTCTTAGTGGCAGGGCCAGTTAGGGTCGTTTTGGACAGCAAACCTATTTACTTTGGACAATCATATCTGATAGATGAGAACTGTAGTTAGTAAAGTAGGTAGGGATCGCGCATAGTCATAGGGAAAGTTAGGCCTGTCATGTGAGAGTCTGTGTCCTCCTTCTGACTTGCCACATAGGGAAGGAGAGAGAGACGGGTTTGTAGAATTAAGGTTTGCTGGGGAGGAAAGGTGTGACTGGCTGTTTTGTAACAGGCTGGCAAGATGCCAAGTGAAAGAGAGAGGTTGGATAAGGTGGTGAGTTGAGCAGAGGTGACAGGTGCATGTTTCGTAGCAACTTGTGCTGCAAAGAGGTCAATATGAGTGCAAGATGAGTTGACAGAGTGAAGGATGGGTAGAGCATGGGAGATGGGAGGAGAGAGTGGGGAAGAACGGTGCTGTATACCCTAGTAATACTATTGTGCTTACAGTGATTTTACCCTAGATAATTAGCTATTTTATAAAAGCTCATGAAATTCAGGAATTCTGCTTACAAGGCATACGATTCTCCAGTTATTCTGTTTCTACAGCGCTGTGCACCAATGCGCTCTACATAAATTAATGAGATGGTGCAATGACTAATAAGATGACAATTTCAAACCAGGACAGAACAAGACAAAAGAAAACGATAAGAAACTGAAACAAGAAGATACCTAATGAATTATCCATTAGTATGATCTTTGCAAGTTAAAGATTTGCAAAACAAGAACAATAGCATTGAATAGCACAGTAAGTTAAAAGAAGACCGAGATGCCCAAGGAAGAGAAGCACAGCTGTGCAAGACCAAGCAGAATGGAAAGGGAACATTGTACTACATGGGTCAAGTGCTACAGATACACGCTGGCACACACCAGTGCAGCTTCGCAAGTCCCGAACCTTACACCCTCCAAAAGATGAACACCCACATCCAGAAAGCCCTGCCATTACGTGGCTCCACAGATAGTACTGTCAAATGGCCCCATATTAGCAGGACCATCAATGTTAAAGTCATGGTCAATAGCCAGGTCAGGTCAATGGCCCCTCCGGTTTCCACTTTGCAGGCCTCAAATGCCAGCACAATGATAGCCGGTTTTTATCCCCAAAAAGTGAATACCATACTTATTCTGAAGGACAAACCTAGGACAATTGGGGGTATCGGGTGGTTGGAAACATGTGTCGGCAAGGTATAACCGAGATTGCAATAATTCACTTCAAAACCAAACTGTCCATGATAAATGGGATGCTAGGATGTCCCCTTCTTGGGCATGCTTCGGATGGGGCTGCTCTACAGATCTTGAACGGATTGTGTCTTTGGAAAGCCGTACATGCTGACTTCCTTCGGCGGGAAGTTGAATGTTCCTTGTTTGGTTGTCATGATGGGGGTGACACTAGGCAGGATCTTGCGAGAGAGGGATGTAAAGTAAGCTTATTTGCTGGGATGGTTAGAGGGCCAGGCAGATGACTGTATCCGCTCTAGCATCTTTAGAATCGAGCTTTCCATGCTGCTACTCTGAACAGTTTGGTGTTGGGAGCTGGCAGTTTACAATGGCTGTACTGTTATCTTCGGGAAGCGTTATTTTTAAGTTCAGCAGTGGAAGATGGTGTGGTCTCACCTCTGATTCTGTTGTGCCCCACCACTTGACCGCATAGGAAACCAAAAAGACGGGTGGAGAAACTGGCCATGGACTTAAGTCACTAAAGAAGCAATACACAATGTACTGGAGGCAGAACTAGAACACAACACGCTTGAATGCTTCATCTCATTGGGGCAAAACTTTTAAATTGGAGATGATCAACTTCTTCTACAAATGCAAAAGCATAGGCAAACACTCACTTAATACAGACTGAATGACAACAGTTTGGAAATCTTCCGTGTCTACTGCGTTCGGTGTTATCCATTGCCTGTTAGCAGACGTTCATTCCCTCATGACATGTTTTCAAATTTCAGTAAAAATATAGGGGCTCATTGTAAAGACCGGAGGCGGGTCTGCACTTCCGCTCTCTATATGATAGAGGGGAGGCACAGAGACCCCTGCCAAGATTCTCTATTATTGGTAGTTGTGGTCGAGCAATCAAGGCCTAGCTTCTCAGGAGGTGATGCGAGCTGATTCTTAAGTACAGTGTAGTCCCCAAGCACCCCCGAAGGAATGTCCACACATTGTATCGGTTAAAACACAGTCTTTATATAATTAATATTCAAGTCATATACAGGATCACGATGACTCACTTTGTACTCCAAAAATCAACAATGGTAAATATGTACAATTCTAAAGTGGTGCCACTAACGTAACTCGATCTTATTAAAGTGCATATCGTTAGAATGACACACAGATCAAAATAAAGAGGAAACCAGCAGTAGAGAGAGGAAGGAAAGCAAGATGGTTGAGCAATAGGCAGAATACTGGTAACTACCGTTAAACACAGTTTTGTGTGGAGATCCCCCCACCTGGGCAACCTGTAAAAGAAAGATACAAGCCCAGTCCATATATTGTTCCCACTAGACTTTCCAATAGTTCTGCAACCCCAAAGTACCTGGCGTTGTAGCGTTCCTCGTCGGAGAGATCGACAACCCTTCTTGAGTGTCCTCCCTTTCAGGCAGGAGTTAAGGGTCGTTGAACGTCCGACGAAGAACAGGTCGAGCTACAACAGTGAAGTGGCCGTGTCGTTCCTAGCGGTGCTCGTTGATGGGGAAGCGTAGATGTCCTGCAAGGAAGAGGCGTGCGGGGCACCTCGGTGTCGATAGTTCTGGACCGCAAAGAGTTTGAAGAACTGTGGCCCAGCAAGGGCGTCAAGTCGTCGCTGTCTCTGTGGTCTTTGGGTGTTGGGAAACCTATCGGTGGATGCTCCTCGGCAGGTCGATGGTCAGGCCTTCTCCAGCAGGATACGGCGGCGACGATGCAGACGAGAGCGTCCTTGGATCAATGAAGTTCTTAGGCAACGGGAGCACGGCAGCTCCAGTCAGCGACGGCGGTCTTCGACAGTGGCGGACAACAGTCCGGGCGCTTCTCCTTGGCGTTCCGCAGCAGTCCCTGTATCGGGTCTGCAGCCTGTCGAAGGTCTGTCTACCAGGGAGCCTAGGCAAAGATTAGCTGTGCACGATGGTCCCTCGTAGCTCGGGAAGAGGGCGCCTTACCAGGTCCTCTCTGGGTCAGTTCTTGAAGCACAGCAGCTTTCAGATTGTGAAGGAGAGCAACAGCAATTCTTCTCGTCCAGCAGGGCTCAAGATTAAGCTTTGTTTACTCCAGTTACTCGCCGTAGTGGACTTCAGATTCTGACCACGATTCCTAGCAGTGAGAGGTCCCCAGATATACTGTTGATTTCCCATTCATTCCGCTGGGTCATACTCAAGCATCCAATCATGACTACGGGCATTCATGCAGTCAGGCAGCCAATCAGGCACACAAGGTATTCAGGCCATTCACTTCTCTCCAGACACTCAAAACAAGTTCTGTGTATTGGAACAACTACCGAGCCATTCAACACTCGAAGCTGCATTCATACCGGTTTCGTTCATGGCTGTCTCAACCATTGTGTCAACCACCAGATACTAGACAGCCACAACATAGAATGTATATTCGTCACACACTCCATTTACCCAGGTCCCACCCATAGGCGTACCCACAACATACGGTCGTTGAGGAGGCTCCAGCCAGTCTGGTCGGCACTTCCCCACACTACCATATACGGAACTTCCACCCAACAGCCAGTCATGGGGAAGGGACAGAGGCAGGGCTTCCCGGGACTTCGGGACGATCAAGGTAATAGGTCATTGAAGGCAAGAGGCCCTGGGGGCCATTTTGTCTCCATCAGGAATCTACCGATTCCAATGACAGGGCCTGGGCATTCCAAAATGGAGGACGCTCAGGGTACAAGTCATTTCAGCACGGAGCTTCCACCAGCCCATACCCTGCTCTGTGGGTCACACACAGGTGCCCAAAAACATACACTAGGGGCACAAGGTTGTACCCCTACCCATGGGTGCCATAAGGGTATCCCATGGGTCTGTTCACCAAAGCAAAAGAGAGAGAGCTGCACCGCCAGGAGTCCCACATGAACTCCTGCGCGGAAAACACGACAGAACACACGATAGAAAGCAGTAAAGGACAAGGATACAGAGGCCCTGTCCCTCCGATGCATTTCCAGCATCACACTCTTGTTCTATGGGGGCGTAACCTTAATGGAAGGCGTAAAAGTCTGGAAGGCTTTTACGCTTTCCATTAATGTTACCCACCATTTTCATTCATTTGTATGGTGGAGAGGAGGGGCGGCCTCTGCCTCTTCACTACCTCTCTGCCCCACAAATACTCTGGCATCTGCGCCGGCATGGATTTTCATGCAGGTGCAGTTGCTACCTCTTTACCGAGTCCGGGTTCCTCGAATGAGGAATTACCGGGCCATTCCGACCAAGGAGGGCCCAGTAATTCCTCATTCAAGGAACCCGGACCCGGTACATCCCCATTCCCATTCGAGCCCCCATAGGTCTCAATGGGAATGGAGAGGGTGCTAAGAACAGGCCCGTTAAAAACCGGCCCGTTGTTAGCACCCTGGTCTGCTCGCCGGACCCGCTAAGGACGCCTGGTTTTACCAAACGGCCTTAGTGGGACCCGCGAGCAGAACTTGTAATGTGATGGTAAGGGGTTGACGGCTCCGGCACCTTTACCAGCGCCGTTAACCCCTTACCGCCACACTCGTAATGACCCCCTTTGTGCCGCAAATGCTGGAGTATTTGCATGGTGGAGAGGAAGGGCAAGGCCGAATCGTAATTTACGATTCGCCCCATACCCACGCCATACAAATAGTTAAAAATGAGCAACAGCGTAAATGAAATACAGAAAACCCGTAACCAGGGTTTTTACGCATTTGATTTACATTGCGGCTCATTAAAAATGAGCCCCCTTATAGGGTACTAATCTTTTTGTTTTTTCTGTCACTTGAATTGATGGCCCTCCAATCACTGCCTCTCTTCACCCAGTTAGATGAATGTTTCTGCTTCTGCGCCTTTTTCAAAGAGGCAAGGTGGTTCTGTGACCCCACGCAGCCCTTTCCAGACTTCCACTTCAATCAAGGAGACAATAATACCTGTTTTACCAGCTATTTTTGGAGGGTTCTTTGAAAAAAACATTCGGTATCTATACTGAAAGTGAAATAATCTTGTGAATTCAAACCTGGTTTCAGAAGTGTGTTCCAGCAATCACCGACGCTCTTGCCATATTACCAGCAAACGGTTCCATGTCATTTCCACAACGTAAATTACTTTGTGGTAATTTACTTCGTGGAAATTACTTTGAATTGTTACTTCACATGTTTTATGTGGGTTCCGCCCTTATCCCTCCTTCCTTCATTACAATCCCTACCTCAAACATCTCCCCACCCACCTTTTACTCCTTAACCCACAAACCCATATACATTTCGACATTTTTTTTATGTATTTTCCACCAAGTAAATTACCATGAAGTACTTAGTGGAAACAGGAGACCCAGCAAACGAGCACACCTTATTTACACATCATTCACCTGTAAGAGCATCTCTTTTAGCATCATTGGTCGGGCAATCGATAGGATTGCCTTCTTTCTCCATGACAGACCTTCAGTTTACGAAGCCATGAGTAGCCGATGTCCGAGGGAATGTGAAAAAGTAGCTGATTTTCACATGTGGTGAGGCAGACCCACTATCTAGATATATCGGAGAGAAGTGCTTAGTTTACCATTGAACGACCTTTACGATTACTTTTTGGTGTTAATCCATGACAATATACAGGTCAGCGCCTACCAAATATGCTGATGGCAATGTCTAGCACTGGCTATATGGATGTGGTGAAGTACTGGAAAACAAATATACTTTTCTCAAGACACATTTGGCTAAAGACTGGAAATCCTTTACGCAAGAGAACCTTACGCGTTTATCTACAAATATACACCCAATGCGAGCTTGTTGTGTAAGCCTAAATCTCTGGACTTATCATGAGGCACTGAATGTGGTAAAGAATGACAGACTAATAGAGTTCAGTTTTACTTATATTAACCTCCATATGCTTTGCAAATTAATATTTCAACATGTTCTGTGATTGATTTATTTGTAAGGATAATGTTAAAGATAGTTGTGAATATTTATCAAGGTTTAGCAAAAATACTCTTTACAAATTAATAGTTTTATTTCTGCACTTACCCCCAACACGTGACCAACACATGAGTATTCACCTGGTTACCTTATGATTACTGCGGAAAGGGCTCCCAAGAGAGGGAAATTGGTAGCCTTTATCTTGTCTAATGCAATGTCCATGGTGCAGTCCTCTTGATTGTATCTTAAAACTCTACAACATTCTTGGACCCTTACCATTGTGGAGGTGCCCAGACTACTTGTGGTCATTGCTTGAGTGGCATTCTAATGTTTTTATGCTATGATTTTTTAAAAACATTTTTTAAAAAAAATCTATTTCTCCAGCCTCTGATCTTTCATAGATTCACGTGCTTTAATTTTCCCCGTTGTCAGACTGGGAATACTCAGTAATTTAAATAATAATAACAACAATAATAATAATAATAATATAAAAAATGTTTTCCTGTAGGAAAAAAGATACACCCATTGAGCCATATAGGGCCTGTGTAGTCTTTCACTTGTGGAGTCCCTCCACCTCTTTTGGTCCTTTTAGGCCCCAACCAATGAGGTGGCAGGGCTTAGACGCCACCCCAGTCAGCCATCTTCAGATTTTTCAGTGTTTCTTGCTGAAGAGAGGAATCCTCTTCTGCTCTCTCATCTACTTCTATGTTCTTTCACTCTAATTCTAGAAATGTTGTCATACTTTAAGCTTCTTTAGCTTCTCTATCACTGGGGCTTCCTGGCATAACTTTCTAGGCTCAGGTTTCTACCTTTTGCCACCTAAAAACCTTCTGTTTTTAGGCTGCCTACTTTCACCTCATGGCTTAGACTCAAGTACAAACTGTCAAGGAGAAGACCTCCGTTTCAGGGACTGCTCCAAGTATGGTAAAAAAAAGCTCATCTTCATCAGAGATCCGCACAAACTCTGCATCTATTGCCTTTACCCACATAATATCTATTCATGCAAAATATGTTCGACTTTTTCCAAGAAGACTCTGGAAGACATACATAGGAGGCTATTTCTTCACCCGGAGAGCAGACAGATGCCATCTGATGAGGAATCCAGCAAAACTGCACCCTAAACTTCCTCCAGGCACCCTGAGAAGCAAGCTCCAAAAAGCAGAGCCTCTTCACAGACCTTCCAGGATTTTGCGGCATGAAATGGCAAATTTTGCGGCATGAAATGGCAAATTTTGCGGCACAAAGCTTTATTTATTGCGGCATTTTTGCGGGACATTTTGTATTAACTGGAGGGTGTAAGATTGCCACATTGCAGGAAATAGGTAGAGTGCAAGGCTAGAAGAGAGCCAGGGTATCATTATTATGTGTCTTTTGTATTAATTTAATAGGAAGAGTCCCAGATGTCTCTGGCTTGGCAGAAGTGTTTGATTTGGCTACATTTCTGGTTTAATGTTCATGCCTATTTAATAGTATTAACTAAATTGATCATTATCAATTGTAATGCTGAAAATATTCCCCTTCTATGTTCTCCAATCCCCCAAACACCCACAAACATCTCACCAACTCTCCATCATAACTTACATTCCTTAACCTCTCACTCTGTCATACAAATACTCACGTGCTATGTCACACTGTCAAGTCACAATCTGCACTGCCCAGCCCCTGCCACACTCCAAATCATACTCCCAACTCACACCTTACACTCTACAATTCCTCCCTCAATATACAGTCCTTCATTCTTTTGTGCTGCTTCTGCATCTTGCATCTTTTCTCACATTCTATCACATTCTTCCCTCATCCTTTTTCCCAATCTGCAGCTCACTGCCTCTTTCTGGCCAACCGCTTCCTCTACTTTCTGTACCTCTGCTCGCTCTCAGATTTCTGGCCCACCGCATCACTGCTTCCTCTGCTCTCTTGTGCAGCACTTCCTCCTCTGACCCACTGCTCTTCCTCTGCTTTCTTGCCCATCACTTCACATCTCACCCATCACTCTCCCTCTCTCTCATAGTGTAACCATTTTTATTATTTTTTTTTAAATGTAGATTTTGTCCCAGTTCCTCAAATGAGGGGGCATTTAAAAAAGAACGGAGGATATGCTATTTTTAGACAACCCATTTTTGGAAATGAGCAGGTCACCTTATTCTCAAAGGTGACCGGCGCATTTCCACAGGCTTGAGCTGTAGCGCAAATTGTGCGCTGGCAGCTGCCTTGAAAGGTGTTCTGGGTTGTTTGACCGAAGTGTAATTATTTGCGGCGGAATTGACCGTAGTCAATTTTGCTGCAAATTGATTTGCACTTCAGCCAAACAACCCAAAATGTACCTTTCACCACCACCCGACCCCCTCCCCTACTTAACCGCTTGGTCGCTGCAGCTTCCCCTGCAACCCTGCGGTGCCAGATCCGTCCCTCTAACGCGGGTCGGATCCGTCCCTCTAACGCGGGTCGGATCCGACTCTGCAGGGTCCTTTTTTCGTTATTTTCCTTTTTTTTCTGTCCCCGCCTCCAATTTTGAGGAAAAAGGGGAAAACACTTCTGCAACCACCCTAGACCAAAAATACTAAACAAGGGGAGCGGGTGACACCCCCGCAACACATGTTCAGTATTTATAAAAATCGATCGAATAGTACTGCACGTAATTGGTCAAATTGTAACATTCGATAGATTTTTGTCATCAAAATGGGGAGTACTTTGAATAGAATCGCTCTCCCGACAGTGTCCTGCAAGCTCCCAGCGCTTTTCACAGGGACAGGCACTCTAGGTGCCTGCCGCTGTAAAATGTGACCCAAAAAATGCATTTTTATCCTGTTTGAGGAACAGAAATGCAAGCGACTCAGCAGCGGTTCATACCTTAAAAGAAATGCATGACAGGGTCAGGAAAGACCCTGTCATGCAGTGGCAGCCCCACATCCCGTGCGCGTAGGGTTGCCTACAATTTCTGCACATTTAAAAGTGCATCTTGCTTGGAAATGAGGGATGTGCTTTTAAATTGACAGAAACGCCACTTTATTTGATCAAGGAGGTGAAAAAGGCCATCTGAATGGGCGCGCATATAATATGTGCCCATTCATGTGTCCCTTGTGGATTGGGCTGCAATTTTTGGGGCGCAAGTGATTTCATTTCTTGTGTAAATAAAAACAAACAAAAAAAGTTGAGCACCTGGCACCCTGAGGATTCTTTTTTTCAAAACAGTAATTTTTGCAGATTACTTAAAAAAAAAAAAAAAAAATTTTTTTTTTTTTAAAAGATGCTGTTTTTGCACAAAACGGCCATTTTTGCGGCATTTTGCGCAAAACGGCCGTTTTCGCGGCATTTTGCGGGATCGCAAAATCGCAATAAGCTGGAGGGTCTGTAGACTTCAGTGGACAGAGCAGACTCTCCGCCACCCAAGGGCAAAAAGAGGAGTGGGAAATCCTCAACTGAACCTGTAGGAGTCTCTAAAGGTCTGCTGGAAGGAGAACTATCCAAAGGTAAAGGTTTCTCCACTTCTCCGTCGGTGAAACGGCCATCGACAGGGACACCGTCCACGAATAAACTAGCCTTGCCGTCCACTAAAACTGTCCCGTCGTCGATGGCTAAACCGACGTCCACAGTCAAACCAACCACCATGTCGACAAAGACGACATTGTTGATGAAAGAACCTTCGATGAAGCACCCGTCCACACTGACCGCTAGCGAAAAGCATGTGTTGCTGAAAACATTGACTAAGACCTCGTTGACGAAGCACTTGTCAATGCCCAAACAGATGTCGAAGAAGGATCCATCCTCGTCGACAGAGGAACCATCAACGAGCTCCCAGAAGCAGAGCAAAACGTCTCTGTCGATTGACTTAACACCATCTGACGTCATCGATGATCCTTTTCCACACCCAGAGGAAGTTATAAGCATACGTACACCACAGCTAGAGGGGTTAGAAGGCGCTACCCCTTTATCCCCTATAACTGAAATGAATGAACTGCCTGACATCTTGCAGAAGTTTTCAGAGGGGGAGGAGCAACTGCCAGTACAACCTAAAGAGAACAGTCCATATTGGCAACCGATAATGAAAGATGTGGCAGACCCTTTTGACCCTGCAATAATGCAATCGATGTGCAGAATGATGGACGAGTTACAGAGGAGGCAAAGGGTAAGGCTCCTGGTGACACAGACAGTACCTGTAAGCAGGCCCTTGCGAAGCACATCACCAGTGCACGGTACTGGAAGCAGGTCTCCTAGAGATCATACCACACACCACTCACCGCCACCTTAGCAATCTTCATCAGTTAGCAGCCGCCAAGGACAACGTTCACACAATGGCGGGTCACCCAAGCCTAAAAAAGAGATTCCATCTCCTCCAAGGTCTTCACCTCAAAGAACCAGATCGCACAATGCGCCCTCAATTGCTACAGCTTCTGAATGGCCTGATGACATTGCATCATCAGATACAATTGAAAGGGTCAGTCGAACAAGCACTCCCCCTTGTAGCTCATTTTCGGGACACAGGTTACGTAAATAACACCTGGTCTCACACCTTGGTTGTTGTGATAATTTTCATTTACATTTCAAGCACATATACATATTTACTAGTTAGTACAACACAGAACACCCGTTTTTACAAATAGAGCAATGTATTAAATACTTTTTTGAAGTTCACTTACCTGCCAATGTGGAGGCCCCACTAGGCGGAGAGAGACAAATCAAACGAGACAACGTCACCGGACTAAAAAATAAGTCTTAATGTTTTCCTCCCCCGCACACGATACCGTGAGAGATGGAAGCATGGCCGGTGTCTCCAAAGAAAACTATTATTAGGATAACTTGGACCAGGAAGAGAGGAATGCCCTGAAGTCCTTACAAAACGACAAATCGATTGCCATAAAACCGGCTGATAAAGGCAGGTGCATCATCATAATGAGCACCACCGACTGTGATGCAGAATGCCTATGTCTTCTCTGTGATCAAGGTGCCTATAGGCCTCTCAACCATGGCCCTACAAAGGACCTACAGGACGAGATCAAAAGCCTGACCCAACACACTTTTGAAGAGGGGTGGATCTGCAAGGATGAGCAACATTTTTTGAACAAGACACATCCTCGCACACCAGCTTTGTATATTTTACCTAAAATGCACAAGAATGCAAGTAAGCCCCCAGGGAGACCCATTGTCTCCGCATGCGATTCACTCCTCGAACCACTATCGGTATGCTCAGATTTCTTTCTGAAACCCTTTGTTGTCCGTATGCCATCATACCCCAGCCGATTTCAGAGACATTTCCCTGTGCCCACTCACCGAAACACATCACCAACAACAGATGTCATACCTTCTCGTGTTCCCACAGGTGTCCCGACAAAAATTGTACCTGACATGTGTGGGTGCACCTACCGGGGGCGTAAAAGGAAAAGGGTAACCCGCTGGTAACCCCAAGCCTTTCGCCACAGCACAATTTGTTCATATGGGCAACCTACAGATTTGTCCTAGGGTGTCGATGCCAGCAAGGAAAACAGGGAACCCCATGTATTTCCCAAAAGAGGACACCTGTGGGACTGCACAGAGGTCTGACTTGCACAAAGCAGCCCAGAATGTATTACCCAGAACCCCAGACAAAGTGAACATAGTGTTTTTTCCCCCACCAAATATCACACTTTGTCAGGGATTGTGGCTAATAAAAACTGGGGCAATTTGCGCAATGCAGACCTCTGTGGATTCCCACGGGTGTCGTCTTTTGGGAAATGCATGGGGTTCCCTGTTTTCCTTGCTGGCTTCGACACACTGGGCCCAAATCTGTAGGTTGCCCACATGAACAAAATGGGCTGTGCCGAAAGGCTTGGGGTTACCAGTGGGTTACCCTTTTCCTTTTGCACCCCGGGTAGGTGCACCAACACATGTGAGGTGTGTTTCGGTGGGTGGCCAGAGCGAAATGTCTGAGAATTGTATTAATTTACAGCCAATTTCAGAGACATTTCCCTGTGTCCATTCACCGAAACACGTCGCCAACAACAGATGTCATACCTTCTCGCGTTCCCACATGTGTCCCGATGAAAACGGTACCTCACATGTGTGGGTGCAACTGTGGAACGCGAGACGGTATGACATCTGTTGTTGGTGACTTGTTTCGGTGAGTGGACACAGGGAAATGTCTCTGAAATTGGCTGGAAATGAAGACACCGCCAACAACACATGGCCTACCTTCCCGCGTCCCCCCACTTGTCCCGATGAAAACGGTACCTCACATGTGTGGGTGCACCTACCGGGGGCGTAAAAGGAAAAGGGTAACCCGCTGGTAACCACAAGCCTTTCGCCACAGCCCCCAGGTAGGTGCACCCACACATGTGAGGTACCATTTTCATCGGGACACCTGTGGGAACGCGGGACGGTAGGCCATGTGTTGTTGGGGGTGTGTTTCGATGGGTGAGCCGAGTGAAATGTGTGGAAAATGCGTTTTTTCCCCCACATTTTGGATTTGCGGGGGTGTCTGGGTAATAAAGTCTGGGCCGATTTGCGCAAATCATGCCTCTGCGGATTCCCACGGGTGTCCTCTTTTCGGAAATGCATAGTGTTCCCCGGTTTTCCTTGGTGGCTTGGACACCCGAGGCCCATATCTGTATGGTGTGCCCGTCTGGAGAAAGTGTGAAATTTAGGTGTCAAAACAGACTTGAGGTTACCTGTGTTTTAGGCTTTCCCCTTGGCGCCCAGGTAGGTGCACCCACACATGTGAGGTACTGTTTTCATCAGGACACCTGTGGGAACGCGGGACGGTAGGCCATGTGTTGTTGGGGGCGTGTTTCGATGGGTGAGCCGAGTGAAATCTGCAGAAAATGCTTTTTTTACCCCACATTTCGGACTTTGCGGGGGTGTCTGGGTAATAAATTCTGAGCTGATTTGTGCAAATCATACCTCTGCGGATTCCCACGGGTGTCCGCTTTTCGGAAATGCATGGGGTTCCCTGTTTTCCTTGGTGACTTGGACACCCATGGCCCATAGCTGATTGGTGTGCCCGTGTCGAGAAAGTGTGAAATTCAGGTCTCAAAAGAGACTTGGGGTTACCTGTGTTTTAGGCTTTCCCCTTGGCGCCCAGGTAGGTTCACCCACACATGTGAGGTACCATTTTCATCGGTACACCTGTGGGAATGCGGGACGGTAGGCCATGTGTTGTTCGGGGCGTGTTTCGATGGGTGAGCCGAGTGAAATGTGCGGAAAATGAGTTTTTTTCCCCACATTTCGTGCTTTGCGGGGGTGTCTGGGTAATACATTCTGGGCCGATTTGTGCAAATTATACCTCTGCGGATTCCCACGGGTGTCCTCTTTTCGGAAATGCATGGGGTTCCCTGTTTTCCTCGGTGGCTTGGACACCCGAGGCCCATGTCTGTATGGTGTGCCCGTCTGGAGAAATTGTGAAATTCAGGTGTCAAAACAGACTTGGGGTTACCTGTATTTTAGGCTTTCTCCTTGGCGCCTTGGTAGGTGCACCCACACATGTGAGGTACCGTTTTCATCGGGACACTTGTGGGAACGCGGGACGGTAGGCCATGTGTTGTTGGGGGCGTGTTTCGAATGGTGAGCCGAGTGAAATCTGTGGAAAATGCATTTTGTTCCCACATTTTGGATTTACCGGGGGTGTCTGGGTAATACATTCTGGGCCGATTTGCGCAAATCATACATCTGCGGATTCCCACAGAGTGTCCTCTTTTCGGAAATGCATGGGGTTCCATGGTTTCCTTGTTGGCTTGGACATCCGAGGCCCATATCTGTATGGTGTGCCCGTCTGGAGAAAGTGTGAAATTCATGTGTCAAAACAGATTTGGGGTTACCTGTATTTTAGGTTTTCCCCTTGGCGCCCAGGTAGGTGCACCCACACATGTGAGATACCGTTTTCATTGGGACACCTCTGGGAACGCGGGACGGTAGGCATGTGTTGTTGGGGGTGTGTTTCAATGGGTGTTCCGAGTGAAATGTGCGAAAATGCTTTTTTTCCCACATTTCGTATTTTGCGGGGGTGTCTGGGTAATAAATTCTGGGCCGATTTGCGCAAATCATACCTCTGCGGATTCCCACAGGTGTCTTCTTTTCGGAAATGCATGGGGTTCCCTATTTTCCTTGGTGGCTTGGACACCCAAGTCCCATATCTGTATGGTGTGCCCGTCTGGAGGAAGTGTGAAATTCGGTTGTGCCAGAACAGACTTGGGGTTACCTGTGTTTTAGGCTTTCCCCTTGGCGCCCAGGTAGGTGCACCCACACATGTGAGGTACCGTTTTCATCGGGACACCTGTGGGAACGCGGGACAGTAGGCCATGTGTGTTTGAGGGAGTGTTTCGATGGGTGAGCCGAGTGAAATGTGCAGAAAATGTATTTTTTTCCCCACATTTCGGACTTTGAGGGGGTGTCTGGGTAATATATTCTGGGCCGATTTGCGCAAATCATACCTCTGCGGATTCCCACGGGTGTCCTCTTTTCGGAAATGCATGGGGTTCCCTGTGTTCCTTGGAGACTTGGACACCCATGGCCCATAGCTGTATGGTGTGCCCGTGTGGTGAAAGTGTGAAATTCAGGTCTCAAAAGAGACTTGGGGTTACCTGTGTTTTAGGCTTTCCCCTTGGCGCCCAGGTAGGTTCACCCACACATGTGAGGTACCGTTTTCATCGGGACACCTGTGGGAACGCGGGACAGTAGGCCATGTGTTGTTGGGGGTGTGTTTCGATGGTTGAGCCGAGTGAAATGTGTGGAAAATGCGTTTTTTCCCCACATTTCGGACTTTGCGGGGGTGTCTGGGTAATAAATTCTGGGCTGATTTGCGCAAATCATACCTCTGCGGATTCCCACGGGTGTCCGCTTTTCGGAAATGCATGGGGTTCCCTGTTTTCCTTGGTGACTTGGACACCCATGGCCCATAGCTGTATGGTGTGCCCGTGAGGAGAAAGTGTGAAATTCAGGTCTCAAAAGAGACTTGGGGTTACCTGTGTTTTAGGCTTTCCCCTTGGCGCCCAGGTAGGTTCACCCACACATGTGAGGTACCATTTGCATCGGGACACCTGTGGGAACGCGAGACGGTAGGCCATGTGTTGTTGGGGTCGTGTTACGATGGGTGAGCCGAGTGAAATTTGCAGAAATAGCTTTTATCCCCCACATTTCGGAATTTGCAGGCGTGTCTGGGTACTACATTCTGGGCCGATTTGCGCAAATCATACCTGTGCGGATTCCCACGGGTGTCCTCTTTTAGGAAATGCATGGGGTTCCCTGTTTTCCTTGGTGGCTTGGACGCCCGAGGCCCATATCTGTATGGTGTGCCCGTCTGGAGAAAGTGTGAAATTCAGGTGTCAAAACAGACAAGGGGTTACCTGTGTTTTAGGCTTTCCCCTTGGCGCCCAGGTAGCTGCACCCACACATGTGAGGTACCGTTTTCATCGGGGCACCTGTGGGAATGCGGGACGGTAGGCCATGTGTTGTTCGGGGCGTGTTTCGATGGGTGAGCCGAGTGAAATGTGCGGAAAATGATTTTTTTTCCCCACATTTCGTGCTTTGTGGGGTGTCTGGGTAATACATTCTGGGCCGATTTGTGCAAATCATACCTCTGCGGATTCCCACGGGTGTCCTCTTTTTGGAAATGCATGGGGTTCCCTGTTTTCCTTGGTGGCTTGGACACCCGAGGCCCATATCTGTATGGTGTGCCCGTCTGGAGAAAGTGTGAAATTCAGGTGTCAAAACAGACTTGGGGTTACCTGTGTTTTAGGCTTTCCCCTTGGCGCCCAGGTAGGGTCACCCACACATGTGAGGTACCGTGTACATCGGGACACCTGTGGGAACGCGGGACGGTAGGCATGTGTTGTTGGGGGCGTGTTTCGATGGGTATGCCGAGTGAAATGTGCGAAAATGCTTTTTTTCCCACATTTCGGACTTTGCAGGGGTGTCTGGGTAATAAATTCTGGGCGGATTTGCGCAAATCATACCTCTGCAGATTCCCACGGGTGTCTTCTTTTCGGAAATGCATAGGGGTTCACTGTTTTCCTTGGTGGCTTGGACACCCGAGGCCCATATCTGTATGGTATGCCGTCTGGAGGAAGTGTGAAATTCGGTTGTGCCAAAACAGACTTGGGGTTACCTGTGTTTTAGGCTTTCCCCTTGGCGCCCAGGTAGGTGCACCCACACATGTGAGGTACCATTTTCATCGAGACAGCTGTGGGAACGCGAGACGGTAGGCCATGTGTTGTTGGGGGCGTGTTTCGATGGGTGAGCCGAGTGAAATGTGCGGAAAATGCTTTTTTTCCCCCACATTTCGGAATTTGCGGGGGTGTCTGGGTAATACATTCTGGGCCGATTTGCGCAAATCATACCTCTGTGGATTCCCACGGGTGTCCTCTTTTCGGAAATGCATGGGATCCCTGTTTTCCTTGGTGGCTTGGACACCCGAGGCCCATATCTGTATGGTGTGCCCGTCTGGAGAAAGTGTGAAATTCAGGTGTCAAAACAGATTTTGGGTCACCTGTGTTTTAGGCTTTACCCTTGGCGCCCAGGTAGGTGCACCCACACATGTGAGGTACCGTTTTCATCGGGACACCAGTGGGAACGCAGGACGGTAGGCAAGGGTTGTTGGGGGCGTGTTTCGATGGGTGTGCCGAGTGAAATGTGCGAAAATGCGTTTTTTCCCCACATTTCGGACTTTGCGGGGGTGTCTGGGTAATAAATTCTGGGCCGATTTGCGCAAGTCATACCTCTGCGGATACCCACGGGTGTCTTCTTTTCCATAAATGCATGGTGTTCCCTATTTTCCTTGGTGGCTTGGACACCTGAGGCCCCTATCTGTATGGTGTGCCCATCTGGAGGAAGTGTGAAATTCGGTTGTGCCAAAACAGACTTGGGGGTACCTGTGTTTTAGGCTTTCCCATTGGAGCCCAGGTAGGTTCACCCACACATGTGAGGTACCGTTTTTATCGGGACACGTGTGGGAACACGGGACGGTAGGCCATGTGTTGTTGAGGGCGTGTTTCGAATAGTAAGCCGAGTGAAATCTGTGGAAAATGCGTTTTGTTCCCACATTTCGGATTTAGCGAGGTTGTCTGGGTAATACATTCTGGGCCGATTTGCGCAAATCATACATCTGCGGATTCCCACAGGTGTCCTCTTTTCGGAAATGCATGGGGTTCCATGTTTTCCTTGTTGCCTTAGACACCCGCGGCCCATATCTGTATGGTGTGCCCATCTGGAGAAAGTGTGAAATTCAGGTGTCAAAACAGACTTGGGGTTACCTGTGTATTAGGCTTTCTCCTTGGCGCCTTGGTAGGTGCACCCAGACATGTGAGGTACCGTTTTCATCGGGACACGTGTGGGAACACGGGACGGTAGGCCATGTGTTGTTGGGGGCGTGTTTCGAATGGTGAGCCGAGTGAAATCTGTGGAAAATGCATTTTGTTCCCACATTTTGGATTTACCGGGGGTGTCTGGGTAATACATTCTGGGCCGATTTGCGCAAATCATACATCTGCGGATTCCCACAGGTGTCCTCTTTTCGGAAATGCATGGGGTTCCATGTTTTCCTTGTTGGCTTGGACACCCGAGGCCCATATCTGTATGGTGTGCCCGTCTGGAGAAAGTGTGAAATTCAGGTGTCAAAACAGATTTGGGGTTACCTGTGTTTTAGGCTTTCCCCTTGGCGCCCAGGTAGGTGCACCCACACATGTGAGGTGCCGTTTTCATCGGGATACCTCTGGGAACGCGGGACGGTAGGCATGTGTTGTTGGGGGTGTGTTTCAATGAGTGTCCCGAGTGAAATGTGCAAAAATGCTTTTTTTTCCCACATTTCGGACTTTGCGGGGGTGTCTGGGTAATACATTCTGGGGCGATTTGCACAAATCATACCTCTGCCGATTCCCACGGGTGTCTCCTTTTCGGAAATGCATGGGGTTCCCTATTTTCCTTGGTGGCTTGGACACCCGAGGCCCATATCTGTATAGTGCGCCCGTCTGGAGGAAGTGTAAAATTTGGTTGTGCCAGAACAGGCTTGGGGTTACCTGTGTTTTAGGCTTTCCCCTTGGCGCCCAGGTAGGTGCACCCACACATGTGAGGTACTGTTTTCATCGGGACACCGGTGGGAACGCGGGACAGTAGGCCATGTGTGGTTGGGGGAGTGTTTCGATTGGTGAGCCGAGTGAAATCTGTGGAAAATGCGTTTTGTTCCCACATTTCGGACTTAGCGGGGTTGTCTGGGTAATACATTCTGGGCCGATTTGCGCAAATCATACATCTGCGGATTCCCACAGATGTCCTCTTTCAGAAATGCATGGGGTTCCATGTTTTCCTTGTTGGCTTGGACACCCGAGGCCCATATCTGTATGGTGTGCCCGTCTGGAGAAAGTGTGAAATTCAGGTGTCAAAACAGACTTGTGTCTACCTGTGTTTCAGGCTTTCCCCTTGGCGTCCAGATAGGTGCACCCACACATGTGAGGTACTGTTTTCATCGGGACACCTGTGGGAACGCGGAAAGGTATAACATTTGTTGTGTTTGTCTGGTTTTCATAATGTTTTGACCCATTTGCTGGTGCCCTTTGTCAAACAACCCTTTCATTTCCCAAATGTGCCCTACATTTAGTCGCTGCTTTAGGCACCATACACTTTTGTAAACTGCACAAGTCACCTACCCTTGAAACGGTCTGCCTGTGCTCTTTCAAAAAAAGTATGCTTGCCGTTCCTCACCACATTGGTTTTCCTGATTTACACATGCTAATTGCTTCTGTTCAGGCCGTAAGCATAAAACTCCTGTGTACCATGCCTCAGTGTTTGGCTTGTGGTATTGCTTGTTTTGTAAAACACTACAAAAAATGTGTGCTTTCCTAACTGCAAGCATCTGGGGAATGTAGCAGAGCATTGCTTTTCTCAACATTCATAGAAGCCATCGCCGTACCAAGCCAACCATGTCCACCACATAACTTTTTTTTCGGTCATTTTCCCGTTTTTCCCCCAATCTATGGCATTTTCCCCTACCTAGTTGTTGCCCGACCTACGCAAATCACCCCTTCCTAAACTTGGAATTTTGCCTACTTTTCAGAAATATGTGCCTTTCTGTCCTCCAATTTGGCTTTCCTACCCTTTTCTTCCATTGCGTCCATGCATGTCCAATTGGCAAAAATGGCCAAAATCGCCTACCTCTCACAAAACAGTTGATAACCACATCACAATAATTTGTTTTCATTTCCACTCAACCTGTTCTTGAAAGCCATTACATTGGGGAATTCAGCACAGCAAACCATTTGTTCCTAGCTCTCATAAGGAAAATAAAACAGGCTTCTTTGCAAATCATTTTATTGGCATTTTTGGAAAAAATACAACATTTTCGCCCTTTTTGCTTATTTTCTCTCACCCCCCTACAGCAACCTAGGATTCCTGGGTGGCGATACGACCGCCTACATGTGGGAAAAGAAGGAGCCGAATTTGGCCGAGATATCTCATGTAACAAAAAAGTCACAAGCCAATGAATGGCCACATACCGAAATCACCAAGAAAGGCCTTGGCACTGGGGGGAAATACCCATGGCACTTAAAGGGTTAAAGAGCGCTGGCCATAGCAACAGCGTCTAACTCGCCAGAACGCCGTCCGCCTCGCTGCAGATTTAATTTGCTACTGTACATTGATTGTACCAATCGTTGTCCCCAAGCATTTGCAGGACACGTTTGCGATTAAGTGTCAGGCCGCGTACTCCATGCCGGCACACAGACAGGGCATGCTTCTTCACTGCCTCTGGGAGGATTTTGGCCTGTACGAGGCGAGGCATTTCTCTTTCATTCATGACGCAGGTAATTCACTATGCGGTTCAACTGTAACCGACATGGCAGTCCTGCAGGCTGTTTTCCTAACACTGCCCAATCATTGCAGTTTGCACCGTTTGACAGCCTGGCACAATATGTGCCCATTGATGAAGTCACACAACTCTAGCCTGACTCACGTACGCTGCCTAGACTCAGGTAATCGTTTCTCTGACATTAATGGCAACTCCATATGTCTCCTATTTTTAAGCCTGGCATATCATAAAGCCATTTTCTTTTCATAAAATAGGCGCCCTGTGACTAGATCCTCACATTTAGTGACATCTGATTTTCCAGACCGACAATCAGCTTCCTGTGGCCCAGTCTTTTCTCCACACGGTAAGCTTCGTCCTTCAATTAGTCAGACTTTGTGTGCATTTATTGCATGGTGATTTAATCACACTAATTATGCAAATCATGCCCCATAGCGCCAACCCCTCATTATGCTCCATAAATTTTCCACAGCATCCACCAAACACCCAGACGTCACAGTCTACCTTTTCCTGACGAAGGCCCATACAAGAATATGGTTACATTCTAGCCCCTACAAAAGGCCGAAACACTATGGTGTAGACACTAAGGGCCTCATTACAACCCTGGCATTAAGGGGTTAACGGCGCCGTAAAAGGCTGCGGTTCCGTTAAACCCTTAACGCCAGATTCACACATTAACGCCTGCTTTTTGCAGTCGTTAAAGTCCAACACGCTAAGGGACCTTGGTGCTAATTACGGCACCGTAATTAGCGCCTTCCCCATTCCCATTGAGCCCTATGGGCCAAAAATGGGAATGGGGAAGGGGCCATGGTGAATGGGGATTTACCGCCCTGCCAACCTTGGAATGGGGCGGTAAATCCGCCATCTACCATGGCGGAATCCGGCATGGACCATGGTGCTAATAGCACCATGGTCCAACGCCAGGGTTGTAATGAGGCCCTAACTCTTTAGTTACAGTGTTCCACTATCTATAACTGTTGCTCATTATATGTATCCATTGCACTTTTTCATGCAATATGACCCCTGTCGTGCTTGATCTCAACAATAAAATATGTATTGTGTTGACTCTATGTACTTTACTGCAAGGAATTTAACTTGCTGTTGTATGTTTTGCAATCTACATTGCCCTATGTGTAAAAACCGGTGTTCTGTGTTGTACTAACTAGTAAATATGTATATGTGCTTAAAATCTAAATGAAAATTATCACAACAACAAAGGTGTGAGACCAGATGTTATTTATGGACCCTGTGTCCCGAAAATGAGCTACAAGGAGGCGTGCTTGTTCGACTGACCCTTTCAATTGTATCTGATGATAATATAGCCCTCCTGGGCAGAAAAGGGTCAATACCAGGAGCCCGTAGTTTCATCTGAAGACATTGCAGACAACGCTGGAGATCCTGATGACCCTGGGAGTTTTCCGATCCCGACACACATGATGACGAGCCTGAAGAAAGTGTACTGCCTCGAAACACTCCAGACACAGATGATTGGGATTCTATTGTCATCAAGAAGCAGAAGAAACGTGACTCACCGGAGCAGTCCTCACCTCCGGATAATATTGTATCTTCTCACTCTATCATGGTCAAGTCGGCAGAAATCTTCAAAATACAAGTCGCCACAGAAGCGAGAGAAAACATCAGTCCTTTATGAGCACAGAGACAAGCCACTGCACCATCACCACGATACCAATACTAAAGACTATTTGGGACGTGGGTGAGAAAATCCTGGCCACTCCTCTTTCCACTCCAGCACTGGTGGCTAGACCAGAGAAAAAGTATAAAGCCCCGGACTCGGCTCCATTGTGCCTCAGAGCCCATCCTAAACCCGACTCTGTTATCGCGGTGGTGGCGAGGAAAAGACTGCAAAACTCGGCCTCGCCCCTCACAGCTCGGCCCGATAAGCAGGGACCCAAACTAGATGCGATGGGGCATTATATGTTTCAACTGCGGCATTGTTGAAGGTATGGGCCAGCGACGCCAGGGCCTTGATGGCAAGGCTGGATAGAGAATTGTGGCTCTGTATGTCCCTTCTCACCAAACACCTCCTAGAGGAGTTTCAAGAAGAGGCCAAAGCCATTATTTCAGACAGAGAAGCGGTCTCAGATCACATGATCGACACCTCTGTGGACACCGCTCACTACGGTTTCAGGCAAATGGCACACAGCACAGTCTTTAGACGCCAAGCCTGGATGAAGGCCACAAGCTTCAGACCAGAGGTACAGGCTCAGATCCTAGACATGCCCTTTGATGGGAAAGACCTATTTGGAAAGAAAATTGATGATCACTTGAAGGGCATCACAGCCAACACCACGATTAGGTCTTTAAAGGACAGGACCGCCGTCTTTTTTTGCTCCATTCGAGGTGCCAGTTCCAAGTACAAGTCATACGGCAGTTCTTTATAGGGTCAAGCGTCCTCTTCAACCTCCTACCAATCGGGAGGTAGATATCAACAAAGTTCCACCAGGTACCAGGAGCAACGTTGCAAGAGGGGCTCAAGCCAATACAGAAACCAGACAAAGAAAAACGGACTCATACTTGGTGCGCCTTCCACATCATACCCCAGTGGGAGTATGCGTTTCACTGCACATCAATCATTGGTACACCATAACAACGGACAAATGGGTGCTTCAGGTAATAAAAGGGGGACATACCATGGACTTTCTTCAACGACCACCACCTCGCCCACCGCCAAGAAAAAGCATCCTCCGGCTGCAACAACTAAGGGCAGAAGCTGCCAAACTTTTACTCAAGGCTGCCATAGAGTGGGTTCCACCTCCACAACGGGAGAAAGGATTCTACTCCCACTTTTTTCTAGTAAGGAAGACAAAATGGCTAGTGGCACCCGATACTTGATCTTCGGGCCCTGAGGACACCTACTTCCATGTCTCCGTCCATCTATCCATCCTACAGACCATACCTTTGGTTCACTGTCGGCGATCAACATTTCCAGTTCAAGGTACTTCCTTTCTGGCTGAAGGCTGCACCAAAAGTGTTTACGAAAGGCCTGGCCCCAGTGGCCGCTCACCTCAGGCGTTCCGGGGTACTGGTTTTTCCATACCTAGATGACTGGCTAGTGAAAGGAAGCTCCCTGGAAATAGCGTCAGAAGCAGTGGGAAGAACAGCAACCCTGCTCCAAGATTTAGGGTTCTCGATCAAAGAGGACACATCTTCGGCCCTACCCACACAGACAGCAATCTCTCTAGAAGCCGATCTCGACACTCGAGTTCCCAGGGTTCGTCCCTCTCCAGACAGAGTGGCCACAATGCAAAACCTCATTGCGTGGTTCAAAGAGAGAACAAGCTCCACTGTCAGACAATACATCCTTCCTGGGCATAAGGTCCTCTTGTATTTTCCTCGTACCAAATTGCTGACTGAATATGAGACCGCTTCAGGAGGAGCTGTACAGCCAATGGGCTCAGCACAGTGGGTTGTGGGAGGACATTGTGCACTTCACGCCTTTCGTTTGGTGGGCCAGACACTCCAATCTTCTACAGGGTTTACCTTTCACTCTACTCTTGAGCACGGGTGCCTCACTCTCGGGCGCGGGGGCCTATATAGGCGCTCTACAAACCAGCGGGGTGTGGTCACCAGCAGAATCTCGTCTGCACATAAATGCACTGCAACTCTGGGCCATTCAGTGGGTGCTAAAGTCCTTCCTACCGGTACTTTCTGCCCAAATGGTGACAGTGCAGATGAACAACACCACGTCAATGCACTACACAAACAAACAGAGTGGGACCACGTCGAACATCCTATCACTGGAATCTCAACAACTCTGGAACTGGGCACTGCACCACAAAATAGACATGAGGGCAGAACATCTCTGCGGCAAGTACAACGTGTTGGCAGACAAACTCAGTCATCAATTCCTCCAATCCCACGAATGGGAAATCAACAACCACAACCTGGAAAAACTATTCCTCAGGTGGGGAAAACCCACCATAGACCTGTTTGAAACCCACGTAAACAAGAAATGCTATCAGTTTACTTCCAGGTACCCGGAGAGACGCTGCCTGGGAACGTGTTCTCCACACAATGGAAGGGGAAATTCCGGGTTCCCTCTGACACCATTGATCCCGCGGGTGCTGCACAGGATGAACAAGCAACCCTTCATCATGATACTGAGGGCACTGATGTGGGCACGCCAGATTTGGTACCCTGCACTCCAACTAGCTCTGGAGAAGTCAATTCATATCCAGCCTCACCCACACCTGTTGTCACAGCACAGGGGCGAACTGCTTCACCACAACCCGGCCAGCTTATCCCTCAGGGGCTGGCTCCTAAACAGCGAAGATTCCATAACCTCGTTCTAGATCCCGAATGATGGGGTATACTGCGAGCTGCCAGGGCGCCGTCTAGCAGGCGGACATATACTAAAAAATTGAAACAGTTCAAATCCTGGTGTTTGGAAGCTGGCACAGAGTACCCTTCTTAGCATCTACAGAACAAATCTTGCCTTACCTTCTACATCTAGCAAGGAGCTGTTGCCAATTTCTTTCATCAAGGTCCATCTCTCGGATCTCCGATTATACCACCAGGCCTCATCGACACTCCCTAGTGCCACACCTGGTGGTCAAAGCTTTCATTAAAGGGTTTATGTGCTCCTTTCCCAGGCAAAAGAAAATCGCTCCCGCCTGTAGTCTTAACACAGTCTTAGCCGCGCTAATGAGAGTGCCCTATTAACCTATACACAGGTGCGACAAAAATTTCTTATCGTGGAAAACGGCCTTTTTGGTGGTTATCACCTCAGCCAGGTACATCATGGAGCAATAAGCACTGATCACCGAGCCACCTTTCACCAACTTTCACAGGGATAGGGTTGTTCTTCAACCTCACCCGAAATTCATTCAAAGGTCATATCTCAATCCATTTTAGCGTGAAGAATCATTTTTCACACTTTTTTTTGGCAGCCACACAACCGCAGCGGTACAGACACTACATTCACTAGATGTGGCGAGAACAATTAAATTCTACATAGAAAGAACAAAGGATTTCAGAACCTCTAAAAGACTTTGTCACCTTTGCAGGACAAACCAAGGGTCAATGCATATCGAAACAAAGTTTGGCACGTCAGGTTTCCAGTTGCATTACTCACTGTCACGAAATCAGAAATAACTCTCTGCCAGCCACACCCACGGCACACTCCACCAGAGCGAGAGCGGCCTCAACAGCGTTCCAGGCAGGAGTGTCTCTGAAGGACATCAGCCTGGCAGCCACCCGGAGAGCACGCCACACGTTTACTGCTTTGAAGAAGACAGCAGAAGGGAATCGGCGCTAGGACAAGCAGTGCTTCAGCACCTATTCACTTAAGGTAGGAACAGCCTTTTGTTCCTCAACGTTGACTCTTGTTTGTTCCCACCGTCCCATTGGATGCATTCTCTGGTAGCCTTAGTTTGTACGCTATAAGTATGTAACACAAGCTACATATTTTACATTTTATAAATTAAATAAATTCAAATCAAACCACCTACAGAGCTAGTGGATTACCACTATAACCCAGAAACAGTTATACTGAAGGTGTCGGGATGAAGAACTAAAAGAAGGTGCAGGAGCCTACTCTACAGGAAACAGTGTTCTTGTCAGGATTCCCAACTGTGCCCTTGGCAGGAGTCCCTACTCTGCCAGAAACCGTGCCCTTGTCAGTCTTCCCTACTCTAAATTGTATAGTCTCTGGGACATAGCACCCAGCTGCCTTGGCCAATGACAGTCTCGGGATGAAGCTGCCAGCACTCTTTTTGGGTCACGCACCATCTCATGGCTATAGCACAGAGCAGGCTCCTTTGGCTCTCTTGACTTGTCCTCTTGGATTCCAATCATGGCACAAATGGACCTCCTAGGCTCCTCTGTGTCAGCAACTTTGAGCAAGAACTTTTTTCTCCCCTTGCCTTACAGGCTCACTTACCTGCAGGTTGTTAGCTTCCTGCGAGTGCATTACTCTACCTTTTGCCAGCAGGTTTTTCTTCCCCTGATTATCACCCACTAGCTGGGGTTCTCCCTCCTGAGTATGAGCTCTCGGCAGGCACTGGCTGCTCCCTTTTGCCTCTGGCTCCTGCCAGGATCTGAGATCCCTAAGGAAGCCGTTTTGCCTTCTCACTTTATTTAGATCTCATCTCCACCAGTGTCTGAGTTTTACCCCCTCAGCCGACGTTCACCCCTTACGGTAGTGAGAAATTCTCACCATTTAGGAGTTATGGTGCCCTCGTCTCTGGAGGCTTCAGGCCCCTGCAGCCCCTCTACACTCTCCTCAATCTTCACTTGTTTGTGCTCTCGCTGCTCTCAAGGCATGTCTGCACTCCAGCTTCTCTGCTCCCAGACTGAGGAACCATGATCTTTTAATCTGCCTGGGTCGGGTGTCTACTCCCTGATTGGATGGGGTGGCTTCCTGCTGTGATCCCATTGGGAGTGAGGCTTTGGAGCTGAGCACTTGGGGCAGGGAGCTTGGTGAACAGCATATTTCTGTTTCTCCCTCGTTTGCAGCTTTCTTTCCAGATAAAGGGACATAAGCCTCGGGAATTTCAAAGTTCTCGGGCCTCCTGCGAATTTCAATTTGTTCTTCCAATTTGATTTGAACGATAAATATGTGGTGTGTATGTACATGCATGAGATCTGCTGCTGAATGATGAGTGGTGTGGAAGGCAGGATTTCCACTGTTCTGTTCTGGTGCAGTGAAGTGGGGGCGGGGGGGTACTATTCGTGCTTGTGGAATGTGTCTGGGTCTGTTTTCCCTCGCCATGACTGGTGTTTGGTGTACCTCTTCTCTTGACCCTGGGAAGTGGGCCGGTGGTTCCATTTAAAGGAACGGAGTGGATCCATGCTGGATATTGGAGTTGTGGGGGTATTTATTCATGCAGCAGGAACTGATCTTGGGAAGTCTCATCTCTGGTCAGCACCTGCTTAATGAGGGCTTGGTTCTCGGGCTCTCTTTTTGAAAAGCAGTTCAGGTGAAGAAAAATTCCCTCGTTTTATGAAGGAGCTCAGACCTCCTACCCTGCTACTGCCCAGGATGCACAATGGAAGGTGCCTGGTGGTGGGGCTCTGAGAAATCACCTCTATATGACCTGCAGGGGTCTCGCCCCATAGCAGGTGGATTCCATTGGTCTCTTGTTTGTTTATTTATATAGCGCACCGAATCCTGGGGTATCTGGACGCATTATATATTACATGGTTACTTAAAAAAGTTGCATGATATAAGTTGATAACAATTCTTTACAAAATATTAATACCAGTTGATAACAATCCTTTACAGCATATTACTAACAATTATTTACAACAGAGACACACCAAGATGTGACTGACTTTCCAATAATTACATAGATTATAATTACAGTATCATACAGGGGATATTTTTACAAGCATAAGTAAAGGCAGACAGAGTTTTTCGGAAGTGAGATACAGATTGGTGGTAGGGCTGTTTCAGACATCGAGAGAGCCACCCTGTAACTCTTGACAGACGTTGCTGCAATGGGCACATTCCAATTTAAGAGTCAGAATTTAGGTTGAATCAGTTCAAATATGGACAAGTACATAAAACCTGATTAAAACATGTTTAAATAGATGCTAGATGGTGTAAAAACAAAGACTTAAGTGCATCAGTTTTTATGATAATGATCGTTTTTCCTTTCTTTGACCTTTCTCTCGTCCACATACCCATAGTTTAATCCTCTTCCCTATTCCTCTCATACTTCCTTTATTTTCCTACTTTGATTGCTTGACGTGTTTATTTCCTGCTCTTGGTTTCCTCCTCGTTTTCTTTCACGTTCTATTCTTTTTTGTTTTGATGTCTTCTTTCTCTTTTCAGTTTCCTTCCCACAATTAGAGTCCTGCTTTACAATATGCATTATATCTTATCCGAGATAGATTGGCATGTTTTAAACCTTTTGAGGCAGATGAAATTGGGGATGTATACGATCTTCCCGCAAATGTTTTGTTCGCGGGCACACCGCCCGCATTAAAACTTCTTGGACCCCCGTTTTGACTCTTCATTGAAAATGGGGCCGAGCAATTTTTGTCCCCCGCCTCCATTGTTAAGGCGGCGGGGGGTGGGGACACCCGCAACCCCCGAGGCGCAGACACCTGAAAATGAGGAGCGGGTACACCCCCGCAACCCTTGCTACTCATGTTCAAGTAAGAAGGTAAAAAGTTACACCTACAATTAGGTCAAAAAGACCTAACGAACAAAAGTGAACTAACAAATTGGGTAATTACGAAATTGGGATGCCATATTAATTATATGATAAAATATTGTCACTTGAGAAATGGTTACTGAGTGTGGATTGCTGCACAAGAACTGATTTTTTAAATATTTATTTTTCCAATTTGTCTCACTCTTTTCGAAGGTCTACAGTAATTTTTTTCTTTTCTCTCGTATTCTGGTTGAAATTGTTTTGGTAGTGTTCTTCCTCCATGTTTCTTCTCTGTCAGCTTGGGTATCTTCTTTCATGCATCTTCCATTATTTTCCTCTTTTACTTATTTTCATCCTTGTTCGTTCAATTCGGGTGCATCTATTACCTCCTTTTGTTTATTTTAGGACTCGATTGAATTGACTATTTCTTTCGTTTGCCCACAATTTCTTCTATCCCATTCATTATATTCCCTCCTTGCCCTTTTCTTCACTTTTTCCTTTTTGTTCTTTCTTGTATTTGCTTTTTATTTCTTGCCTTTTCATCTTTCGTTTTTATATCTTTTCCTGATGTTGTGTTTTTATCATAACATGCTGGTCTCTTAGTCTGGCTTTCTATTTTCTTTATTTCTCTCAGATTTGTTCCTTCTCAATGTATTATTTTCTCTTTCTCCTTTACCTTTCTTTTGTTTCTTTTCAATTGTTATTTTCCTTTCACAATGAATTCCTCTTTTCTTTTTAACACTGTTCTCTTTTGCTATTTTTCATTCTTTCTGTTTTTTGGCTTTAATCTTTCTTCAATTCTTTTGAAATTAAGAGGAACTTGTGGTGAAAATGTTTCAAAGATTTTGAAGAGGATACTGGGTAATTTTCATTGACAGTGAATTGTATAGTGATGACAACGTATGTTTGCACTCCTGTGTTTGAATGCATCCTGCAATTAGTAATTGCAGAAGGCATTTAAAGTGGATTCCTATGGATTCCCTCTGCATTATCGGGTGTAGAAAATCAGTCGGAATTCCATAGGAATCCATTGGTTTAACACAAGCATGAAAAGATATGCTGACATTAAGCCATGTGGTATTTTTTATGGAAGAGCAGCGATGCATGACAGTTCATGAGAGACCGTTCAGTGCTCCTACATCACCTAAATACACTAAAATACCCCTTATTGTAAAACAAGGTGTTAAGACGGGGATAACATATACACATTTTCAAAAGATCTGCCATGTGTTATGCTTTTTACACCAGACATTGCTGACAAAACAATTCTAGAAAAAACTGCCACGATACACTTACTCTTGCAGTTATACTGGAGAAATTACAATCACCACAATTACCAGGCACACACTTTTTTTTAAAAAAAAACACAGTAACACATTGTGTGGAGATTCCAGCGTACCTCAAAAAAGGTGGCGCCCGGACTAGTGTCTCCCTCTACCGGGATACAAATCTAGAAAAAAAGAACCCCTGTGGGAGGCATGTATGTTTTTCGTGACTCTGACCAGCCATCTATTAGTCTCACTCAGTCACACTCTGTTCAGAAAAGTTCTAATTGCATAAACATTACTGTGCCCTATAGTTTACAGTACAAAAATAAATGTTTTTATTATAAGAGAAATATTAATACACTTGAGACGACCAAAAGACAGTTTCAAGTCCACTCTCGTGGGCTACTATTCACAGAAATGGGTGATGGGGTTAGTAAAAGTGACTCAGAAAACAGCTTAAAACAGAAATATTACAAACAACAAGTTCACTTTTCTTATTACACAAACGCTGGTCTGGACCCGTCACCTCAATGCCTTTCCTCTGGCCAGTAACAATATTCATACCCTACTACAATATTTTCTTCTGGCCAAGTGACAGTGGCAGACACATGACAGTCTAAATTAACTTTCAAAGGTCATGTGTTCCGTCTCAGACCGGCATATCTTTTCTTTAATGCACTGTGTATTAAACAAACAAAACAGTGTTGACAGATGTGTGTTTCGGCGTCTGGGAGGAAGAGGGGGTTCTATCTTCACCCCTCAATTTGACCAGGCCTTCATCAGGGCGGACATCAGTTGACTCCCCATGACGAAACTGAAAGGTATATATGGCGTGGGTGGACCTTCTCAAGTATCTACCCTTGGGACACTTAGAACAGTATCTGCTGCATGGAACAGGGAAAGAACTATCTGTTTTTAGGGAACACAGATTCCCTAATTAGTTGGTGTATCTTATCAAAAAACAAAGACTTTACATCCGCAAATGCAGATCTGGGGCTTCTTCGTGAAGCAAAGTTTCACACAGCCGCTAACTTGTTGAAGCTGTTTCTAGTGTGCAGTCCTTTGGAGTTTATTCTTGTTTTGAAATTGTATTCTTTTCAGGCAAACAACGCTGAATCTATTCAAAGGCTCACATAGAAACTGTAATTGAAGGACTGAATTACTCACTAGCTCACACGGGCTCCAGCAGCATCTGTCAATGCATGTTAATGAGTCATGAAAAACATATGTGTCTCCCAGTTTTTAGAGATTCCAGCGTGAAACAGGTAATTGTACAGTATCAAGATAAAGAGCTGTCACAGCGCAAGAAACACTCCCAAGTCTCAGAGATGGTTCAAGGGTTTTTATTAACATGTTTGTGGGACCTAGGGCCACCCCTCTTGCTCTCATCTTATTTTGATCCTCCATCATAACTCAGGCGTGCCTCTAAAGCAGGGATCTGCAACCTTTCGGTCTCTAGATGTTTTGGGCTATAACATTCATCACTCCTAGGCAGCATAGTCCGTGTTGAACGATCTTGGGATATGTAGTCCAAAACATCTGGAGATACACAGGTTGCAGGCCTCTGGTCTAAATTTTATATTGTCCTGGTGGTGAAGACCTAAACGAAAAAAAATCAAGTTACTAGATCTGGGACCCATCCAGGTGTTCTGTTTGTGACTTCTGGAAGATGCCAGGCTTGAGCCAAACTAGACAACATCTGATGATTGGTTGTAATGCCATACAAGTATTTTCTCAGATTTGTGGGTAAATGAGAGTGGCTGCAAACAGGTGAGTTTTCTTGACAGAGCCACGGGTGGATATGAGGTGGCCATTACCATCGCCGTGGAAATATGAGGTGGCCATTACTATCGCCGTGGTGACATGTCTGGTGCTATAGGTAGAGTTTCCATAAAATAACATTGAAAAGATTTTCTTTTTTTCTTTCTTTTTCTTTCTTTTATCCATCCTCCTTTTAATCAATTGTAATGTGAATTGATGTTCTGAATTAATGAATTGATGCATTGAATCAATGAATCAATAATGTGTTGCTTTGATTGTCTTAAATGTTTACATTCCTTTCATGTTAATGTGACACCAATTTTGTTGGTTAATTCATAATAAAAAAAATGAAAAGAAAATAAAGGGAAAACTGACTTCTCTACCTAAGGCTTTGTTGGGTGTTCTGACCCACGTTTGGACTATGATGCTACAACATTTGGTGCTGTGGGCTTAGGAAATCCAAGATGGCCGAAAAAGCCCACATGTGCGCCAGAATCTATGAAAACCGCGCAGTTGTGCACACTAAAATGGTTGCCTAACTTGCCACCCACCAATGCAAGCAGGATGGGCCGGGGTGCCATGAGTGAAATGTGTGCCAAAGGAAAAACCGCACTTTAAAATCACCTTTTGTTTCTCTGAATGCCAGCTCAAAATGCCTATTTGCAACACATCCAAAAATCTCACTGAACACCAGCGGACAACTGGCAGAATAAAGTATTGTGGGCATACAAAATCTGGAAAGAGGATGAAAAGTTATATTCTGAAGTGACTTGAAGGTTTATAACAAGACTGGCTGAGCTGTGGATTTCAGCAGTTTAAGTAAATTTGGACTGAAAGACACTAAAAATCTAAATGTTTAAAAGAAATGAGTGACCTACTTTTGAGTGTCACATAGGCTGCAATTGTTTAAATGTCATAGTTTTAAACTTAGAATCAGCATTCTAGCTGCATATGTAAAAAATTGTTAGTTATTTGAATGCAGAAAACTGGGGAACAGAAATGACATGTGGCTAAAAACTGGCTTAAAGAGATTGCAATTTTGCCTGGCAACTACCCCCATCAGGAGTGAAACTTGATTCACAAGTAACTTCCCAGGCCTGGCTGTTTCCTGCTGGCCACACTAAGGATATGCCATCTCTCTGATAATTGAATTAAGGGGAGCCCCCACAGAATACAGGAGCTCTGAACAATGCAACCCCCTTCACCCAGGCAGATGGTTTATTGCAGATGTCGTAAAACAGCTTCCTCTTGGCAGAAGCTGGGAGGGGCAGGGTCTCTGAGCTTGGCAGAAACTGGAAAGACTGGTTTCTGTACCATGTGACCTGAAAAGACCCACCCCTGCCAGCCAGAATATGGTTTTAGAAAAAGATGGATCATTCATAGAGCGGACTTGTGAAAATTATTTAAATGATGCCATAATTCTTGTGATTTTTCGGTGCACATTTGAAGACGTGTTAGGACCCGGTGGTATGTTCAGGGGGGTTTTAGCGGAAAAGAGGATATTACTCAAAATGTGTGCATGTGAAAAATCTGACACTTCATCAACTAATGTCCATACTCCTTGCGCACATGTGTGTAAATTTGGGTTAATGTCCGAAATTGCAAAATCAGTTAAAAAGTGCAAATGTTGCCATTTCTGAATGCAAGCCCCCAGGAAGAGCAGATTTGGACAGGGTATACCTCCTGTGATATGTGATGGGTGCGTGTAATTTTAAACGAATGTGTACCTGTGCAAATATGTTTTTTTTTATCAAATATAGATTGTGTGCAATTTGACAGGGGAGGATCCTCTGACCCATAAAACCTACAGCATCACTCTGACTCACAGTTCCTTCCCCAATCATGGGAGAGGGGAGAATTGGGCCAATGGCAAGTGTAGAGGGGTAGGGTCTAGTGATGCTGCACACACACCCATTTTAAAAACAGATAAAAGCAGACAGACAGGACAGATAGGGACCTTCAAATCCATTTGCTGCGGGAGGCTCTGCCGGGAAAATTCATACTTTACCTCCATCAATCTCTAGAGAAAGCTGTGCAGAAAGATCCAGACTTCAAATCCATCAATCTCCAGAATCCAGAGAGGCTAGAGAGAGAGCAGAGCTGACCCAGATCACTGTGAAGTGCAGAGACCAGACCAGAGTCCAGTCTAAAACCTGACCAGATCCGTGGCGAGGCCCATCTAATTCAAGAATATAGTGTGAGTACCTAGCAAGACTGTGCAGAACCAATCTCTTAATTAAAATAATATAATTCAATCTCTTTTAATCTAAGTAGAACTGCCTCCTAACTGTCACCTATCATTTTCTAGTTGCTAGCTGTCACTTGTCTTTTTGAACTTTAAAATTTCAAATCTGAAAAACGACCTTTACCATATCGCTCATATCTCTGTGACCGTTTGTCTTAGAGACTTGCAGTAACTTTCATCTGGAAGCTGAGATCCTAGGCTGTCCTAGGACCCCAAAATGATAGTGCTAATCCCTATAGTTTTGCCGCAATCGCGAAAAACGCACTCGCGAATTTGCCGCGATTTGCAAATTTCTCCACGTGTGAAAACAGAAGCTTCTTGCTTTCATTTGCCAAAAATTCGTTTAACCTGCTAGTTACTCCTAGATCCTTGCTAAAGTGAGCCTGGACTAATATTAACTAGATTTCACTCACCCTGAACCTCCTAGAGGGAATTAAAAGCATTTTAGCATATTTTTCACTTCATTGCCAGCACATATAAAAGCATTTTGGGCCTGTGTTTCCAACTTCTGTAGTCTAAGCTTGCTGGGGTGAACTGAATTACATTTGATTGCATTTCTGAGAACTGTGTGCTTTCCTTCCATTTCCTTGCATTGCATAAAGGGGGGGAGGGGATTGCCAGAGAAAAGTGATTACATTGTTTTGTTGAAATCATATTGAGTATTTTCTGTATTGCATTTTCATTCAACATTACATCCATCTGAACTTATATAAAGCATTCTCTACCACCTTCTTCTTCTGTTCCTATTCACAAGTGTGCTAGTGCCAGATTCTCCGTTGTTAATCTTTATCATATCAGATTAAGTGTGATATCCAATTATTAATTTATTATAAAGTGTGATATATATCTATATTGTTTAAATTCTCAAATAAACCTTTTAACTTGCAAAACAGAACTACTTCTTGGCTCAGTGGGGTCAGGGGGATTCCAATAGAGGGGTGTTATATAGGGGTAGTCATCCAGAACGCATGAACTGGACATAAAGATATATCAATAAGGGTTTCCATTCAGTATCCCAGACTAGGCATTGACTTAGCTGTAGTGTTGAATTGAATCCTCTTACATCTTCCTAGTTGCCCCTGCTCTATTCAGGGGTTAGTGTTCTACTGGGATTTGGGATAAAGCCTTGATTCAGACGCTGCCTTATACGCCCACTCTCACTCCCTCCTTTTCCTACTCTTCCACCTCACTCCTTCCTCTAATCCCTTCAATGTTCTCACTCCTCCTAGGTCCTGTCTCAACCTTTTGATGTTACTACTTCCTCCTCTACACTACTTCCTCCAAACTACTACTACACCCTTCTCCCAACTACTACCCAGCCACCCTCCTTCCACCTAGTACCATTCACTTCACAATCACTTGTTACTCTAACTATACTCCACACACTTGCCACACACACATATACACTCACACTGCAGTACCATTTTCAGTCTTCAGTCAGTGCCTCACCTGGTCCAAAAATTGCCTCCACTGTCCACTGCTCCTTCCTTCCTACTGGTCTCTTGGCCGTCCTCCACCTCTGACCTCACCCGAACAATCTACGCTTCCTGCTACCTGTTCCTATCTTGTATTTCTCCTCCTTCTTGGGATTGGTCTACTTTTCCTGGTCAATCTGGCCCTGTTTCCAGCCCTCTCGCCCAAGACGCATATGTGCATTGCAAAGGCATAAGCAGTGGGTTAATGCCCACCCACTTTCCTCACACAGGCTTGCTGCAAAATGGCCATGGATGCCCAGCAGGGTAAATGTTTGTGTTCGTAACATGTGGCGTCTGTCAAATTAGTTTGACGAAGGGAGGGTGGATACTTTTTCCCTATTAGTCTCTGGTGGTCCAGTTGCTTCCGGTTGTGTTGTGCAGGCATGACGGAGCCGCGCAATGATGGTCTTTTGGCTGCATATACAGGCGTCCTTGCCTGAATCCTCTCTCCTTCTTAGCGGTATGCCGGTGATGCACGTCTATGAGGGTGCTGCTTTTCTCACTCTCTCCATCTCTCGCTTCTCTCCGTTTTCTCTGGCCTCAGTTTCTCTGCTCGGAACAAGGTCACTCTAGTTTGTCTTCTTGGTTTCTCTGCTTGTCTCCTGGACTGGATGGGTTGTCTCTAGAAACAAAGAGAGAGACACTGGCAAATATCTTATGTTTTGAGGCAAGGCTTTAGAAAGAGGTTGTCTGCACAGAAGCATGCTGGCACAAGGCGGGGGCAAGAATCTAGCCCCTCTCAACTGCCATCATCCACCTCAGTGCGGAACTGGCTCTGGGGATAAGAATTTGGGCCCTCCCAATTGCCACCGTCCACCTCAGGGGAAGGACTGGCTCTGGATTTATCCCTGGTAGGCCTCCCAACACCAACTGAGAGGGGTACACTACACCTCTTGACAAGGCCAAATTGCCTTCACCATATTTCCTAGCAAGTGCAAACATTTTTTGGCTGATTCATGGAATTTTTGCACCGAAAAACAGGGATTTGTGCGCCATTCTGCCCGCAAATCCCCATTTGTTAAACAGGGATTTGTGGGCAGAATGGCGCACAAATCCCTGTTTTTCGGTGCACAAATTCCATGAATCCCCCCCTTTATCTTTCTGTCAGCTGCAGCATATAAATCTCCAATGAATACAACAAGCCCTCTACCCCAGAAAGCTCACGGAAAATGATTTTAAGAATTCAGTTTTCAGCCCAATGTATATCCTCCACAAAAAAATCTTGAGTCTCTAATGCAACTGATGAACAATTATTTTTAAAGAAAGATTTAGGACCTCATTACACGGTAGGCGGTGGACCAAGGTGCTAATAGCACCTTGGTCCATGCCGGTAAAATACTGGCACTGCCTTGGTGGAAAGGGGAATTACCGCCCTATTCCAAGGTTGGCGGGGCGGTAATTCCCCCTTCCACCATTGCCCTTCCCCATTCCCATTTTTGCCCCATAGGGCATAATGGGAATGGGGAAGGTGCTAATTACGGTACCGCAAATTTGCGGTGCCGTAATTAGCACCAAGGTCCCTTAGCGGGTTGGTTTTTAACGCATGCTAAAAGCAGGCGTTAAAGTACCAACCCGCTAAGGGACCTCGTAGTAAGGCGGTAAGGGTTAACAGTCACCGGTAACATTACCGGTGACCGTTAACCCTTACCGCCTTCCGTGTAATGAGGCCCTTAATCTGGAAACATCAATTCATTGCGCAGCTTTTAATTCATTCAATTTTAACTTTACATTTTGGCTCTCATTTTATGGTTTCACCTTTCTGTCTTCTGTTTTTGCTGTTTCTAACTTTCCCTTTACCTGATATTTTTTTTCTACAATTGTCCCGGCGTTCTTTCCATAGTATGACTGATTGTGCTGCGTTTCCTTACCTTGCTTTGGTTCCTTCGTGAAGACTATATCTGCATAAGTGCAGCCATCTTGATTCTCAGCTGCAAAACAGAAAATTGTATTTTACTTCAAATATCAAAGGTGAACCTTAAATCCTGGTACATCTTAGAAGTATTAATAGTCGAGTCGGTGTCTGTGGAAAACACTATTGCCAAGAGTAGACAATGGCTCTAGGTAATGCTGTGACTTGCGAAAATACAACAATTGGTAAGTCGACCATGGCCTGATTTATTTTTGAAAATCGAATTAATTTTTTAACATATACGCAAAAAACAGGTAATTTGTTTCATCTCAAAGAGAATCGAAACAGATTCATCACTTGTTGGTCGTAGTTCATCTCTGTGTCACTTGAGCGTCTCAGCTCTTCCAATTCCTGAGGCCACCCCGCTAATGTCATCTCTGAGCTGACCCCCAGGCCTGTAATGATTGGGAGCAAATATATCTCTGAATGTTTTCTCTTGCTCAGTTTGCACTCCCTCGTCCTCCCTTCTGCCACTCCTTTGGTTTCTAGATCATGAACATATGTCCTAGATGGTTCCCATGTGTCTCTTAGTCTTTGCGTATGATAGTTTCTGGTAGCATTCTTCTCTGTTGCACAGAGTTAAATCCTTGGCCCACCCAGTGTAACCCATGAGACGTGTCCCCAACTAGTGCAGCGCGAGCAAGATCTGGGAATTTTGTCCGTGTTACTGAGAGAGATTTGGGTTTCTGATCAAGCTTTAACACCTGGGAACTGTAGTAGGAATATTGTTTTTTTGACATCCCCACTCAGGTGCCTCAATACTAATCCTAGAATTTCTTGATTAGTTGGCAGTCCCAAGAACAAATGAAAGAAGGGAAGGTCTGAGAATTCTCGCTTCACACGCTGGACTACGTGTCGCGCCATAATTCTGAATGCCTTGATGGGCCGCATATGATCTAGTAATGACCCAGTAATAACGCATCTGGAATCTGCCGCTTTTCTGCTTATTTATTTATTTAGATTTGTAAAGCGCACTGCAGCCCACGGGCATCGAGGCGCTAAAAAGAGCTTGATTCTGGGTTACATGAATGCCGCCCAAGGAGATTCTTAACATGGTATAAGTTCATACAGAAGCATAAGCGCGACAAGGCTGCATACTAATAATCGCAGCAGGAGTCTAAATAGGTTAAAACAACTATATTCAAACAAAGAACCTTGTTTTTATCGCCTTACGGAAGGCTGCATGCGATTCGGTGCTCCTGATGTGTGGTGGTAGTGCATAGTTTGCAGACATGCTAGTTTCTCTTTTTTTTAGTTCATTTCTTTTTCTGTTTGTCTTTGTTTATTTATAAACTTCCTCTCTTTATTTTTGAATGTCTCAACTTGGGTTGACTCTTGTTCTCTCTCTTTACACTCTCTTTTTCCTTCATGTTATGCGTCTCAATTTCAGTTTTCTTTCCATTTTAGCACTTTTCATAGTTTTTTTTTTCTTACCTTGCTTTGGATTTTTTGTGAAGGCGATGTTTGAATATGTGTACCCATCCTGGTTCTCGGCTGTAAAATAAAAATAGTGTTTCACCTTTTAGATCATTGGTAAACCTCAAATCAAACATCACTTGTTAAACTAGGCAGCATTACTAGTTGAGACTGAGGACAGTACCATATTCTGGAGTTCTTAATAGTTATTTGGTGGACCAGAATTTCCAGCCACTGCCCCATCCTGCAATAATACAAAAATTGGTAGACCCACCATTGTTTTAATTCTGTATTCAGCAGATACACAAACGGTCCATTGGTCAAATTCAAAATCCAGACATCAGAAACCCAACATCAGATTATTCAAATAGAAGAACAAGTTACTTCTTACCTGGTAACGTTCTTTCGATGGGATGTTCCTCCAACGTATTCCTTATCTTGATAGATCATCTCCAGCTTGCTGGCCTCGGAAACCTTTTTTCAGTAGAGGACACTGCGCGTCGACGTCCTTCGAGCCGATGTCCCTCGACAGCCTCCGTATCGGCGCAGACGTCATCATGCGTATAAATAGACTTGCGCAGCGTCCGTTGCTCAGTTCCATTTTGACGTTTAACAGTTGCTTTACATGAATTGGTTATTGACCCCGAAGGAGCGTAAGCTGTAACGACAAGGGAAGTTTTACTGAGGGGATGGATGGGAGGGGCGATAAGGAATACGTCGGAGGAACATCCCATCGAAAGAACGTTACCAGGTAAGAAGTAACTTGTTCTTCGAAGGGATTGTGTCCTCCGACGTATTCCTTATCTTGATAGACTCCCATAGCAGTGGTGTGTAACTGGAGGTGGGAGTAAAATTGTTTCCCTTCAAGAATGAACAGAGTGCAACACAGCTTTGCCAAATCTAGTCTCTTGGCTAAAGGAGGAATCCAGGTTGTAAAATCTTGTGAAGGTATGTGCAGACGACCATGTGGCAGCCGCACATATGTCTCGAATCGGTACCCCTCTGTGGAGGGCCGAAGAGGCTGCGATACCCCTGGTTGAATGAGCCCTAAGATTTTGAGGAGACTCTTTCCCTGCCAGTTTGTAACATTCCAGAATTGCCAAAATAATCCATCTGGAAATGGTCTGTTTTGTTATCAGTAGTCCCAATTTGTGCCCTAAGTAACCTACGAACAGTTGGTCTGCTTGCCTAATCCTAGCAAGTCTGCTGATGTAAAAGTTCAAAGCCCGCCTTGGGTCCAGCCTATGTAGCCTTTCTTCCTCTTTCCCCGGATGGGCAGGGGGATAGAATGAAGGTAAGGTAATCTTCTGAGTGATGTGGAATTCAGAAACCACCTTTGGGAGGAAATTAGGCTTCACTTGTGGGACAACTGTGTCTTTATGAAAAATGGTATGAGGGGGGTTTACAGGATAGAGCTTGTAATTCACTCACCCGCCTAGCAGATGTCAATGCTACTAATAAGACTGTTTAAGGGTGAGACACCTTAGCGAACAAGAGTGAAGTGGTTCAAAAGGAGTACCCATCAGGAAATTTAAGACTAAATTTAAGTCCCATAAGGGAACTTGGAATGGTCTTGGAGGATAGACATTGGTTAATCCCTTCAGGAATTGTATTACTAAGGGTAACTTGAAATACGATGGTTCCTCTGCAGTGCGCTTGAAGATCGATAGTGCTGCGAGATAGCCCTTGTTAGTGCCAACCTGAAGGCCCGAATTTGCCAAATAGAGTAGAAAAGATAACACCGTTGGTGTACCACATGAAAAGGGGTCGATATTCTTTTCTCTACACCAGCTGCAAAATTTGTTCCAAAGGCAGCGGTATAAAGTCTTTGTTGTTGGCCTTCTTGCCGAAAGCAACACCTCCATGACGTCATCTGGGAGGTCCCAATCCTTGTATGTCAACCTTTCAGATACCAAGCGTGAAGGTTGAGGGTTCTGATGTCTGGATGGAGAACCTGACCTCCCTTCTGCGAGAGAAGATTCTCCTTGAGTGGAAGACGAATTGAAGGGCAGATGGACATGTCCAGAAGGTCCGGGTACCACGTCCTCCTGGCCCAGTACGGGGCAATTAGGATCATGGTTTTCCGGAACCTTTTCAACCTCCTGATCATTTGAGGAATGACAGGGACTGGAGGAAACGCGTACAGAAGTGGAAACTCCCAGTCCACTACGAACGCGTCCCCTAGAGCTCCTCTCGGGGGAAATTCCCTTGAATAAAACTGATCGCACTTCCTGTTGATGCTGGTGGTGAACAGATCTACTTGAGGGGTTGAAGGACTTCCTGAGCTAGTTCCCACTCGTGGGAGACTGTATTCTGCCTGCTCAGAGCGTCCGCCGTCAAGTTTTTCTCTCCAGCTAAGTGAACTGCTGATAGAGAGATTCCTTCTTGGATTGCCCAAAACCAGAGCTGCATCGCCTCTCTGCACAGAGGCAGTGATCCTACGCCTCCTCTTTTGTTGAGGTAGTGCATGGCCACTGTGTTGTCCGTCATTATCAGGAAATTTTTCCCCTGTACAGATGGCAGAAAAGCCTTCAGCGCTAGTCTGATTGCTCTCAGCTCTAACAGGTTGATATGTAGTCTGGACTCCGATGGAGACCAACGCCGCTGATGGTCAAGTCGTTGGCATGGGCTCCCCACCCCGTGAGTGAGGCATCTGTGACTACTCTTATCTCCGGCCATGGTTGCCAAAACAGTTCTCCTTTCAAAATGTTCTCCTGACAGGCCCACCACTGAAGGTATCGAGCCACCTTGTCCGGAACCTGAAGGAGATCTGTCATTCTCCCTGAGAATTGCAACTACTGAGTTCTTAGTGCCCACTGAAGAGATCTCATTCTCAGGCGAGCCTCTGGCACAAGGAAGATGCAGGATGCCATGAGGCCTAGCAACCTCAAAAAGTCGAAGGCTGGGAGACGTTGGGCATTTTGAAACTTGGTGACCATCTGCAGAATATCTTGAGCCCTCACCTCTGGTGGCGAGGCTTTTCCCAGGGAAGTGTCCAGGACCGCTCCAATGAACTGGAGTCTCTGTGATGGTATCATCTGTGACTTCTTTAAATTGAGGGAGAAGCCCAGTTTGTGAAGGAAGTGGCAGACATAATCTAGCTGGATCTGAGCTTGTTCCGGAGATACAGCTCTGATCAGCCAATCGTCCAGGTAGGGGTAGACGTGAATCCCTTCCCTCCTTAGACTTGCAGCCACTACCGACATTAGCTTGGTGAAGACCCTCGGGCGGAGGTCAGCCCAAATGGCAGAACTCGAAATTGATAATGAGAGCCGCCAATTGCAAACCTCAGGTATTTCCTGTGTTTGTGATGGATTGGCACATGGAAATAAGCATCCTGAAGGTCCAGAGATACCATCCAGTCCTGGAGCTGGACGGCCTGAAGGATCTGAGAGAGAGTTACCATCTTGAACTTGTCCTTTCTGAGGAACTTGTTCAATTCTCGTAAGTCCAAGATAAGTCTCAGTCCTCCGTCCTTCTTCGGTATTAGGAAGTAGAGGGAGTACCAGCCCTTGTTCCTCTCCGCTACAGGTACCGGTTCTATGGCACCTTTCTCCAGCAGGTCTACAATTTCCTGCAAGAGGAGCGGATCTGGAACTTTCCGAGAGCTGTTCCCCGGTGGATGACTCTGAGGAATGCGTAGAAAAGACAGGCAGTAACCTTGGGCAACTGTCTCCAATCCCCAAGCATCTGACGTAATAGCCTGCCATTCCTTCAGATGTTGAGTTAGCCTGCCCTCTACTGGTGTCTTCTGAGGAGAGTCCTCAGAGTGATTTAGAGGTGGCTGATGCAGATGCCGAGGGTACAGAGCCACCTGCTGCTGCGGCTTTTGTATTTTTACCCCGTCCACCTCGGGTGAATCTTTTTTGACCACTTTGAACCGACTGTGCTCTGCCTTTTCCGAATGCAGAACAAAAGCGAAAGGACTTACCTCTCCAAGAGGTTCCTGAGGGGCGATATGGCGTTTGACGGATTGCAGCTCCCAAGGATTTTGCGGCTGCTTTGGATGTCTGTAACTTTTCTAGGCTGTCATCCGCCTTCTTACCAAACAAAGAAGAGCCGTCAAAGGGCATATTTAAAAGTCTGGCTTGTACATCTGAAGTAAACCCAGACTTTTGCAACCACGCAAATCGGCGGGTTGTAGTACTTGCCGCCATGGCCCTACTGATACTGTCAGCAGAATCAATGCCAGTTTGAAGGGATTCGCACATTGCGTCTTTACCATCCTTAACGATGTTTAGAAACGCTTCCCTTTCTTCTCCCTCTGGAAGGCAGTCAGCCGCTGATGAAGCACACTCCCAAAGTGTATGGCTGAACCTTGCGAGCGTACAAGTAGCGTTAATAGATTTCAATGCCATGCTACATGCAGAAAAGACTTTCTTAGCCACAGAGTATTATCTTTTGTCATCCCTGTCCTGTGGAACAGTAGGGTATGCCGATCTACTGCCTGATGCAGTTGCTGCTTGAACAACCAGACTCTCTGGAGTTGGATGTTTAGACAAAAATTCAGGGTCAGTAACAGGTACCCTGTATTTGGCTGATAACTTCTTGTTAACCGGCTGGATAACCTCAGGAGTTTCCTAGTTAGCCAATATTTTATTTGTAATGCAGCGTGAAATGGAACCACAGGATCCTCCTGTGGGCCTTTAACTAGAATGTCTGTAAGGTCATCCTGTTGGAATGCAGGTGAAGGTGTAGACCAACCCATGAATTCTATAATCCTTTCCATTAAAATTCTGTAAGGGGTCTCTGCATGTTCCGTTGGTCTGGTTTGGCAAATTCTATTCATGTAAGGATTCTCGAAGATCCTTTAACCTATTTTCCTCAGAGGTAAATTCCTATGGTTCAGGTGTTGCAGATCTCTGCAACCCAAATGGTCTTTCGTGATCCGAATCCTCACCTTCTTCATAAATTGAAGACAAAGGTTTGAAATGATCAGACCTTGGAAATGGCTTAAATCCCATTTCCAGAGCAGAAGGGGCTAAATTTGTCATAATTGGTTGAGGAAACGTCAACGCGGACGTTAAAAGCTTAGAAAACACTGAAAAATGTGTCGAAGATCGGAAGAGGCCTTGAAGAGCTCGAGAGGATCGGAATCCTACTCGAGGTTGTCGATGACATTCTCTAAGTCGTGTTCGAGGCCCTGGGTATGACCACTGGCTGTGAGGTAGTGACGTCCGTGGGTTTGTTCTTTTTCAGCGTCGATTCGATCGACCTATGCGTCGATGAGCCCTTCGATAATGGCGTCGATGACGCAGATTTATGCGTCGAAGGGACTTTCGTCGATGGCACAGTGCCTTTGCTCGAGGGTTCGTGACGCTCTCGAGTAGTTTCTTTCGCCGGGTGCAACGACTCGCGGCGTTTCGATTTTTCGGGTCTTTCACCCAGGGTATCACCCTCAGCTGTCTTCGAGGGGGTTGAGGCCGCTTTCTCGAAGACGCTAAGCATCCTTTTATGGAATTCCTCCCACTCAGCCTGAGAGCTATGTTTTGTGGGGCAGGTGACTCTTTCCGGAGAAACAGAAGAAGACGAGGAAGGGGATCTTCGACGTCTCTTACTTGAATGCTTGGATCTCGAAGAGAGGTGGGAACTGCTTTGAGAGCTAGAATGAGAATGTTTCCTGTGTGGGCGAGGAGACGAATGTTTCGAAGGAGTTTTAACTGTCTTACCTCTCTCAAGCTTCCCCTTACGCTCCTTCAAGGCTTTCGCCGTCATGGACATGCAGTCCTCGCACTCCGAACATTGGTGCTCCGATCCAAGGCACCACAAACAGATCCTGTGAGGATCTGTCAACGACATTTTCTTTCCACAGTCTCGACATTTTTTGAAGCCGGACTGTGGAGTCGTCGGTTCGGATGAGGAAGCCATCGAGTAAGCGTTGGTATTCTCGATTTGGAATAATGAAGAATATATATCTGACTAACGAACTGAGCAACACGATTCCGAGGCCCACGAAGCGCAGAAAAACGGAACTGAGCAACGGACGCTGCGCGAGTCTATTTATACGCATGATGACGTCGGCGCCGATACGGAGGCTGTCGAGGGATATCGGCTCGAGGGACGTCAACGCGCAGCGCCCTCTACTGAAAAAATGTTTCCGAGGCCAGCAAGCCGGAGATGATCTATCAAGATAAGGAATACGTCGGAGGACACAATCCCTTCGAAACAAAACCTATGCTCATCACTTTTTCGGTCGCATTATCTCTGTGGCACACATGCTTCAGGCCGCCACGGCAAGATCTTCCTTGAGATGCCACCAACAACTGTTCAGATTTGGGCACCAAACATATCTCAGACTTGTTTTCCTTGCTCGTGTTGGACTCCTTCCCGTTTCTACCTTGGTTTGCTATGCACTCCCTTAATAGTTCCTAAGTGTCTCTCGGTCTTTACTTTGGGCATGCTTCTGTATGATAGCATTCCTTGCTGGCGACGTGCATAGTTAAATCTTTGCCCCACTCAGTGTAACCTGAAAATGTAGCACAGGTTGCCATATGACGGATACTAAAGCAAGATTCATAGGTTTTGTTGGTGCCACTGATATTGTGGGGATTTGAGCCAGCAGTATTACCTTTGGATATAATGGTGATTGCAGTTTTTATATCCCTGTTAGGCCCCCCTTCCTACTATTTTCCAGACTTGCTTGATTAGTGGGCCGGGTGGATAGCTCAGAGGCAACATGCTTGCCTTGGAAAGTAGACAACCGTGAGCAGCATGGGTTCGATACCTGGTCCTATGCTTGGAGGTTGGACACTGGCATGAATCCGATATAAAAGCCCAATTTGATTTTTAAATGAGACCAGCTAGTGTCTCAGCATTAACATTTGACAAATTGTGGGGTCATATTCCTGAATGCCATGAGGTCTTACTTTTGATCTAGGGTAAATCATTCGGAAATATGTCATTTTTAATACTGTTATCGTGCATAGGCTTGCTTGATTCTATTGCACATCTGTTATCTTTCTGTTTTGATCCTTGGCCCTTTTGTCTGTGACTGAAATAGGCTGTCTGGAACATGGCAGGTGACCAGATCTGCGGTGCACCCTAGAAAATATTAGAATAGCATGCGAGAAAGACATGACTGCAAGACCACCCATTCTTTAGGCAACAGACAAGGCGACTGCCCACAAAAACAATAATAAAGTTGAACAGTTGTGCGAGTGGTTCGAACAATGCTATAGAAACACTGTGACCATGGATCAAGATGTGTTTATAGGAAACACATTTACAGTACATTGCCCACAAAGGCACAACAAATACATATTTTTATAAAAAGAAAGAGCACTAGCAGAAAGGTCCAGACCCAGCTAACAAGTCTGCTCCTCTTTTTCAAAGTAGAGTGTCAGACCCTCTACAATGTCAATGCTGTGGGCACAAGCAAAGGCCAGCTTGATTGAGCACATCACTCCATTTGCAATTCATAGTCTGTACTGTCGTCCATGGACTGAAAACACTGTCCCCAAATAGTATTTGTGCTTCTGCGAATGTGCCGGTCTGTTTAAAAATAACACTATTGGACCTGAAGCAAGGTGGAGTATTTAGCAGTGGCTGAAGTGTGGCTCGCCGCCACTGCTCATGGCCTCAATCCCAAAAGTTGGGGGCGATTGGTGAACAGTAGCCTTGATAAACATGGCTGCCATCAAACCATGAAGGTCTCTTTGCAGTTCAGGAGAGGCTGTGGACAGCAATGACCCTAACATGAGTGAGAGTCTTTATCCTTGCAACAAACTGCACGTTTGATTGGTAAATATACAATATACTTTTTTGAGCTTGCCAAATCTTTTTCGTATGTTGGGTATACTAAAGAAGTACATTTCAGCCCTATGAAAAAGAACAGAAATAAAACGAACTCTGGCAGAGAGGATCAACCCCAGCTCACAAAGGTGTTATGGTTGCAATGTTTACACGCAAGTATACACTTAAACAAAGTACAGTTCGGCCCTATGTGCTGGGCAACCAATGTTACACACGCTCAGCTAAAAGATTTAAACATACTATAAACATACTATTGCACATGATAGTCACAGGCCATAACATTTTCAAAAAAAGTTAGCGCGCTGGCACAGAGGTCTGAAGCCAGTTCAGAGCTGCCACCTTTTTTCAAAGTCGGTGACCAATACTGTAAACGAGCAAAGCTTTGGTTATGAATCGTGGGCTAGCTTCAGCAGGGCATGTCGCTATCGGTCGGGAGCCATCTTGGGGATGGCATTCAGTACCTTCACCGCAGGATAGTGCAAGCGCTAAAGAAGCTTCATCAAGGCATGTTGCTATAGGTCGGGAGCCATCTTGGGGATGGCATTCAGTGCCTTGACTACAGGATAGTGAAAGCGCTAAAGAAGCTTCAGCGGTGTGGCGTTGGCCCTTTAAGGGCACGCACGCGACGGAGTGACGTTCACTCCGTCGCGTGCCTTCTATAAATAAACGGGGCGTTTCCGGCAGCGTTAGAGCCACCGTGGAGCCCACACGAGTATCATCTCTGTCTCCGTGTCTCTGTGCATCGGGGGAGTGGTCTCACTGGTGGCGGTAGTGGAACACCGCTAACAGTGGCGACGAAGACCGGGATCACTTCCTGGGACAGGCGGTGAAGTTCGCTCCGTGCGTAAATGATCCAAGGTGAGCGTATCAGGCGAAATCTGACCGCGGAGAGGGGAGAGACACACGCGGCCAGCGGCAATTTTGTTGAATAGGCCTCGGATGATCACGGCTTCATAACGAAGTATCCGTGAGCCATCCAAGCCCAATTTCTGGACAATCCAGTGGCGGATAGCCACTAGAAGCAGCACGTGTCATTTCAGAATGACTTATTGGCAGTTTCACTGTTTTTCACCGAGTTTATGGGTGAGACCCTCAAGGAGGCCTGCTGGATGCAAGTTGTGGGGATCACCCTGCTCAATTTTTGGATCCTCCATTTCTGCCTGTTTGCCCAGTCTACAATTCATGGATCTGCATGTGCCTGGCTACATCGGAAGAGCGGTGCCATCTGTAGGCGGCCTGTGGACAGGGTCAAGAGTCTATCTACTGAAGTCGGTGTTGGCTTTGTCTGGTGGTGAGTTGCGGCCCTATCACTCGAATATCTTTGGGGTGCCTGTGCGCTTACCACCATGAGCCAAGCTGCTGCGGCTGCTGCACAACAACAGGCTGCTCCCGCACCTCAGCCTCTGCCCCTCCTGCCGCCGAGACCTCTGCTCAAGCCACCTGGCTCCCTACAACCAATGCCTGAGTTTGATATCTCGGGCACACCATCAAGTCTGGGACCGAGGTGGAAGATGTGGATGGACAGACTTGAGATGTACTTCAGGGCCACGAAGGAGACTAGCGATGACAGTAAGTTAGCCACCCTCCTATATTCTGCGGGCCCGGCGGTACATGAGATAATTCTGTCCCTGCAACCTGCGGATGGGTCGTTTGCGGCAGCGAAGGATGCGCTCCACACAACCATTTTCTGCTGATGGCAAATGCAGATTATGAATGTTTCCTTATGGGGCTGCACGACAAAAGGACGATGAGACTCTTGATGTTTTCTATGGGCGGCTGCGAAGACTGGCGGTGCCATGTGCATGGAACGAGCCGGAAGTAATGATTCGTAATCAGCTCATACAGGGGTGTGCCTCTGGCAAACTGCAGCGCCAGATACTGCGTGAGCCTGGCATCACCCTTCCTCGCATCCTAGAACTTGGAAGGTGCCATGAAGTGTCCGAGCTGCGGGCAACTCGAATGGAAGCGGGTGTGCGCCCAGCAAGGTAGAGGAGGTCTGCGCAGTCAGCAGAGGCCGTGGATTGAGGCGCCCCATGACTACCCAAGGTCCACGACCACAAGCAGGACACACCTCTTGCCTGAAATGCGGGTACGATCTCCCGCACCCAGCGGAGTGCCCAGCCACGGGAGTGAAGTGCGGCTGGTGCGGGGGTGCAGACCATTTCGCCAGAATCTGCAGGACGACAGCTCTGAAGGTAATTCCCAGGGGACCCGTCCGGGCCGGTTTCTTCCGCCCCCAGAGGGCATCCAACGTTACCCAGGTGGACCAGGGTGAGGAAGGGGCACCTCAGGAGGGTGAGGAGGAAGAAGAAGATGAAGAAAATGTTTTCTTTGTGTCCATTGTGGGCATGCTGGGAACCCACTCCAAGAGACAGCCCAGGTGCAACGTGTTGATAAATGGGGACTCGATACCAATGCTAGTGGACACCGGTGCATCAGTAAATGTGATGGCTAGACAGCATTACAATGCTATGCAGACCCCGCCAACGCTGGCTCCACCGAGGGCACGTATCTTCACCTTTGGAGGCGACAAGCCCATTCCCCTGGATGGGGTGTTCGTGGCGGAAGTTCAGTATGGCGAGTCGGTCATCCGTGCCAGATTTTACGTCACACTGGTGAGCAACAACACGCTGCTGTGCTGTGCGGCTGCAGAGGCCCTTCCTTGGCATTGTGACATTCGCTTATTCTGTGTACCTGGACGACATACAGGTGCTATTGGCCAAACACATCTCCCTATTTGAAGGCATTGGACAGATGGTGGGTGAGCCTGTACGGCTACACATTGATGAGTCGATCCAACCAGTGGCGCTGAAGCATCGGCGAGTACCTTTTCATCTCAGAGATCTGGTGGATCGAGAGCTGGACAGCCTCGTAGGTTTGGGCATCATTGAGAAGGTTGAATGCCCCACTCCATGGGTCTCGCCCATTGTCATCGCACGCAAGCCCAAACAGCCCAACGCAGTGAGAATCTGCGTGGACATGCGACTCCCCAACAAGGCAATAAAGAGGGAGCGGCATCTAACTCTCACCATCGATAACATTATAGCGGAACTGCAGGGGGTGAAGTTCTTCTCTAAACTGGACCTAAGAGCAGGGTATCATCAGGTGGTCCTGCACCCCGAGTCCTGCTACATAATGACTTTCACCACTCGTCAGGGGTTGTACAGATATAAGAGACTGAGTTTTGGGGTGTCTTCTGCGGCGGAGGTGTTCCAGAACATTATTAGGGGGCATTGGCAGATCTTGATGAAGTCCTTAACATCAGCGATGACATTCTGGTATACGCCAAGTCAGAAACGGAACACCTGGCACGCCTGGCCAAGACTTTCGAACGCCTTCGCTCGCTGGGGCTCACCCTGCATAAGGACAAGTGCGAATTTCTCAAAACCACCATTGAGTTTTTCGGATTTGTTTCCAAGGCGGATGGGGTGCCGCCTGATCCCCGCAAGGTGAGGGACATAAAAGAGGCTCGACCGCCAGAGAATGTCGCTGAGGTGAGGAGTTTCTTGGGCATGGTCACTTATTGTGGCCGCTTCATCCAGAATTTGGCGTCCCGCTCAGAGCCGTTGAGAACTCTGACAAAGAAGGACACTGTATGGCAGTGGGGGCCCCTTGAAAAAGCAGCGTTCGATGATATTAAGAGTGCTTTGGCAGTGGAGGACACCATGGCATTTTTCAATCCGAGCCTACAGACGGAGATCGTCGTGGACGCTAGCCCCTATGGCCTGGGGGCGGTGCTCACTCAGGTGGGGAGTGACCAGGAGGTCCGCCCCATAGCCTACACAAGCAAGGCCCTCTCCGACACCGAGCAACGATATTCTCAAATCGAGAGGGAGGCTTTGGCGGTTCTGTGGGGCTGTAGACATTTTCGCCTTTACATCCTGGGACGACCTGTAACCGTGGTCACGGACCACAAGCCTCTGTTGTCAATCATGGCTGGCTCTTCCTCCAGACCGCCAGTGAGAATAGAGCGATGGATGCTCGCACTTCTCGACTATGGTGTATCGTTGATATATCGTCCCGGGGCCAACAACGCTGCGGACAACCTCTCGAGACATCCAAGAGGGGGCTCTCAGGCATGCATGTCAGCAGAAGAGGCAGACAAACATGTTCGTCTGGTCGTAGAAACGGCGACCCTAACTCCATGCAGGTGGAGGAGCTGGAGCTGGCGTCAAAGAAGGACGAGTGTTTCGCCATACTGAAAGCGGCCATGGAACAAGGCGCCTGGAAGACGGTGTTGGAAGCCTTGGACCGGAGAACGAGTGAGGCCAGAGTGGCTCTGGAGCAACTATGGCGGGTGCGTGAAGAACTGACATTCTCGGAGTCGGGGCTCCTACTGAGAGGAGAAAGGATTGTGGTGCCCCAGACCAAGATTCCACAAGTCATCGCCCTGGCGCACCAGGGTCATCAAGGAGCCCCCAAGACAAAGGCTTGTCTCCGCCAAAAGGTGTGGTTCCCGGAGCTAGAGCGGAGAGTGGAGGAGTTTGTGGCATCGTGCGTGTGGTGCCAGGCCACGTCACCGGCCCAGCGCGAACCGTCCATCGAAACAATGCCAAGAGGGACAAGACCATGGGAAGTGGTGCATGCGGACTCTGGGTCCACAACGAGGGGCACTCACTTCCTGATGGTGGTGGACGAATGGTCTTGATATCCCGAGGTCGAATTTATAGAGTTGGTGGCGTTTGATAAGGTGGTGATAGCACTGGAGAAGATTTTTGCCACTCATGGCCTACCCTCTGTTCTGTGCTCCGACAATGGGGCACCATTCCAAGGCGAGAGTTTTGCAGATCTCATGAAGGACTATGGCATTCAGCAAAGAAGGGTCACCCTGCTCTGGCCTCGGGCGAATGGTGAGGCAGAGCGCATGATGCGCACACTCAACAAAGTGTTCAGGATCGCCCACGGGAAAGGCGAGTGTCTACAAAGGGCACTGTATGTGTTTCTGCGGGGATACCGGACCACACCCCATTCATCAACTGGTGTGGCACCTGCAGAGGCTCTATTCCAACGATGCCCGAGAGACGTCATACCTGAGGTGGGGGATCGAGAGCCGGCTGTCATTGACAAGGCCCAAGTGGAGGAGGACAGACGGGCAAGGACGCAGATGGAAAATATCCAAAGAGGTCTGAGACCCCCAACTATTGCCCTGGGGGATGAGGTGCTAGTGAGGAATCGCCACCCACAAGGCAAACTGTCCCTCACGTATGAACCCGCTCCCCTGGATGTCGTGGCGGTGAAGGGATCTACGGTGACCGCCTCTGACGGGACATCATCAGGAATGCCAGCTTCTTCAAGAGACTGGGTGAGCCGAGAGCGGAAAGCACTGACAACCGAGAATGTGAAGAGGCACATGACGAAGGTGGGGGTCAAGACCCTGCAGTAGACTCTCCTGCTCGTGGGGGAATAGGCGATGGTACACTGGCCAGAGACGTTGGCAGGAGGTACCCCCTGAGAACAGGGCGTGGGAAACCTGCCCGTCTCACTGACTATGTGACAGACTGAACTGGAATGCTGGCTGGTGGACGTGTCCATGTTGGTGGAAGCATCATCGGGGTATCCAGGGTGGCTATCAATAAATGGGGGACTATTAGGGTTGTATTGTGTGCTGTGAAATGTGTGATAGTTAGATCCTCTCTTTTTCAAGTTTGTTGTTATGGAAAAGGAGGAGTGTGGCGTTGGCCCTTTAAGGGCACGCACGCAATGGGATGACGTTCACTCCATCGCGTGCCTCCTATAAATAAACGGGGCGTTCCCGGCGGCGTTAGAGCCACCGTGCCCACATGAGTATCATCTCTGTCTCCGTGTCTCTGTGCAACGGGGGTGGGGGGCTCACGGGTGGCGGTAGCGGAGCACCGCTAACAAGCAGGGCATGTCACTATAGGTCGGGAGCCATCTTGGGGATGGCATTCAGTGCCTTGACTGCAGGATAGTGCAAGCGCTAAAGAAGCTTCAGCAGGGCATGTCACTATAGGTCTAGAGCCATCTTGGGGATGGCATTCAGTGCCTTGACCGCAGGATAGTGCAAGCGCTAAAGAAGCTTCAGCATGGCATGTCACTATAGGTCAGAAGCCATCTTGGGGATGGCATTCAGTGACTTGACCGCAGGATAGTAAACAATACGGTACCTTGCAATATTATGTGCATGTATGATTTTTCGGACCCAGCGTAGGGCTGCGCATAAATAGAGCATTGGCGAGGTCAGCTTCGTAGGTGAAAATAGGGGATGGGCTAGACTTGTGTTCTAAGGTTCAAAGCGCGAGTTGAGGCATAGTTTCAACAGTAACGTCTTTGTTTCCTCCCTGAACCTAAAGGGCATTGGCGCGGTTAGATGTGTGGGGTGTTTTTGGATTAATTTATTTCTAAAGTTTGTACCACAATAGGCACCTTGGCACTAGCAAATGTATTCTGTGCTCCATATCTCTTTGCCATATTGCTGTGCCTAGGTTTGGTATAGAAAGGTCCTAAATTGCATGCGTTTGTTTTCTTTTCTGATTAAACTAGAAATGTGTTTCATAATGAAATTGCGTGTCTGATTATTAAGGTTTGTACTCTCCTCAGTGATACTGAGTAACAGGAGTAGACCTGCTCCTGTAGGTTTCCAGTCTTGCTATATTGCAGCTTCTGAATTGCGCTGACCTCCGCAGAGGGCTATCAGCTAGGCAAGGTGGTGCTTGAGTTGACACAGCTTTGAATGCAGTAAAGGCTGCCTTGAAGAGGATGCGTGCTGGTATCTGCAGGCAGTGTAGCTCCCGGAGAGTGGGGGAGACAAGCTTATATTTTCTGATGTCGGCAGTTAGCCTTGCCGCAGCGTGTTGTGCTGTTTAAAGGAGGAGGGGGCAGTGACCCCTGAGGGGAGTGTATGTCCCTCATCCAGGTGCAAGAGTACTAGGGATTGTTTGGCAGCGCTGAAATCAGGGTGTGGCAAAAGGAGATTGTCTATTCACAGGATTGTTAGTTGAGACCAGGCCATGTTGTTTTTGATGTGATCTACTGCCTGAGAGAGAGGTTGCGGTCAACAATGGGTAGAGATTTTAGTGTGTGGTGAAATCCACAATTAAATGAAAGATTGCGGCCTCATATTTAAGTCCGCACATTAAAGTACTGAGATGTTGTGGTGCGAGATGTTGGGGTCCTCGAGGAGAGACTCCATGTATAGATTAAAAGCGGTCAACAGGATGGCGCCTTGAGAGCCTCAGCATGTGACTGGCCTGAGCAGTGATCTGTCCCACCTGGTAGTGTCTGTCCTATAGTTAGGATGCAAACCAGTCATTTACAGAGCATTTCCAGAACCATTCCAGGACATCCCCCTGAACCTTGGCTAACTGGAATAAGTGTTCACACAGTAGATTGGGCTACATCTCATCAGAAGCCTTTCTCAACGAGAGAAAGAAAGCCTTTATCTGCCTGAATGAGAATAGCATTTTAGACCATAATAAGAGCAGAGTCGTCCAGATGTTCTTGTAACTGTTTAACTACAACTATATTCAGAATTTCAGAGATCCAGGGGAGTCTCTCCGGGGTGATAATTGTTGAATGCTGTGGCGTGGACAGCAGACATCTTAAGATGGGGGGGTCAGAATGGACTTCTTGAACTCAAGAGGGGACCACACTAAGATAGACTAACACATTCATACGTTTCTCACACATTGCCAGGAACTACTTTGTTAGTTGGCTGCCATGGCTGGTGCGGCATCTACTGAATTAGAGTCCCATGCTGAAGGGGTGCAGTTTGCACTAGCGAAAAGCATGTTCTTATCCATTTCTTCAAATATAGGTATATGCTCCTATTCCAAGATGCTGTGGCTGGTCTTGGTCCAATGACGCTGTTTCTTATAAGCAGGAGAGGTTGCCCTGAGCATGGAGGAGGAAGACGTGTGCCAATGTTTGAATCTCTTCTTTTTCTTCCCCACTGTTTCTCTTTTAGAACCGGTCTAGAAGGATGGTGTGGAAACTCAGTTTACTTTGTAGTCTCCTCCTCAGAGGTAATGACCTTCTCAGAACAATGCAGGAAGCAAAACAGAGCCACTGTGGCAGGCACACAGGCTGACCGTCCTTCCTTGCTTTAATCGCAACACTCCCTAATGGCCTCAGAGTAGAAGGTCTATTAGACATGGGGCGTCATTAAAACCCTCGTGTTAGTTGTGCCTGTAAAACAGGCACAGCTGCCGCCGGAGTTGCATTTATTTCTGGCCCCAGGCAATGGGGACGTACAGGTCCATTCCAACCCTGGTGGGCCCTGTTTGTCCCCATTGCCAGGGGCCGGAAGCCATTACTCCCCATTCCTATTTGAACCCCATAGTGCTCAATAGGAATGGGGAGGTTGGAGGCCCTGGCACTGTTTATAACGGTGCCGGTGCATCCGACATGCTCTGCCGCCAGAAAGGCACCCGCGAGCACAACTCCTAGTTTGCCGGTCCGGGAAGTATGGTATCGGCATGCTTACCGGTACCGTAGTTCCCGGACCGGCAAACTTATAATGCGGCCCATATTTGACACGCAGTCACCGAGGTCGTGTGCCAGGTCTAGGAACCAATGCAGCATCCGACTTTCAATGCTGGTACCCAGTGGTCGGAGTAGACGGGGGCGGTGCTCCTCTACTTTTTTAAATTAAGTTTTACTGTTCCTATACTTATTTTAAAAAGTAACCGTTCAGGAATGGTTTTGATTTAAAATAAGAGTATGAAGAAGTTGAAACTTATACTGCTGTGCGCTGCACTGAACGTTCCTTTAAACCACAGGCACGTTTGTTTGGGGGTTGGCATAGCATGGGGGAGGGGGCATGGCGATGGTGTTTGTGGGGAGCGGGGCCGGCCAGCAGGGAAGATAGTTCCACTACTTCTTTTCGTACACTTCGACCACTACTGGTACTACTTGCAAAGTGTACAGTGGCAAGTTCCGAATCATGGATTCTATTTCTTCTTCCCCTGCTTCACTCTAGTTTTTGGTCCTATCACTCAACTGGAAGAGCTCTTCTCCATGTTGCACATTGTATTCCTTCTCCGTGATTCTTTTTCTGTTAGTCCTATTGGCAGCATTCCATGTGGTGGCTCACTCTCTTCTTTGTTCTTCTCTCTCTTTAATCAGAATGTCTGGCACTGCTGTCTCTTAATTTTATTCTTACCTCTCCGATGACTCTTACTCCGGGTCTGGGGCTGGTGTTCATTCCTCTACTTTTCTCACACCCTGTGGCCTTCCTCAGGGCTCAGTCTTTGGGCCTCTCTAATTTGCTGTCAATACTATTATTTTGGCCTGGAGTGTTATTTTAGGCTAATGACCCTCAGTTCGGTTTTACTTTCTTCTCTTTCTCTGCTCAACTTGTTGATACTTGCTCACTGTCTTCACGTCAACTGGAGCAAGACTGAGCTTCTTTTACTTCTTTCCTTTTGCCTGTCCTTCTCTTTCTTCCTCCTGACTCGCCTTCGTTCATGTCCTCTGCTCATAACATAGTGCCATTTTTGTATTCTTCCCTCTCTTGTAATATTTTCTCACCTGCTTGTTCCGTCTGGTATCAACCTTATAATATCAGCAAGATGTGGCCTTGTCTCAACTTTTTGGCTAGGAGCCTCTTCATCACCCTTCTCGATTATTGCTGTTTTCTTCTTTTTGGCCTTCTGCCGCGGGTTTGTTCCCCCCTGAATTTGATCATTGTTTTATCTTCCAGCTTCTGACCTGTCCCTCAGTCTGTTCTTCTTTAGCCTCTCTTGGGTGGCTCACCTTTTCCATCTGACTTAACTTTAGTTATTATTATCTTATTTTTAAATGTATCTGTGTTTTAGCTCCTCCCTATTGTTCTTCTCTTGTTTCGGTCTGCTCTTAATAGATATCCTCTTTTTACCCAATCCTATTTCTGCTCGTTTTCTCTTCTTTCTCCCAAACTTGCTTTGTGTTGCTCTCCTTCCAAATTCCATCTTGTCTCCTTCACTAACTCTTAGGACTGTGACACCATATTCTTTACTATTTATCTATCCATGAACCTAGTACTGTTTGTAGCCATATATGCTTTATGAATATAAACTAAATGTCTTTGGAATGTCGAATAAAGCAATTGTGGTAAAAGGGCACATGATGGAAGTCGTCCCTTCCAGCAACAGATGCCACCTGATGGTGGCACCAGCCTGGTGTTGCAATGGCGCCCCTTAGTGGCACCAGGCTGGAGTTGCTCTGGCGCCCCCTAGTGGCTGTTATATTCCTGCAGCAAAACAAAAAAGGTGATGGCTGGAAGGTTTTGAATTAACCATAACCACGGGCATAGCTCTGGCAACCCTCCAGACCATCGTTTTTCAGCCTGCCAAACCATTACAGAAGGGGAAAAACCATATGCAAATTACCCCAAAATGGGCAGTCCAGCCCAAACTGCTAGGTCACATCCCTTATGCACAAGACCACAAGCATCCCCAGACATATTGGAGCCTTGTTGGGCGGCATCAGTAAGGAGTAGCTTGGGTCTCTGTCTGGGCATACCTGTCCCACTCGACGTGACATTCAGCAAAACAAAAAAGGTGATGGCTGGAAGGTTTGAATGGATGCCATAGGAATGAATGGAAGGACCAATGGCCGGCCTGCTCTGGAAGTCCGAATGGACCCCAATTTGAATTTATTTTCCAGTTGAGTCTATAAGGAAGCTGGACATGTTTGACCAGACGTCCCCCTCTGTCACCCAGGGTACACAGATTACAAGAAAGCTTAGTCACCTTCGTCCATATTAATGTAGACCGTGTGTATGACTACACTTGGTTCTCGCTGCCCAATCTTGGTTCCCTGGGGAAACAACTGTACACCCACCAACCCCAAAGCCAGCCAAGGGACGTGCCCCACGCAATGTCCCAGCAGAGCTTGGCCTGCTGGGGGCACCCTGCTGTCCCACAGTGGGGTGGGGGGAAAGCTGTTGGTGCTTTTCCGAGACGCCAACTTTCTTCCAGGCAGCTGGGTGCCTGGCTGACAAAAGAACCTCAGCTGACTTGCACGTGGACAGCTGGGTGGCCTGCCCGCGGGCCTCCCCACACTCCATGGTATCCATTTGGCACACTTGGCTTGTCTATGGTTGGACTACTTGGCCGGCCTGGGCTGTTGTTTCAAGCAATTCGCTTCCACCTGCCTTGGGGCTGTGTCAAGGGTATGCTCCCTCGAGGGAGTGCCCCCTTTTGTGGGTGGCTCTCCCCACCAAGCAGAGCGAAGGCTGAGCAGCCTGGCAGGTCTCCAGTTGGCAGATCAGAGTGGACTGGGTCGGGTGCTGGTAGCTACCGTGCGGACCCTGTAAGCCATGTTGTTGCCCCTCCTCCACCAAGCATGTTTCTCCAGTAGTTCTGTGGGGGCCCCGCCTGTCACCTCCTGCTTTAAATTGTGTCTGGTCCAATATCTCAACTTTCACAGACACCACCCCCCCCAAACCTTCTGGAGCAGGCTGGAGCACCGGTGCCTGTGTGGTTGACCAGTGCTTGTGTTCCACTGACCATCAAGGGTGTGTAGGTTGACCCGGGTGGCCGCGTGGCTCCCCCTGTTGCCACCCTCCAGCAGGTGTGGCTTCCTGGTTGATCGTGCCAGAAGCATATGATATATGATATTTTACTTATATTGCGCTCATACACACGTGTTTCAGAGCGCGATATATGCTTGTCTCAAAGATTGAGCCATGCATGTGTAAGTACACACAGCCGGTACAGTGACACTGCGAATGCCTCATTAAATCAGCTATGGTTTCTTTGATCTCTCCATCTTTTACATGGATAACAGTGGTAATTCTAGAGCTAGTACATGGCGACGAGCGCTGACCTTCCGGGATGCATGTATTTATCAGACCAATCTGGGCTCACCCGGTCAATTTTGTGACTCTAGATAACCTTGGGCAGATCGCACGTCCCTGTGATGACAACAATACATTCAGATGTCTGCCCTATCAATTTCTGATGGTACTTTCTGTGCCTACCATGGTGACCACGTTTATCGGGAATCAAGCTTTGATTCCAGAGAGGGAGCCTGAGAAATGGCTACCACATCCAAAGAAGGCAGCAGGCGTGCAAATTGCCCACTCCCGACTCTGGGAGGTAGTGACGAAAAATAACAATACAGGTCTCTTTTGAGGCCCTGTAATTGGAAAGAGTACACTTCAAATCCTTTAACGAAGATCCATTGGGGGGCAAGTCTGGTGCCAGCAGCCGCAGTAATTCCTACTCCAATAGCGTATATTCAAGTGGCTGCAGTTAAATGGTTAAATGGCTCGTAGTTGGAGTTTGGGATTGTTTTGGTGGGTCGCTGCAATGCAAGCTACCGCCTGTCCAAGGCCCTGCCTCTTGGCACCCCCTTGATGCTCTTGACTGAGTATCTTGGGGGTCCAAAGCATTTACTTTTGAAAAACATAGTGTTCAAAGCAGGCCGGTTGCCGGAAAACGTCAGCTACGAATAATGGAAAGGACTCTATTTTGTTCGTTTTCAGAACGAGAGCCATGACTACGAGGGATGGCCGAGGGCATTTATATTGTGCTGCTAAAAGTGAAATTTCTGGACCGGCGCAAGACAAACCAAAATGAAAGCATTTGCCAAGAATGTTTTCATTAATCAAGAATGAAAGTCGGAGGTTTGAAGACGATCAGAGATCATTGTAGTTCTATCCATAAATGATGGCAGCGTTATTCCCATGACCTGCAGAGTAGCTTCAGAGAAAGCAAAGTCTTTGAGTTCTGGGGGGAGTATGGTTACACAGCTGAAACTTAAAGAATTAACAGAAGGGCACCACTACGACCACTGTGACTCAACACACGAAATCACACCCAGACACGGAAAGAATTGATCAATTGAAAGCTCTTTCTCTATCTGTGGGTGATGGTGCATGGTCATTCTTAGTTGGTGGAGCGATTTGTCTGGTTAATTCTGATAACGAAGGAGACTCCTCCATCCTAACTAGTTATGCGACCCTCAGCAGTCGGCGTTGAACTTCTTAGATTGAAAAGCGGCGCTCAGCCACACAAGATCGGCCAATAACCTGTCTGTGATGCCGTTAGATGTCCGGGCTGCATGTGCGCTACACTGAATGGATCAGTGTGTCGGCAATGGCCCTGGCAGTGCACCGAGAATATGATCAAACTTGACTATCTAGAGGAAGTAAGTCATAACAAGGTTTCCGTAGGTGAACCAGACATGGGTCAGGCGCCCCGCGTGCCCCCTTGCTGGTGGCAGCCTAAAGACTCCCCAACCCCCTCCCGGCAGCTGTCTGTGCTGAGTGTGGCTGTCTGTGGTGTCCTATTGCTGCCTGCGCAGGGCGCCCATGTAGCATAGGCCTCACAACTGTGTCTGGCTTACAAACTCTCCCAAGGCGGCCTTTGCGCAGACTGGGACAACGCGCACTCGACCATGGGAGAGGCGGAGGGCTGGGGCAACCCCCAAAAGCCCTGGGCCTGAGAACAGCCGCCAGTGTTTTGGCTCGACTACCAGCTCAGTACAGACATGACAACCTGCTGAATTTAAGCATATTACTCTAAGTGGAGGAAAATAAACTAACCAGGATTCCCTCAGTAAGAGCGAGGGAAGAGCCCAGCGCTGAATCCCCATCCAGCGGCAGGCACGGGAATTGTGGCATACAGAAGACAGACTTCCAAGTCCTTCTGATCGAGGCTCACCCTGCGGATGATGTTAGGCCTATACCGGCCCAAGGTGCGCCATGTTCGGGGTTTTCTCGGAGTTGGGTTGCTTGGGAATTCAGCCCAAAGCAGGTGGTAAACTCCATCAAAGGCTAAATACGGGTCTGAGACCGATGGCTAACAAGTATCGTAAAGGAAAGCTGAAAAGAACTTTAAGAGAGTTCAAAAGGGCATGGAACCGTCAAGAGGTGAATGGGCGGGGTCCATGCAGTCCGCCCGGAGGATTCAACAATGCAGGCAGGTTGATCGCCCTGGACTGGCAGATTGGCTTGCAGGAACTCCTTCCGGGTGCCTCTGGCCCCGGTAGGGCTCATTTCCTCTTTGGTAGTGCACTGCAACTGGCTCCGGGCCAGCTGGGAAGGCTAGAGTGCACATGGATCTTCGCTACGGCAGAGTGTTGCAGTCCCCTGGCAGTAGTTTCGCTATGTCTGCAGGGCTGAAAGCTATTGACCACCGCCACACCTTCCTCCAGGAACCTTCCGGACTCCTCTCGGGTGTCTCCGGGGCAGTGATGGGGGACGGGCCCCCTGCTCTCGTTGCGACTGTCAACTTGGGTGGACTGTCCTCCGTGTGCCCCGATCATGTTGCACCACTGGGCAGGTAGGCCCACGAATGTCGCCAGGGATCTACAGTGATGTCGGTTACCCACCCGACCCTGCTTGAAACACAGACCGGAGAGTATAATGCTTGCACAAGTCGGACGGCCAAACAAAACCCTGTGGTGCAATGAAGGTGTGGGCCGGCACACGCCAGCTGAGGTGGGTTCCTGTCTCGCCGGGCGCTCATTGGCCCATCTCACCCACTTTGTTTGGGAGGTGGATTGTGAGCGTGTATGATAGGACCTGAAGGATGGTGTGAATATGCCTGAGCAGGGCGAACCAAGAGGAAACTCTGGTGGAGGTTCGTTACAGTCTTGCCGTGCAAATTGGTTATCCGACCTCGGTATATTAGCTGGTTCCCTCCGAAGTTTCCCTGAGGATAGCTGGACATTGGAAACCCTGGTTTTATCTGGTAAAACTAATGATTAGAGGTTTTGGGGCCAAAACGATCCCAAACCATTCTGAAACTTTAATTGGGTAAGAAGTCCTGGTTGCTGGAATGGAGCTAGACATAGAATGCAAGTGCCAAATGGGCCACTTTTGGTAAGTAGAACTGGCACAGCGGGATGAACCAAATGCTGGGTTGAGGTGCCAATGCAGACGCTCATCAGACCCCAGAAAAAGTGTTGGTTGATATAGACAGCAGTACGGGAAGTCGGAATCTACGGAGTGTGTAGCAAGTCACGGGCCAAATAAACTAAACCTGAAAATGGATGGCGCTGGAGCATTAGGCCCAAACCTGGGATAGGAGATAAACCGTGACAAGTAGGACGGCTGCTCTGGTGCGCACCGAAGCCCGGGGAAAAGGCCTGGGTTGAGCCGCTGCAGGTGCAGATCATAGTGGTAGCAGAAAATATCCTGACAAGAACTTTGAATGCCGAAGTGGACAAGGGTTCCATGTGAACAGCAGTTGAACATGGGTCAGTCGATCCTAAGGGAGGGGCGAGCGCCTTTCAGATGGGATGGGCTATGGCCTTTGTTGCCCTCAGGCGATCGAAAGGGAGTCGGGTTCAGATCCCCGAACACAGAGTGGCAGAAATGGATGCTCTCGCGGAATCCAGTGCGGTAACACAAACTATCCTGGAGAAGCCGGCGGGAGCCCCGGGGAGAGTTCTCGTTGTGGATAGCAGGGCACCCTCGAAATGGTTTGCCCTGAGAGAAGGGCCTGAGCCTTGGAAGTGGTCGCATTTCCCACAGTGTTTGGTGAGCTTCCGCTGGTCCTTGAAAATCAGGAGGAGATGGTGGAAATCTCTTTCCCGGTTGTACCCATATTCACAGCAGGTCTATTAAGTGAACAGTCTCTGGCATGTTGGAACAATGTAGGTAAGTCAGATCTGTGACTGCGGGTAAGAATTGACACGAAGGGCTGGGTCAGTCGGGTGGGGCCCAAAGTGGTGCTGGGCACGCGTCAGACCTGCACAAGGCGCCTCCCCACTGGGGGGCAGTGCCCACTTTGTGTTTGTGGGCAGTTGCTGCCTTGATATCCTCGACTTTGGGTCAGCTGGCATGCCTTGATCACTTTTTCTTGTGGTGATTCATTGCACTTTGACGCAGTCGGCACAGCACAGATCATAGCCTTTCATGGTGTAATTTCCCAGCTCCTGCAACTATAAGTATGTTGTCACTGGCATTTTTGATAACTGGGAGGTCAAAGAGGATTTCTCCGATAATATTTTGGAATACCCCTGCGTCTGAGGACACGGTATGAGTTGAAAAGGTGGTAATATGGCATTCAGCACTGTGGCCAAGTTTCGAGGTGCATGACAGCCCCTTCAGTCAGCCATCATGTCTTCTATGTTATATATAAAACAAATCAAACCATGTATTCTGGTACAATTTACTTTCAGTGTTTAAAACAAGCACATTTCTTTATGTTACGTTATGGTTCTAAACGCAGCTGAAAGTGACATCTATTCTCGAAGAGCAGTATTGGCGCTCATTTTCATTTGCATCAATCCAGGGACTACATCTTGCAGGGGAGTCAGCTGGGGGAAAACCTTTCACAATGTCTGGATACTGCTGGGGCTGAACCCTGGCTAGCCCTGGCCGACTTAAAGCTCTCGGTTTGCCCCCATTGCGATGTCTGTGTGTGCATTGCACGATCGCTGCAGGGTCTATGGGAGCCAGAACATAGCCAGTCCTTGTTTTCTGTGTTGCACTCTCAGACATGTCGTATTATGTTCTCTAATATAAATTCACAAGTGCTACAATGCAAAGAAAAAAGAAGGACTGAGACAATATAATAAAACAAAATCATGATTTTATTGCCAGAGCTGGGTGAATGAACGGTGCGGCCCTGAAAATGTTGAACTGCATCAAATGCTTCTATTAAAGTGAAGATCCCATCACGACAGGCATGCTCAAAACAAACACAGTGCTCGGCCGGAAACTTCACGGTTCCATTATGTTTGAGAATGTGTTTCCCATATGCTCTAACGTTTTATGATTTCAAGCAACACATACACTATTTTACCAAAACAAAATAGCATGCTTGCAAGTCAAGATTCCCACAATGCATCCCTTCTGAGTGTCACATTTCTCACAGTGCTTATATGACATCACTGCCTGGGGTAGCAAGAAGCTTGACATGGGCAGTACTGCTACCCCTAGTGGCTCCGACTTGCTGTGCATGAAGTCATAGGGCCTCTTTACGACCCAGGCGGTATGGGGTTAACGGCGCCGTAAAAGGTGGCCACGCCGTTAACCCCTTACTGCCTAATTACGAGGTCCCTTTTCGGGTCCCTACCTTAACGGCTGGTTTTTGCCAGCTGTTAAGGATTGGACCCGCAAAGGGACCTTGGAGGTATTTACAGTACCGCAATTTGCGGTACCGTAACTACCGCTTTCCCCATTTCCATTGAGCCCTATGGGGGCAAAAATGGGAATGGGGAAGGGCCAATGGTGAATGGGGAATTACCGCCCCGCCAACCTTGGAATGGGGCGGTAATTCCACCATTCACCATGGCGGAATCAGTAAAATACCGGCAGCAACCATGGCGCTACCAGCGCCATGGTTACCGCCTGGGTCGTAATAACCCCCATACTCATAGAATGCTTGCAGAATGCTTGCAGTGCACCTTGGAACTGTTGTCAGTCATACCTGCCGGTGGTTCTGGCTCTTGGATTTCCTGCTTGGGAAACGTTCTGGTGTCGCTGGGTTTTCTGCAAACAGGAAGCTGAGATTAACATACAGGCAGCCATAATATGCCCTCCACTAGGGGTCCACACAAAGGAGTATACATTTGACTTATTCCCAAGAATCTGTCCAAAGGAGTATGGCCACGGTATAAGGAAAGTGTTGCTGCTTCCAGGTGTCAGACTTCTCTTTGGTGTAGCATTCACGTTATAGTAAGAAACAGAAGCCCACCCCCACCCCCACCTGCTTCTCCTGTGCCAGAGCATCCAACCCAACAGAGAGGACCCCCAGCAGCACAGCAGAGCAGGTCATTAAGTTCACGGTCAGTGGTCCCAAACACTCAACAGGGGGCAAAGAGCCATGAAGGAGGTCCGGGGTCATTGGCAGAAGTCCCCCCTTCTCGCCCAGTCATAGGTCTGGAGATGGGGCTTGCCAACATGGTAGTCTCACTGGGGCGTTGAGGAACTTGCTATCGGCCTCATGGTGCAGGTTATGGCTAAAGGGAGCAAAGGTGAAATGGCAACTGCTTTACGGGTTATACCCATATTGTGAAAGGGAACTGACATAGAAGGGTGATTTGTGTATGTGTACTCCAATGTGTTAGCAGGATTTACCACAGACACCGACTCTTTGTGCACAGTATTTGGAGAAAGGGTGCTTGCTGTGTGCCTTGGTGATATGTAGTGTATCTGTCTCAGCTCTCTGTCCCCAAGATATTTTCACAAAGCCAGGGCGCCGCTCTGGGGCTGAACTGCGGTGGGACATTTTTATGTTGCCTGACTCTGGGGTATAGTTTAAGCACGGGAGGCTAGGATCGCGTAATCTCTACTGAAGCTGATGGGGTCTGGGCTAACGGTTAGCAGCAAGCATCAGGTACCATGGGGCGTGGCTATAGTCTGCGCCTGTTAGGCCCGGACTGGGCCCGTGAAAGGAGGACAGACACACCGAGTGGAAGGTAAACTCTTTCTTTATTCAATTACATGCATGGACTGACTTGCGCCTGTCCCTTCCCCCTTTATAACGTCCCTGCTCCTGTGACGTGCTCCCACGTGGTACGGGCTTGACCTCTTAAAGGGGACGCGGTCCCTGTAACGGTGTCGGACCGTAACATCACCCCCGGACGAAATGTCCTTGCGTCTGGATCAACATTCCTCAACTAAGCGCGCTGGCTTCTTTATGGCCCGCTGTGGTCGAGCGCTGGTACCTTCATGAGGATCTTCTTCTGGTCTCTCCGTTCTCTTGGTCCCTGACCGGGGGAAGAACCGAGGAGGCGTCCACACCATGTCTCGCGCATCCACCGACATCATCTCAGGATCTGTGGCTTGAGGTTCTTCAAGGCCGGTTGTTGTTGCCAGCTTGAACTTTGAGCAGTTCCTTGTCGTCTCTCTTTCTTCGTTTCCAGCGGTCACCATTGTTCCTTTCACAGCCGTGACTTGGAGCGTTTGCGGAGAGAATCGGGAGTCACTCTTTCTCGCCATAGGCTGTTGGACTAAGACTTCGTCTCCTACTTGAAAGTCCTTCTGCTGAGCTCTCCGCCTTTCATTGGTTTGGGTGCAAGCTCGTTCTTTCCTCTGTGTGTCTCTCTCTATGAGTTGCATGTCGGGGTCCGGTCTGTTCATCGGGTGCTGAATGATCCTTGTGCGAACTTGGTATTTTACCATCGGTTCCGCTGGTGTCCTGTTTGTCGCTTCATGCGGCGTGTTCCTGTAGTCTCGGAGCATTCTGCACAGAGCTTGGTGAAGATCCACGTTTTCCAGCTTTGCTCTTTGTACTGTCTTTTTGATCGATGACATGAACCGCTCTGCCATTCCATTTGCTTGGGGCCAGAGGGGCGTTATTTTCTGGTGCTTGAACCCCAAGTGTTTCGCCAACTTCGAGAAGTCATGACTACAGAAGGGGGGTCCATTGTCGGATTTGATAATGTCTGGTATGCCCCACTCGCTCATTACTTCATCGAAGATTGCCGCTACGTGTGCAAATGCTGTGGATGGTGATTTTTTGATGATGGGGAATCGTGAGTGTTCATCGATGAATAGAAGTAAGTATTCTCCTGTTTCGAGAGGCCCGTAGAAATCTACTGCGAGCTTTTCCCATGGGCGCTCTGGGATGTGTGTTATTTGTAGAGGTGCAGGTGCCTCTTCTCTGGCTGTGCATTGGCAGGCCATGCAATTTCTCACCCACCGGTCGACTAAGGCGTCGAGGTAGGGAAACCATACGTGTCGTCGCAGTTGGCGCTTGGTGTTGTCTGCGCCCCTGTGGCCTTCATGTGCCGTCCTGATGATTTCAGATCTCAGGGCCGATGGGATTATTATTCTGCACCCTCTGAGAAGTATGGCGCCGTCATGCACGGCCAGTTCTGAGTGGATCCTTGCAATCCTTTCTACTTCGTCTTGATTTGCTCCTGGGTGTGACGATAGTGCTCTCTTGTAGTCTTTCCATTTGTTGTGTTCAGTGAGTTCAATCGCCAGTGCCATGGATGGGTCTGCTGCTGTTGCGAGCGCTACCATCTCGAGTGACATCGCCGGAGGTAGTGCGTTGTTAGTGACGTAGTTTATGTATTCTATATCACCTTGTCTTGGCGTTGACGTCCCAGAGGGGTGTCTCGACAGATAGTCAGCTGGATTATGCTCACCCCCCGGTCGGTGAATGATGTGATAGTCATACTCTTGTAGCCGGATGCCCCACCGTTCTATCCTGGGGGGCATTTTCGTCCTTGGGTTTCCGAACAGCGACAGGAGGGCCTGGTGATCTGTGATGAGGGTGAACCGTTTCCCGATGACAAAGTTATGGAAGTGTTCACATGCCCACACTGCGGCCAGACTTTCCTTTTCCGCCTGGGAATATGCTGCCTCAGGGGGCGCGAGTGCTCTGCTGGCATACGCCACAATGTGTCGCGGGTGAGCGTCCTTGCCATTGGTCTGGGCGAGAATGGCCCCGAGACCTACCGGGCTCGCGTCGACCACAATTTCTGTGTGCCATTCTGGGTCGAAGTAGGCCAGTTTCCGTGCCTCGGCCAAGGACAATTTTATGGAATCAAATGCTTCCTGGCACTCGACGGTCCAGGCGAAGATCATGTCCTTCTGGAGCAATTTCCGGAGGGGTTCGGTGATGGTGGCATAGTGGGGGATATATCGGGCGCAGTATCCGGCCATACCCAGGAACGAGCGGACGTCGGCAATTTGTTTCGGAGCTTGCAGATCGAAGATGGTGGCCACTTTGTCGGGGTCCGGCGTCATCCCGTCAGCCGAGAAGATGTGACCGAAGAACTTCAACTTGCTTTTGCTGAATCTGCATTTCTCCACATTCAACGTGAGGCCTGCATCCTGAATGGCTTTGCACGTGGCTCGAAGAGCGGTGTCGTGCTCTTCTCGGGTGCGGCCAAACACTAGAATGTCATCGCTGTAGTTCAGCGTGCCCTTGATTGGGCGTATGATCTGTCTGATGGCCTCGTGAAAAATTTCCGCCGCCGATGAAATGCCGAAGTTTAGGCGTTTGTATCTGAATAGGCCATCATGGGTGGCAAACGTGGTGATTCCTCTGGATTCTGGGTGGAGTACCATCTGGTGGTAGCCTTGGTTCAAGTCCAGTTTCGAGAAGAGGGTGGACTTATTCAGCTGCACTATCATATCTTCGATGCGTGGCCCTGGATGTCTTTCGCGCTGAATTGCTGTATTGGCCACGCGCATGTCAACGCAGAGTCTCAGGCGCCCACCTTCTTTAGGTACTATGACCAGTGGGGACACCCATGGGGTCGGGCCCGTGGCTGGTTCAATTATGCCGTCGGTCAGGAGTTGATTGAGTTCTGCGGACACTGCCTCCTGCAGATGGAAACCGACCCTTCTCGGGTGTTGAGGGACCGGTCGAATCGTGGGATCAATGTGGAGTTTCACCGGCGGACCTTTCAGTTGACCCAGACCCTTGCAGATGAGAGGAAATTCTTTTAGGATGGCAGCACTCGACATCGTTCCAGGTCTGGTGAGTGCCGAGGAGAGAAACAGTATTGAGTCCCTCTTTTCTGATGCTGGGTCAGTCGAGCGTATTCTGTCCCTTTCGCCGACATGTATGTCAATGAGTCCTAGGCATGACGCCGTCTTGTAGCTAAGTAGGCATCTGCCTTTGGTGGGGCTGCGAATGACATGTATGTCTGTCGTAGTGGACTGGTTGTCACGGATGAGCCGGCGGCTGAAAAATCCAATCGACTGCAGGGGGGTTGCAGCGCCCCATTGGTAGATCTTGGAGGCCGAGGGTGTCAGGGGCGGTTTTTTGGTGATCTGGTTGAACTCTTTTTCGCCCATTATGTTGACGGTGGCTCCCGAGTCTACAAGGAAACAGAACTGCTGGCCTGCTATGTCGACGGGTATTTTGGGAGCTTCACGTGCCTCGCTTTCGTCCATGATGAGATTCACGTATTCGTCGTGTGCATTCAGGTGAAATTGATCCAGTTCCTGTGGATTCCCTTGTGAGTCCCCTTCATACTGTGAGAAATGATCCGGAGGTCCGTCGTACTCGTCTCTGATGTGGGATACTTGCTCTTCGCCTTCATGCTCTTGCCCGTCGTCCATGGGGTATCCTTCTTCGACCACTCTAACGTATCTCCGTGGTTGGTACGTCTGGAGTGGGGGGTTCCTGACGGGCGCTTTGAATTGTGCGGCGATGGGGAACTTTTGCGTCGGAAATGGTCTGCCTTCTCTACAGACCGACTGGAAGTGTCCTTCCCTGCCACAGTTGCCACATCTCTGTGATATGGCGGGGCAGGCTCCTGCATGTGGGAAAGCCATGCCGCAGCGGTAGCATTGGCGTTGTGTCCTCGGCGTCATGGCGTAGTTGGGATTGGCGCCTTTGTCCCCTTGTCTGGTGTGTATCGCTGCGACGATTTCTGCTCTCTCTTGTCTCGTCGACGCTGTGTTCGAGATTTGGGTTGCCTGCTTCTCCACTCTCTCTAGAATTCTGGCCATCTGGCTCACTTCTTCTATGGAGATAGGCTTTTTTAGAAGTTGCTTTTTTAAGGTTTGAGACAGACATCCTTCGATGACCCTCAACCGGATGGCTTCGTCAAGGGAGAAGGCTTCGAATTGACAGTAGGCCCCTTTTATGCGTAGTCGGGTAATGAATTCGTCGACGGTTTCATCCACTCTCTGTGTACATAGGTTGAATGTGTAACGTTCATAGTCCCTGTTCGGTTCAATAACCAACCTCCTGTTTATGGCCGCAATTAGTGTCGGAAAGTCAGCCTGTTCTGCGGGAGGGATGGTCTTGGTGAGGACTTTTATGTCGTTGCCCGCCAGATTTAGGAACATGCTCCGTAGCCGAGGGGACTTGTCTTCCCCCGCTGCATCAATGAACGTGTTAAAGTCCTCTAGCCACTCAACCCACCGTGGGCCTTTGTCAGCCTGTGGCATCATCGAAAATGGGGGCGGCATGCGCCATGCCGTCGTTGCTGTGCCGCTTGCAGGGGCGTTCGGCGGCTGTTGGGCCTGAGGCTGCTGGGCCTGCGGCGAGCTCATTTTGTGGTTGTAGGGCGCGGTCTGCGCGGTGCGGGTGCGTAATGGGTAAACCCACCTTTAATGTTCCGCGGGCGTCTGTGGATGGCCCGTGCGACTGCTGTAGTCTGGAGGTAGGTGTGCAATTTCGCGGGCTCTGGATGATGTTCGGCGTCGTCTCGTAGCTGCTCGAGGTGTGGAACGTGCTGTGAGGCGTAGGCCTGGTAGCTCGCTGGAAATCGAGCCGGTCGATGTGTGGAGGAGGAGTCGGGCCTGGGATCAGGCTCGTGCTGGACAGCGGAGGCCCAATGGCTCGCTGGAAATCAAGTCGCGGAAGTGCGATCGATGCGTAAAGGAGGAGTCGGGCCTGGGATCAGGCACGTGCGCTGGGCCGGAAGGTGCCCGCGGCGCTGGATTAGAGCAGGAATGATGAGCCAAGGAGGAGGAGTCGGTGGTCTGGTAAGTCGCCTCGTCGCCAGATGTTAGGCCCGGACTGGGCCCGTGAAAGGAGGACAGACACACCGAGTGGAAGGTAAACTCTTTCTTTATTCAATTACATGCATGGACTGACTTGCGCCTGTCCCTTCCCCCTTTATAACGTCCCTGCTCCCGTGACGTGCTCCCACGTGGTACGGGCTTGACCTCTTAAAGGGGACGCGGTCCCTGTAACGGTGTCGGACCGTAACAGCGCCATCTTTAAATATGCCCCCAGTTTACATATATCCCTTCTCTGGACCACGTGCTGCACCTCTGTAGTACAAGGTTACGCAAAATGTGTTGGGCTATGATCCCTCACCAATGACTATGCTGACTTACGAAGTCCTTTCATCACCAGGCTTTCCAAAGCCTTCCTTTTAAACATGCATAAAATAACGAAAAAGTTCATTACATTTTTTAGGGGGTGGGTGGGAAAGGGCAGAGAACGGGGTGGCGCAGTCAGGAATAGTAAGAAATTGCATGCGGGAGAGGGGTACTGGGCAACCCCCTAAAAAAAAACATTTGATGAACCTTGTTATTTTATCCGTTTAACTGTGGCATGGCGTTTATTTGTACTGGGAATCAAAGGCAAAGAAACCAGATTAGTGGTATTGTATGGCTAGACTGGCGCAGTTTGCTGCAGCCAGTCCGGCCATATATTCCTATTGTGTCATGGCATTTTTAACTAGGAATCAAGGGGAAAACAAATCAGATCAGTGTTATTACATGGCTAAGCTGGCCTACTTTGGTGCAGCCAGTCTGGTAATGTTTTCTTGTTGCATTCCAGCAGCACAATGTTCTTAAGTAGGGATACTAGCATATATTAGCAGTGCCAGCATGGGCATGTTTTCTTATAGCAGCAATATGGAAACGCTGGCATATATTGGTGCAGCCAGCATGAAAATGTATGTGCACAGACAGTTTAAAAAGTTTTTTATATTGGCATATATTGTGGGAAAGGGTGTGAAAATGCCCCTGTGCACTGATGTTGACATGCATCTATTAATTATTTTTCCGTGAGATACACAACAACAAATTACATACTGTGAGGCTTTTAACCCAATTTTTCACAGATGGTGTACTGTAAAATGCACCTCTTTACCACATGATTTTGAACATTTCCTCAGTGAGAGCCCCCCTCCGAACCCTACCGTGGTTGGTTCGGGCCGCCTCACTATGCTTAGTCACTTCCACATATTTGTGGGAAACATCTACGCCTCTCCAATAAAACATAAAATCATCTGCCACTACTGGAAAGGAAATGGATCGGGAGAAACAAGTAGCTCTGAGTAAAGTGCTTGATTTCTCTAAAGGAGTCTGTAGCTCTACAGATGTGGGTATTTTAGCCAACATCATGGGCTTTTAGTCTCTGAAGAAAAGCACAGTTGCAGGTGCTTAACCTCTATTGTACCTAGACGTTTCATTTCTTCCTTTGGCAGCTGTCTCTACTTCTCTTGTCAATGTTAACCCAGGTGAACACTGCAGTCTTCGGTGCGGGTGCTTGTCTGACCGTAGGAATGTGGGGCTGTGCAATTGTGAAAGGGCTCAGGGAAAAGTGGAACCAATGAATACTGGCAGAATTATTCGAGGCAGACAGTGTTTCTGCTTTGCTCCTCACCTGCTCATCATGATTCTCAATGCACAGTGTGGGCCAGTATCTAATCTCTCTCCATAACCCTCGTTAGTCAGATAAAGAGATGCAGTGCAGATGTGGCGGGTAAGTGGCCAGCCGTTTCAGTACCTGGGGGACTGTGGGGCGATGGTGCGGTAGCACCGTACGTCTCCCCAGGGGTTTCTGGGTTGTGAGACAGTGGCATGCCAGCGTGATTGTGTGGCATCCCAGCTGACGCCATGATAGACTTTAATAATGGTTGCTCTTCAAGGGTATGCCCACCCAAGGCTCTCCGGGTGTTTTGGTCCATGCCTCCCATAATGCCTCAACACATTGTGCAGGGTAGGGCCGATGTGAGTTGTAGTCCAATTCATCTGGAGAGCCAGAGGTTGTGGATCGCTGCAGTCTATATAGAGTGCTGCATCGTACCGCTTATGTTATTTCCCTTCAGCCTGTCTGAGCGCCTTTTGAGGACCCTGAGGTCTAGGCCAATACTAGGGTGCCTGCAGAGGTTGACATGCACTTGCCTATCGGGGAGTGGAGCAGAGGTAGGTTAACTAGGGCAGGTAGCCATACAGCCAGGTGTACGTCAAGTGGGACCAGCATGATGCAAGTGAACCTGGAGAGAAATGTTTCTGGTTTCTTTCAGGAATACGCTATGGGCATGGGGGTGACTCTCACAGGAGGGACACTACGAGAGGTGAAAAGAAGCATTAACAAGGGATCTGTGGATAATGGTATTTGACGTGAAAAGAGGGACAGGAGAAAAAGGGAGGGTGAGCCTTAGTGTAAAATATGAGAAAAGCATGCATCAATCCTACCTTCCTGAGGAACTCTTCTGCAGACCCCCTAAAACACAAATGAGAAGAGATTATGAGCATTGAGCGGACATTCTCATCATGGTGTCACATTTATAGAGCATTTAAATCATTCACAGTGTCTAAGCGGTAGCCTTAATCCAGCTTCTGCCTGTCACCAGATGCTGCATAGAACAGATACTTTAAGAAAGAGGACCACAGTCTTGGGACATGCAAGGGGATGGACTTCCTCCCACTGTAACGCTTTGGCAGTTTATACGCAACGTCATACCACCTGGTTGTCGCTTCTGTGTGCCACGCAGGCCAGTTACGAAGGGTGGCATGAGGGGCAGATTGCCCCAGGCCTTGCTCTATAAATGGGACCTCACCTTTCTCGATACTCCCTCGGATTCATTTCTTGATTTCTTTTCGCACCAAATAGCTGCATACTCCACCAAACGCCGAAACGCCTCAAGACCCTTCTTATCGCCAGGCAGCTCCCGGAAGATCGCTCGCCTACTGCAATTCTCTATTTGCCATCCCATAAGCTAAAGAAACTGCAAACCATCCAACATAATGCCTACGAGCTGCCCTCAACATCCCCAGAACTGAACACATAACAGCAGCCCGCAAGGCTCCCCATCTGGGAAAGAATACTCTTCAAGCCCCTACCCATCACACATAGATACATTTCCAAGTCGGCAACGCCCTACCTCTCACAAAGATTCTCCAAATCGCACCCGTTAGAACACCATACACACAAAGACTAGTTCAACCGACATTCAAACGTGCCAAAGCAGATGGCTCGAGTTTCCTAGTCACAACAGCGAAGCACTGGAACTCCCTCCCACTCAAACTCAGATCAGAAGACTCCAACTATGCTTTCTGCATAGCCCTCAAAACATGGCTCTTCAGTTAACCCTCCTTGCTTCATGTATCTGACCGCACCCTGAATTCTGTAGCCTCATGCATGTATTCCTATGACTGTGTAACGTATTTACTTCTGACTGTATGTAACACTGCAACTATGTTTACCACCTATAGTGCCTAAGGGCCTCTTGTAACCGGTTCACCCCAGCGCCCTGATGCCTGAGGGCTTGGGCGCGCTATACAAATGAATAAATAAATACTAGTGCCCTCCTGCAGGGCCATTCTCACCCATTGAAAATCAGACTGAGAGGTACGGTTCCATAGAGTGAACCTGCAAGTGTCTCTAGCCATGTAACCTGAGAGACTGCTTGTATGTAATTGGTCGCCCTATCTTTTAAAAATGTAGCTGTACGTCATTGAAATCTGGACATATGCATTATTTCATTAAGTTTCTCTACTTTTCCAATCCCAGAAGGAGTCCTTCCTTGCATTTACATAGCCCTTTTTACACTAGCACAGATATATTTGTAATGTTTTAATCTACCTACTGTGTACTGCATTGCCCTTTTAAGATATGCATTCACTGTTGTGCTCATTCCTCCTCTAAGGATGAAGCAGGCTTGTTTTTCCTGGCATGTTTATGTAACCCTATATAATGTCAGGTTCACTTATGAGCCCAGTTGTTTCACAGGAAAGTCAAACAAATGATAGACTACAAGGTTTGGCGAGTGGAGAGATTCCCTGGAGAGTGGGTGAACGAAAGACAGCAAACCTCGATAAAAGATGTTATGCATCCTGTCCCCAGTTTAAACGATCAAAGATATGCCATTATTTTCTATCCAATACACAATAAATATTTGGCTCAGACACACTGACACAAATATTAATAGTCACATCAAGCAAACTGCTGTAATTGGGTACCAGGACAGCTGTGGAGCCCCCATAATACCAAAATGAAGTGAATCCGAGCAAAGCACATCTGCTCTGCCTAACCAAGCTCTGGCAAAGCCACTAGTTTTGGATTTCATATAAGCATTGCTAAGAAGGTTGATGAGGAGTGAGGCAAAGAGTGGGGTTGGGGGGTTGGAAAGAAGGATGAAGAGGACAGGGTTCCATGTCAGATGCAAGGAGCTTGTGCTAGCAAACCTCCAATTAAATGGGTAATTCACTCAAAAGTTTTATTCTTTTAAAAGATGGGCCATAATAAAAAATATACAAAAATATTCTTTTTAAATTCCTATGTAAACTATTTGGCTAGTGAGCCTCAAAGTCATACATTTCAAACACTAGGAGGCATCCATTTTGTAAAATGAATGAGCCTTCTGTGTTTGCTGGCTGTAACATACAAGACATACCTGAAAATCAAAATGGATGAACCACTAAACATCAAAAACTGCAAATCCCTAATCCTTCACCTAACAGCAAACCCCAAAACAAACCTTAAATTTGTTCTGGTATACAGATCACCAACATACGATACAACCTTCGTCGACGCTTTCACTGAAGCCATCAACAACCTATCCATCGAGCAGGAACACCTGATAATCCTGTGAGACTTTAACATCTGGTTTGATGAAGTAACTGTTAACTCACAGAAATCACTAGCCAAACAACTGAAGCCAATGAAACTACATCAGCTAGTCAAAGGAGCCACACTGCGGGACATACACTAGACACAATCTTCACCAACACAAACCACGACGTTGCCACTACAGATTCTCTGGAGTGACCACCTAATCATCCCCTTTGTAATCACGCTGCCCACGATGACAAACAACCCGATAAACGGATGACTACCATGAAAAGAAACTGGAGGGCTATCAAAGCCAGCAATTTAGCAAAACAACTACAAATCAACAAACCACCAACAACGACCGTGGACGAAGCTGATCATGACAGACAAACAGAAGTACTTCATAAATAGATTGCCAGAACAATCAACTAGATCTCCAAGGAAAAGCCTTCCACGCCATCACGCAAAAGAGCGACAGCAAAATGGTTTACTCCACTACTCTTTTCCATGAAAAGAAAGAACAGGAAGCTTGAACTAGAATGGAGGGAAAAAAACGATCAGATGCAGAAATTACAGCTCCAACGACAATTCCACTCAAACAAAAAGGAAATCCATAAGGCCAAAAGGAAATTCTATGATAACAGAATATATCTCTACCTGTGGTGTTCTCCAGGGGTCTAACCTCTCTCCCTGGCTGTTCAACCAATACCTGGCACTTCTCGCCCACCGCATTTCCACTCTCTGCACCAACTTTCAGTGCTATGCGGACGACACGCAGCTCATTTTCAGGCTCCCTTCTGCCACCTCTTCTCCTTCTCTCATCTCTGACTGTCCACTATCCAGGATTGGTGTGCCGCCAACAATCTCTGCCTTAATGCCAGTAAGACTGGGATTCTCCTCATCGGCACACCTGTTCTCTCCTTTCCGGTCTCTCTTGGCCCTCTTCCTTCTCCCACCTGTGAGGCTTAAAACCTCAGGGTCATCTTCGACTCCACTCTCTCCTCACATCTCTGATGTCTCTAAGAAGTCACACTACCAGCTGCACCTCCTCAGAGGTATTCTTCCTTTCCTCTCCTTCCCCCAGAAACCCACTGTCTCCAGAGCTCTGGTGGACTACTGCAACAGCCTCTGAAACTCATCCAGGACTGCGAGACTTGTCCTTGGCCTCAAGACCAGGGATCGTATCTCTCCAAGACTGAAATCTCTGCACTGGCTCCCTGTGGCTGTGAGGATTAAGTTCAAAACCCTCTTCATTGTCCACAAGGCCTTCTGGGGCCTCAATACCTCCAACTCCCTCTTCCTAAATATCTTCCTTCTCGAGCTCATCCGCCTCAAACTCCCCCAGGGTCAGTCTCTTCTTCAAGCAACGAGTTGGTGGTAGATCTCTTTCTTCGGCTGGGGCCACCCTCTGGAGCAGTCTCCCGGCCTCTCTGAAACTTGAGGAGAACCATCTCTGGTTCCGGAAGCACCTCAAAACCTTCCTCTTTGCTTCTGCTTTCTGTCTTCCTCTCGCCTTGTGGACTCCTGACTAAACTGCACTGGTCACCTGGCTACCCTCTGATCTCGGGCCCAGGTCCCCTCCCCGCCAGCTGCACACCTGCACTGCCTCCCGGGCCACCGCTGCTCTTGCGGGCTGTTTCTGTATCCCCACAGTCCCCACCAGCTCTTGACATATGATGTCTGCACTTACTCCTGCACCTGCCACTAGCTGGCCACACTTTTACCTATTGTTTTATATATTTTATTTATTCTTTACTGCTGATCCTATGTACTGCACTGCCCCTCCCCCCCGCACTTGCCCTTTCCTCCCTCCCCTGCACTTGTGCGATCTCAACGTCACCTGGCCAATAAGATCGTTGTCTCTGTCTTCCCTCTGTTCCCCCTCTCTTATGCTTGAGCTAAAACATGGCGCTGGTGCGCAGTGCATTCTGGGGGCACTCAGACCCATAATGGATATTTATTCCATGCCTCAGTGAAAAGCTGTACTTGCTTTGCTGAAAGACATGCTTTCAATGTTATTTGTTGCTAAGCCTGCTATGCAGCCTCAGTCAAGGACATTCTGCTGGGAAAGCTGGTTTTGTTATGTCTTGCTATGAGTTATGGAATTGTTTTCCGTGGTGTTTTAGAAGAAGAGGGAAGCTTTGCTCCTTGGGGTTACTGTCGGTTGACCCGGCCGGCAACGAAAAGTCACTCAGCAATGTGCAAGCACTAATACCAGAAGGTTCGAGAAATTGCCACCCCTTTTTGAGGAGGGCATATATGCGGAGCTATTGGAAAGGTCAGGGGGAAACCACACAAAGACCTCAGTCGGAGGGGGGACGCCTTGTTCCGACTTTCCTGTGGGCTGTTGTGCTCTCTGCCTGGCTGTTACCGGGGTCTTCCAGCCGCTTCTGGCGAGATGAGGGATTCAGTTACGCCCAGGGTGATGTATTTTCTTTTGAATTCTCTGTCCTTTCTGTGATTTATTTCTGTTTTATCACTTGTTGCTTTTAAACTATGAATAAATAGCCATATAAGTGCTCATTATTTTGCTAACTGCGTATCTGGTTGTGAGTTATTGCTTCGTCCACCTGCGTTCAAAGCATTTGCTTGCTCTACAAATGTACTGGAGATGAATAATTGTCCGTGCACCTTTGGCGAGCAAAACATTTTGGCGCTGTGTGCAGGGTATTTGTGATTAATTGTTTCCAAATATTAAAGAATCTGTTTGAACGCAGATAGGCTTTGTTTTCATTGCAAGCGAAAGTTTGTGTTCATTTGGCAGTGAGTGTTGGACTGTGTTAATTCATTTTTTGTGTGTGTGTGCGTGGTTGCGCTAGTAACTGCAGTGTGGAAAGGAAAAAAAAAGAGGTTTTGCAAATTACTGTAATGATGAATAGTTTGTTCAGGAAAAAGGGTGTTCCCGCTGGTGGCGAATGCCCCGATGTTATCATTCCAGGTTGGGCTAAAGGCCCATGTGATAAATTAGCCCAGGTGTGGGCATGCGGAGCGAGTCTGAGTGAAACTTGGGATGATGGTTTGGGGGAAGCTGCTCCGTCAGAAGTAATGTTTTGTTTACAACAGATTTCAGTAGAGAGAGGAAAGGAATGCGCCACGCTAGGCAGGCGGAGGTGGGTCCTCCTGCATGCCTATAGGAAAATGCATCAGAAAACTGTGGAAATGACAGAGCATATTTTAAAATTGGAAAAAGTTAGCTGCCAAGCAACAAATATCTTTGATGCAGGAAATTCAGATGAAACTTTTTAAACACAAAGCTAATAAGTATCAAGCTGTAGCAGAGCATGCCGCGGTTAGGGTAGCTCGCTATAAGTATAAAAAGAGGCGAGGGGGTGTCAACCAAGGAAAGTGGCAACTGTAATCGCTACTGCAGGTGTGGATTGGGACCCTGATACGTGGGATGGAGACATTTTTCACTCAACAAGCCCAGAGAGTAGCTCGGCAAATGAGTCTGATTCTAAGGCAGAACTGAAGCAAAAGACAGTGGCAGTGAAGCCGGTTAGGAGACGGCGTGCTAGACCCCACCCGCAGAATCCTGCGGGCGGGGTTGTGGATTTAACCACGCTGGAAGATTACACCCAGCAGGAGGTTGGGGAAATCATTACTCGTTTGAGGCAAAAGTCAGGGGAACCTTTACTGACATGGATGGTGAGATTGCTAGATGAGGCGCCGCAGGGTTGTTGGTAGATTCCACAGACTCACCGCGCTTTTTGCCTTTGTCAACTGACACCAATGTACAGGAGGGCTTAAGGGCAGGGCCGCCCCCTGATGACAATGGGCAAGATTCACAGGTGTCTTTGTTGCACCTAGCAGCCCAGGCATGTAACTGTAAGTACCCTATTACCACAGATTGGCCTAGCGAGGAAAAGAAGTGGTACACTTTGAAAGAGGCGATTCAAAAGGTCAGAGAGAATGCTATGAAGGAAGCAATTCATGTAGATGCTCCAGGACACATGGGGGCCGTGCCGCTCTCGGTTTCAACCAGGAATATGGTAATCAGAACTGCACCGCCCGCATACAATAGTGTAATTATGACTTTGCTTGTAGGTATGATGGGCAAACCCACTGATGAAGTAGTGGATGCCATCCAGCAATTGGCAGATTTAGGGAGTGGGATAAGAGTGATGACAAGCCCCGAGAGAGAGAGGGGAGTAGTGAGAGGAGAACAGAAGGCAGAAGGCAAGATAGTAGAGACTCCCGGGTGTCCAGAAAGGACATGTTTTTGGCTTTGTTAAAAGATGTTGTGCCACGAGAAGAAATTGATGGCATTGAAACCAGGGTAATGTATGAACTATACAAAAAGAGAGGGCTTGCAGCCAAAGAGCGCTATAAACAGGTTAAGAAACAGGTAGTGACTCAGCCACAGGGGGACACCTCACCTTCCGCCCCTCCTGAGGATGAACAAGAAGAAGGGCCTATGGGGACACCTTCCCTGTACCAGCCAACATATGCTGATTTGAGGAAGGTGGTGAGTGCAATGTTAGAGGCATAGTCAGGTTACACTCATTCAAAATCTGACTAGGTTTATGGCCAAGCCCCGGCAGCGTCCGCTCACATAAAAGTTGATAGGCGGCCCCATGTTAATGTTAAGATTTTTTGGGGGCCGGGAAATACACAAGGGGTGCGAGCATTGATAGACACCGGGGCGGAGGCCTCTCTGATTCATGGAAATCCAACACGATTCAAAGGCAGACTCTTTACCATTACAGGGCTAGGGGGGAAGGAGACCCCTGCAGTACAAACAGAAGTGGATATGAAAATAGGCAATTTGACTAGGCAGAAATACCAAGTGTTGATTGTCCCGATACCCGAGTACATAATTGGCTTTGACATTCTAGAAGGATTGACTTTGGGACTAGGAGGTAAAACGTATCAGTTTGGGGTGAGTGCATTAACCTGCACACCCATTAACGTGGGCAAATTGAAGATGCCCCTAATGCAGGTGCCTCTGGCGACCAAGTGGGTAGCGATGAAGCAATACCGCATTCCCGGGGGGCACAAGGAAATTTCAGACACCATCAAAGAGTACGTAGAGGCGGGTGTGTTACGCCCTATTACTACCACGTGGAACAACCCACTCTGGCCTGTTAAAAAAGGGGACGGGCCTTGGAGGATGACGTTGGATTAAACAAACACACTCCTCCCTTGGTGCCCGCAGTCCCAGATGCTATTATCCTGATTGAGAATGTCCAAAAGTTTGAGGGGACTTGGTATGCAGTGGTAGATTTAGCCAATGCCTTTTTCTCTGTACCAATTGCTGAGGAGTGCCAAGAGCAGTTTGCATTTTCTTGGAGCGGGCGTCAGTACACCTTTACAAGGTTACCTGTGGGGTACATACATAGCCCGACTATCTGTCACCGGCTGGTGGCAGAGCACTTAGACAAGATACCATGTAAACCTGACATACAAATCTCTCATTATATTGATGATATTTTGATTCAGGGTAAGGATGAGCGCAGTGTGCAACACCAGTTAGAAGTCATTATGGAAGGATTGAAGAAGGAAGGGTGAGAGATTAACCCGAACAAAATTCAAGGGCCAGCTGAGACAGTGATATTCCTAGGGATTCAGTGGCATAATGGGCATCGAGAGATGGTGCCGAAGGCCCGACAGAAAATCGTTGAGTTCACCACTCCAATGAACAAAAAGCAAACTCAGCAGTTCATAGGGCTGTTTGGGTTTTGGAGACAGCACATTCCCCATTTAGGGCAGATACTGGCTTCCCTCTACAAAGTGACCCGAAAGAAATATGAGTTTCAGTGGGGGGAGGAGCAGCAAAAAGCATTTGATTTGGCGAAAGATACTGTGCAGCAGGTGCTTGATCGATGGCCATTGAAGGAAGGCGAAGTGGAATTGAATGTGTTTGTGCAAGACAATTACGCCAACTGGAGTGTGTGGCAGAAACAAGACAGGAAACGTGTGCCATTCGGGTTTTGGAGTCATAAGTTGCCCGATGCTGGTAACTCATTCACTCCGTTCAAGAAGCAGTTGCTGGCATGTTATTGGGCCCTGGCCGATACTGAGCAAATGACAGTGGTGCATGATGTGCTGATGAGGCCTGAAATCCCGATTATGCAATGGGTGCTGAGCTCTCCTAAAACACACAGAATAGGACATGCTCAAGAAGCCAGCATAATCAAATGGAAACGATACATTCAAGACAGAGCTAAATCAGGGAAGGGTGGGATTGCCAAATTACATGAGCAAGTGGCCAACATACCACCCTCAGATTACATACCGCCGGAAGTGTCTGAAAAACACGAATCTCCCGTGAAATGGGGAGTACCTTATGGCAATCTGACCGTAGAGCAGACAGAACATGCCCGGTTTACAGATGGCTCGGCCCGATATGTGGGAACCGAGCGATACTAGAAAGTGGTGTCTTACAATCCCAAGACAAAAAAGATTTTGACAACATCAGGGAAAGTGAAGAGCAGTCAGTTTGCAGAACTTTACGCAGTTTACCAAGCATTGAAACAAGAGACCCCTGGTCGTTGTCATTTGTACACAGATTCATGGTCAGTTGCAAATGGATTGGCGGTGTGGCTGCCAACCTGGCAAAAGAATGGGTGGATGATTCATTCAAAAGAGCTGGGGGGAAAAGAACTGTGGCAAGATATTGCTGAGATGTTATCACAAAGTGAAGTCACTGTGTATTATGTGGATGTGCATTGTACTGCAGATTCATTAGAACGTTAGTTTAATTCTGTTGCAGATGAACGCACCAAGATTTCATCTGTGGATGCGGAGGCTCAGGAAGACGATTTGGAGGGTTTAGCCAAGTGGGCTCACCAGAAATGTGGGCACCTTGGAGAAAAGGCTATTACCAGGTGGGCACAACCTCGAGGAATCAGTATTCCTTTTGAGGTAGTGAAAACAATCATTTTGCAATGTCCAGTGTGCCAACAGCACAGGCCTATCCCTCAAATTGTCCAGGGTACGTTGCGAAGAGGAAAATTACCAGGTCAAATTTGGCAGATTGATTATATCGGTCCCCTGCCAATCAGTAAAGGTTGTCAGTATGCATGCACTATTGTGGATACATACTCGGGATACATGATGGTTTTGCCATGCAAGTGTGCCACACAACTGAATACCATTAAGTTGTTGGATCAGATCACGTTGCACTACGGGGTGCCTTTGCAGATTCAAAGTGACAATGGGTCACACTTCAAAGGCAGATTAATTCAAGAGTACTGTCAGGAAAAGAGTATTGAATGGCTCTACCACGTGTCCTATTACCCTGCAGCTTCAGGATTAATTGAACGGATGAATGGTTTGTTGAAAGAACAGCTGCGCAAATCTGGAGATGGCAGTTTAGCAGGCTGGCGTGATTGTGTGTTTGATGCGGTGCAAGTGTTAAACAATAGGCCTGTGAATAATCATGAAACTCCTTTGATGCGGCTAATGACTCCTGCTTTACAGATTCAACCCAACTCAGTCAGAGAAACCCTATTGTACTGGGAAATTACCCCAGGTTCTTTAGCTCCCTATCGGGCGACTCCAGGGTCAGCAGGGGTAGACTTGCATTCTCATGAGGAAATCAGATTAGACCCAAGAGGGATTGTAGTGATTGGGACAGGGATTGGGGTACACATTCCTCCAGAGCATATGGGATGGATTTCCCCTAGATCTGGCCTAGCATTGAAGGGAGTTCAAGTGCTGGGAGGGGTCATTGATGCCGATTACCAAGGCGAGATCAAAGTCATCTTGATGAATAGTGAGGACCAATTGTTACCGATCCATAAAGGTGACCGGGTGGCCCAGTTGATTATTGTTCCTGTTAAGTTGCCCATGATTAAAAAGGGGGAGCCTCCCACAGTGTTAACTACCCGTGGGGATTGTGGTTTTGGCTCTTCAGACAGTATGGTACCGGGTGCGAAGGTGTGGGTTGAAAGGCCAAGTGGCCCACCAGTGCCCGCAGATGTTATTGCTTCAGGCAAAGACCAGGTAGTCTTAGTGATGGAGCCCGGTAGAAAGAAATGGCAGTATGTGCCCGCAGACAAATGTTATCTAAGAGAGTAATTTTCAACACTGATATCTCTTTTCTGGGTTTGCCTTGTAGATCCTGTGTCTGGCTGGTTTCATTGTGGGACTAAATGGACTCCGTTTGGGAGAGTCAAACGGCATGCTGCTTCTCATGAAACATGTCGCATCTGTGCCAGCGATCCAGGGGAGACCGATGATGATGAGCAATGATGTCCAAAGCAGCCCTATGCTGATGCTGAAAAACCAGCCAGACCGAAGAAATGGATTTGTGGAATGCGAAAATCACGTCAGGTGCAGACGCAAACAACTGTGATGCCAGCTATACAACAGATATCTTTAGGACGACGAAAATATTCCCTGATGATTACACAAGCAGAGAATATGTGGACATATTTGGCACAGCAAGTACTCAACATTAGGCACTTTTGCCTTACTGACGTGCAACATGCAGAAGCTTTGCTGGCTACATGTTTAGTAGCGGTACCAACGCCAGTTCCGGGTCTAAATCACATTTTTGGTGTCATGCACAATGATTCTTTGGTTCAGGATTCCGATATTAGACAATCCTTTTCAGTCTATGAGTACTGCAGGTTTTGCCAGGAAACAGATCGCAAATGGAGAAACTTGACACGTATTATAACGCACAATATAACTCAAGGCGATGTGTGTTACTTTATGACCTGCGATGTAAAAGAAATTGGCAAATGCCAACAGCTGAATTTAACCAAACAGAAAAATCAAACTGCGTTTGAAAAAAGGTTGTGTTCTCGAGTTCCAAGCACATGTACCAGTGTGAATAATTCTATGTCTTGCAATCATACAGTGTTAGCTGCCAGTCATATGTATCACGTACAACTTCCAACAGGATGGCTCTTCTCATGTGGCAACAGCACATACACTTACATTCCAGCTAACATTTCCGGATGTCTATGTGCCTTAACTCGATTAGGGCTAATGATGTTCCCTTTACACCCAGCAATGTCTGAAAGCAAAAGGTCAACTTTTGAATCTGTGGGTTTATCCCCAGATTGTGATTCACACGTGCATTTGTTATCAGAGGCTGAAGTTCTAGCATTAGCCCTTTCATTAGTGGGAGTCTGGGGTTTAGCTGCTGGGGGTTACAAATCTCTGATTAAACTGGCATGTTTAATGGTAAAAGGTCTGAATCATACTTCTCAAGCATTAGAAGAGTTGCTCCTTGATAGCAAAGTGATTAGAAAGCAACATTGCAAAACAGGGCTGCCGTTGATTATCTCTTGCTGAAACATAATTTGGGCTGTAACGCAGTTGAAGGTATGTGTTGTTTCAATCTAAGTGACCATTCACGATCCCTTGAAAGTCATATTAGAGGTTTGAGGGACCTAATTTCCCAAGTGTCTCAAAGTCATGCTGGGAATTGGTGGGATTAGTTATTTTCATGGATTCCTGACATTGGGGGTACACTGCGTTACACCTTTGCCTGCATTTGCATTATTTTGGCTATTATAATACTTGGTTGTTGTTGCATTCAATGTATTCCTAACTTGGTTCTAATGTTTCGTCGGTTTCAGAGACCGGCTCCTCTGCCACTGGGCTATGGAAGATAAATATCCAAGGGTGGATTTGTTATGCTTGGGCTAAAATATGGCGCTGGTGCGCAGTGCATTCTGGGGGAACTCAGACCCATAATGGATATTTATTCCATGCCTCAGTGAAAAGATGTACTTGCTTTGCTAAACGACATGCTTTCAATGTTATTCGTTGCTAAGCCTGGTATGCAGCCTCAGTCAAGGACATTCTGCTGGGAAAGCTGGTTTTGTTATGTCTTGCTATGAGTTATGGAATTGTTTTCCGTGGTGTTTTAGAAGAAGAGGGAATCTTTGCTCCTTGTGGTTACTGTCGGTTGACCCGGCCGGCAACCAACAGTCACTCAGCAATGCGCAAGTGCTAATACCAGAAAGTTCGAGAAATTGCCACTCCTTTTTGAGGACGGCATATATGCGGAGCTATCGGAAAGATCAGGGGCAAACCACACAAAGACCTCAGTCGGAGGGGGGACTCCTTGTTCCGACCTTCTTGTGGGCTGTTGTGCTCTCTGCCTGGCTGTTACCGGGGTGTTCCAGCCACTTCTTGCGAGATGAGGGATTCAGTTACGCCCACGGTGATGTATTTTCTTTTGAATTCTCTGTCCTTTCTGTGATTTATTTCTGTTTTATCACTTGTTGCTTCTAAGCTATGAATAAATAGCTGTATAAGTGCTCATTATTTTGCTAACTGCGTATCTGGTTGTGAGTTATTGCTTCGTCCACCTGCGTTCAAAGCATTTGCCTGCTCTACAAAAGTACTGGTGATGAATAATTGTCCGTGCACTTTTGGCGAGCAAAACACCCTCCCTTGCCTCATCGTGCCTTGAAACACTTTTGTGTAGGCGCGTTATAAATGCCATATCATATCATACTAAAACCGCCAACACCCAAAAATAACTGTTTAAACTCAAATGAAATGAGAAACCTTTCTGGATGCATAAACACACCAATACCTTCACTGAAAATATGCAATGACCTTGCAGAGCACTTCAAAAACAAAATTGGCACCATCCAACAGATCATACAAATCAGACCAAGCAATCACAACATGCAATCCACCAAGCCACGGGAGGATCGCCAGAACAAACTCACAAGCTTCCCCAAAATATTAGCAGAGACATTCATCAAGCTGGTAAGCAATAGCAACAAAGCAGGCTCTCCCATGGACCCATGCCCCGCAGACATACACAAGGAAATACTCACACAAGGAACACCCATGGAATACTACAGAAACTGTAACGCTCACCTGGTATCCACGGGGACGTCACTCAGCCTGTTCTAACCTCTTACGACCTCGAACCCTTCCCTGGAGTCTACTCGACTGGAGACTGGGCCTGAAACACAGGATTGGTAGAGTTGGACTCCCTATTGTCTCTGTGTGCTTGAACCCCTTCTTCCCCGAGGTCCAACCCTTCCCTTTGATCCACAGCTCACCTTGTTTTCTTGGAAAGTGTGCTCTCCGTCCTGCTTTCAGCGCAGGGGCGAGTTGATTGATGCGGGCTCGTTGCGGCCTAGTTACTTCACTGGCAAGAGTCCGACAGGTAAGTATAATGAGTCTTTTGAACAGTTCTCTAACTTCGTTCCTTTCCTTCCTTAGATGATGGCCGGCGTCCGGGGATGGCGACGTGCTGCTGAGATGAGTAGCGCTGAAGGTGAGTGAGAGCGCGATGCGCTTTGCGACCCTTTGGTATTTGTATTGAACTGAGTTCTTTTTCTGTGTCTTTTAGGTGCCGCGACGTTTTCAGCGTGGATGCCGGTTATGAAGAAGAAATGCGGTGAGTAAGGGCGGTATGCAGCGCCTCTAGATGTTTCCACACTAACCTGGAGGGTCTTTTCCCTCTTGCAGATGGATGAGAAGTTTCGGAGACAGAGTTCGCCCAGAGCGGCTGGGATTCAGTTAAGCCTTTGAAGGTCGTACAGTCTTTAGAAATAAGCGAAGATTTGCTGAATGCTTACTAATGCCTTTTTTCTGTTCTTTTCCCTTTTCCTTAGAAAGCAGCGTGCCGGGATGAGAATGACACCGCCGAAGATGCCCGCAGAATAGAAGAAGTGATGAATGATGGGCAGAAGCGCCACAAGGTAAGGCTGTTCCTAACGGTGTTCTTGTTCTTGCAGGAGCTGAGCGCAGAAGAAAGATGCAGGCCTACTGGAGACCGATCCGAACACAGTGAGTGTCACGCTGCAGGTGCAGAAAACACAAAGCATGTTTCTCAGCCTGGGCGTGGCTTAAATAGTCTCTGGGTATCCCAGATGTCTCTGGGCTGAACCACACCCAAAAGACTAGACTGCACATGCAGTTCTGGGAACCGAGATATGTGGGGGCATCCATCTTGTCCCCATCAAAGCACTACAAGTCCAATCCCCAATGTTATCCTATGGGAGTGAGTGAGTCTGGTGCCACAAGCGCCAAGTCTGACTCCAAGTGGGTCTCTGGAGGGATGGAGAGGCCCTTGAGGGCCATGTAGGTGATTGAGGTCTGGCTCCAGCCTGGCATCTTGGAGGGCTGGGGACATGAGGGGCAGGAATCATGACGGAAACCTTTTCAACCAATCACTTTCAACAGGGAAAGTACTGCGATCATTCAAATCAGCATACATCAAAACGCTCCTCAAGGACACAGCAGGAAACATAGAGGACCGCTCCAATATCCCCTACCTAGTGAAAATACTTGAAACATACGTCTATAGAATAACACAAGAATTCATAGAAGAACACCAACAGCTGGACCAAGCACAAGTAGGCTTCAGACCCATGAGAGGAACGGAAACGGCGCTGCTTTCTATCTGGGACGATCTAAATGCTAATGCAGCCAAAATCACAGCTCTAATACTTCTGGATCTCAATGCAGCATTTGACACAGTCAACCATGAAATATTAATTGGGAGATTGGAAGAAATAGAAATCACTGACCTAGCCCTACTATGGATTAAATCATTCTTAACAAACAGAACAGAAACCATATGGATCAAACCTTTCAAATCCACTGCAAGGGAATCCACCCGTGGAGTACCACAAGGATCCTCCTTCTCCCCACTGCTCTTCAACATATACCTGATGCCACTAATCAAGTGCATTAAAAAACACGGCCTCACTTGCTACAACTACGCTGACGACACACAGATCTTCTACAAAATACAAGATACACAGGAAGGAAACAAAACACTTCAAGACTGCCTACAAGAACTCTACAGCTGGATGAACACTAACAGCCTCAAACTCGACTCGGACAAAACAGAAATAATGATCATATCAAAAGCGGGGAAGCCAATAACTACATCCCATGGCCGACTGAACTGGGAACAGCACCAACTCCTTCAATGATAGTAAAGAATCTGGGAGTCTTAATGGACAACGAACTAACACTAGAGCCACAAGTAAATGCTATAGTCAAGAAATGTTTCTTCCTCCTACACACAGTAAAAAGGATCCCACCATTCTTCTCCCACAAAACACTCACCATCATTGCACTCATCATGTCTAGAGTAGACTACGCCAGCACCCTATACCTAGGAATGCCAGAACGATTATTCAAAAAACGTCAGCGCATCCAGAATGTTGCGGCCAGACTCCTGCTTAAAATACTGCGAAGACAGCACATTACCCCAGCGCTGAAACTGCTACACTGCCTACCAATAAAACAGCAAATAAAGTTCGAAACGATGTGCATAACACACAGAGCAATCCACAGCCAAGGAGAAGAGTTCCTATAGCAGAAAGTAGCCGTCACCAATCCGACATGAACTCTCAGATCAAGCAACTACATTCGCTTAGAACCAAAACCATACAATAAAAGAAAAGTCGGAGGATCATCCATCTCTCACCCGGCAGCAATAACGTGGAATCACCTACTAAAAAATGTACGCAACACAAAGGATCATCTGGAATTCAGAGAAATACTCAAAACTTGGTTCTTTGCCCCAGAAACAGGAGGAAACGACTAGGAAGCATAGAGCCAATGGGAAACAAGAATCCCAGAGAGGAAACCATGACCCCTACAGAAACTCCCACAACCACCTCTCGGCACAGCAATCCGCACACACTTCACCATAATGCAACAACAGACGAACAACACATAACCTGGCACATCAGCACATGGAAATGCGCACAGACCCAAAAACAGCACTTAAACCCTGCGAACGGTGCATACCAAACTGAAGCTGCCAACAGGATATCACACCTCTCACTTTCCTATTCCCACTACACCCTACTAACCCCCTCAGTCCCCTTTCTTCACACTCTCCTTTTAAGATCCGCCAGAGCGCCTGGGGGCCACTCCGGTGGTGACGGTGCGAGGTATAAATGCAGAGTCTTGTGAGAGGTGGAGGTGTGCAGCATTCTGATGAGCGAAATTGACTTTGTGGAAGTCTTTCCACTATTTTCACTGCAGAAGGAGGAGCACAACTCTGAAAAGCACCTTGACCCCGTGGAGCGGCACAGAGGCTAGTGAGGCTTTGGTGGTGTTGCAGTGGGCGGTCCCAAATACTGGAAAAGCAATCTGTATTACAACTGCCATCTGTGCAATTGGTTAATCTATAGATGGATAGCGATCAGCTGGCGAAGAACCCCGAGCAACCGCTGACACTGCTCCGTTTGAGGCGAGGTACAGTGGATTCAAGGGCTCCATCGAGCAACTTGCCAAAGCAGAGAATGGAACGTTCCACGATACAAGGGAGCAAGCCTGCAAATTGTTTGTGTGTGTCTGATGCCACTGCACCTCTTGAAATCAATTGTAAACATAGTAAATGTTCAAAAGATAATGAAGGAGCCGAAAAAGTAGAGTTGTGCAGCAGATCTAAGGGCGTGTGTTTCTGTAACTGTAAATATAGCTGCGTGAATCCAAAGAGCCGATAAAAGACAAATATGCAAATAAAACCCCTAATGGAAGTCGAACACTTGGTACAGCAAAAGGGGTGGGTGCATCCAGCAGTAAAGCAGGTGAGGGGGGTGTTCAATTGACCTTGACCTGTCCCCTCTATGATGCCCCAGTTCCGCAATTACGTGTCCTGGCATGGAGAGCAGCCCAAGGGACACGGAATATACCAATTTCTGGTGTGTGTTCTGAGCGGGTACGATCGACTTCTGAGGGTGAGAGGCCTGCCATTATTCCGACACAGAACGTGCAAAACTGCTGTATTGAGCGCCCTAATGATGAAGGGACTGTTTTGTCGGAAAGATCTCCTCAGATTCGGTGTCCGGACCAGGACGCTGTTGATTTGAATGAGTGCCATGAGGTGTTCCACAGCACGGAGCCCTTAAGTTTCAAAATGACGGGAGATGATGCTGAATGCATACTGTTGGAATTAAATGAAAGAATAAAGTCCTTGGCGGTGGCTGACAAATTGAACAATTACATTAATAACAGAAACCGAAAAACCTCCGAAGATGGTGGGAACGTGGAGTCTGAAAGCAAGGTTGTGGAAAAGTCTTAACATTAAGTACCAATGCAGTGTTAGATGACGTGGTATGAAAAAGCGCATGAACGAGCGCGAAAACGCAGACAAATTGATCTTAGTTAGTCTTCTACGTTGAATTGTTCTCAAAGAAAAACTAGTCAGCGTCAGAGACCGGTTGAAGAGCTTAACTTGAACTTTACCCACAATCAAACTGACAAACCTGCAAGAACAAAAAAAGGAACCTCAACTGAGGCTGTGAATTCTATAGATGAACAAAGCCCCAGTGAGACTTCCTCACATGATACATCATCAGATTCCTCTTTCAATGAACAAGCATTTCCCAAAATGAGACAATCCACATTGAAAAGAATGATGCTCAAATGTGATTCTAAGGCACATGCGACGGAACTGGCCAAATGAGTATTGCAAGAGCTACAGCCTATAGTCATGTCAACTGTGACTATCGTTGTAGCTCCTTATCTCAAAATGTATGAGCAGCTGAACGAGAATATTTAAGACTTAACCACATTAACTGCTCTAATGAACTCTAAAATGGTAAATATGGAAGTGGAAGCCAACATGAATAAAGTAAAAATGATGGCTGAAACTAAAAACATTGAAAGTGCCTTAAATAGCCTACTAGGCCGAAATAACACTGAGGATAAAAGATAACTGGCAGAAGTGGCCAGCGAGGCTTTAGCACTCCTAAAACACCATCCGAGTACACATGCTCAGTTTGGCGTGAGAATGCAGGAAGAATGGGAACCTTGCAATCAGAACACATCGAGGCATAAACAACAGGAAAAACATGATGTCTGGGCGTTGACAAAAAAGTAACAAATGTTGAAAGTAAATCCTGGGACGAAGGAGAAAGCCTTTTAATTGTGGTACCTAAAACTGCTGAAATAACGGAGGGAACAGAACAAGTGGCGCCTATGTTATCTGAGTTGGTGACACAACATCTCAGTAGGGAGGTTGCAGCTCCCTCAACACCTTCTACCTCAGCTAATGGTGAAGGAATAATTGGAAATCCTAAAACTAAGGAGAACGCCAAGAGTAAACCACAAATAGATATGGATGTGGCGCCTATGGTGACTGAGTTGGTGACACAACAGCGCAGCAGGGAGGAGGCATTCTCCCCAATACCTTCTACTTCAGCGAATGGAGAAGTATTAATTGGTAATCCCAAAAATAAGGAGAACGATAAAAGTAAGCCACAAATGGATATGAGTGGAATATTTTCTATCTTCTCAACAAAGCTAAACAGAAGGAAATTAAATATTGGCAAACAGACTAATAGCAAAAAATCAAACTAAAAGTAAAAACAGGATAACAAACAACTCATGGAAATGCCTCAGAAATATCAAAACAGTGAATGTCACAGTTAACACTGAGAGTGCAGCTAATACATCAAGCAGAGCCAAAGTGCATCCACGGTCATCAAAACCGGAGAAATGCACAAGGATGGTGCAATTAATCTTGAAGAGGAAGACACAGAAGTGTTGTTAAATCTATCAACTTACGAGGAAGAAGATGACCTCGAAGAAGAGTGTCCACAAAAAGTTGTAATTGATCCAAGAGGTGTGGAAGCCAACCCTGATGTGACTCGCGAGGACAGCCCAGCGCCTAAAGAAAGCCCTGTAGCAAGGTCCAACCGAGTGTGTACATTCATTATGCCGAAGGAAGCATCTAAGCCTAAGAAAGACAAGGTGTTGGTCCTGAGTTTTTTCACATTAGATGAAAAGAGACAAAGATTAGCAGAGTACATGTCTGAAAAAGAAGGACAGAACATGAAGGCTGTTGGACTGAGACAACTAACGTTCAAGCATGACATTAAAACGATGACAATTCCACAAAAGGATACATATAAGAAACGAAATCTGGACTGTGAATTGAAATCAGAAAGAAAGTCTCAAAATCAGGACAAAGAACATGCATCTACATATGTGAGTAAGCAGATCCAAAGTAACGGCCTTGAAAGACCGCAGAAAATAAAGTCCAAATACTTGTTAATGCTTGAAAGAATTCTGCTCATTAAAGATGGATTGATCATGAATAGAAACAATGTATTACGTCTTTTACACCATGTGCCATCCTTGAGGACCATCGAGTCCAATGATATCAAGACTGTCGAATTTGTAGAGGAGCCACATTATGACAGAGTATGTTTACATATTGATTGAAGACTCATTTGTGACTCACTGCTGGATGCAGCGTTTGTTTTACAGCCACTTGGATTTGATATCTTCGAAACTAGAGTCCATCATATTGTGGATAGTGAAGAAAGAGCAAGCAAATATGTCAATGATCAGCCCCAAAAGCATAAGGTGAAAAAAAGACACATGGAGCAGGAACTAACATCCGAAGATGAGTGGAAGAAAAAGAACAAAAACATAATTGTTCGCCGACAACCTGATAGCCCCCTACGAGAAGCTCAACAGGGAGAGTGGATTAAAATCACTGTAGAGTGTAAGCAAAAATCAACTGAGGCCGCTACAAGTAAAGCGGAATCTAAAAATGACAGTCAGAAATCTGATAACTGGAATTGGCTGGCAAAAACTCTTGCAAAACGCAACTACAGCTAACGCCCTGGCCCCGAAAAAAAGAGAGAACTTCTGCATAGGCACATGGAACACAAGAGGATTCATGCACCTGTACAACATACAAGCAGACTGGTCTGATTGTCTCCACGTACTTTGCCTTCACGAAACTTGGCTATATGTATGCCCAATTGTCGACGAATTTGAAGTCGCCATGAATTCCGCCATTAGAAAACTTATTTGTATTTGGTATTTTATTTATTTATATACCGCACCAGGCCCACGGGCATCGGGGCGCATCACTTAGGTTACAACAAAGTATAAACATAGCAGAGCAGGATAAAAAGCAGTACAAGAAACAAGTGAGCATTTACAGAATTATATACAGATTCAGATTAAAAAGGCAGCTAATTACATATTTAAACACAGAGTTAAGTCGTAGGAAGGAGCAAGAGAGGTCGCTAGTGAGTGGTCTGAATCAAGGGCAAGTCTTGGGCAGTCAGCCAGGTTTTGCCTTGCTCTTGAATGCCAGGAAGGAGGGTTCAGCTCTAAACAGGTTGGGCAGCGAGTTCCAAAGTGTCGCCGCCATGACTGGGAAACTGATTCCACCCGATCTCTGAAGGTTGAAACGGGGTATGGAGAGGCAGTTGGTCTGGGCACTTCTGAGGGGTCTGTTGGTAGTATGTATAGAGAATCTACTGGCCAGATAGCTGGCCGCTTGGTTGGCGAGGCATTTATGAGTTAGAGCGAGTGCTTTTAGAGAGATTCTTTGTGTTACTGAGAGCCATCGGATGCTCCATCTGGTGTCAGAAATGTGTTGGTTCCTGGGGATAGTTAAAGCAGCTCTAATGGCATTGTTTTGGATGATCTGTAACTTATTGATAGATAGAGGGCGTTGCAATAGTACATTTTGGACATAACCAGTGTTCTGGCTAGCGTGGTACAATTGGCTGGTGATAAGAAAGGACGGCATGCTGTGATGAGCTTACATGTGCATGCTGCAGCGGAGGATACTGCTTTAGTTTGTATGGCAAGAGAGAGGGTGGAGTCATTATAGATGCCTAGCGTTTTGGTATCCTTAGTGACCTTAATGATATTACCATCAATAATGAAAGATTTAAACGAAGGGTCTCATTTGTTAAGTCTTTGGTGAGAGCCTAGGATGAGAAGCTCTATCTTTTCGTCATTCAGAAAAAGTTCATGTTGCGCCATCCAGGTCGGCCTTCAGCTGGTCTATTAATTCTTGTGCGGAAAAGTTTGCGATTTGAAATTTGCGACTCCAAAAACATTTCTCCGTGTATACAAATTACAGAGATTGAACCAAATAAAATAGCCAAAAAAGAAAGATGTCGAACTTACATTATGAATCTATATTGGCAGCATAAAGCTGCAGGCACAATATTATACATTGACCAGGTGATAGAAATAATTGATGAGATCAAGGCCAATGTCCCTCAGTCAAACATCATTCTGTGCGGCGACCTAAATGTAAGCTCTGCATAAATTATGGCAAACAGGCAACAATATCTGAACAACTTCTCGCACAACAATAGTGCGATGAGATGCAAATGAGAGACATGGTGACGCTTAATGGGAACACACCGGGGGACATACCCCCTCAAGCGACTTGGCAAAGAACTTTGCAAGAATCAGTGCTTGACTACAATTTTACATCTGCAAACATGGCCCTAAGTGTAGAAACCATACACGTAGTTGGCATGGTAGAAAGCAATCACAAAGTGGTTAAAGCATCATTCGTGGCTCCTCAGATATCAAGTTCCCAGGTCTGGAAGCATGCGGTATCCGTAGACCCGAGTCGAGGTAGACTCCGACTAGAAGATAACGATGTGAATTTAATCACCGAAGCTTATCGCAGAAACATGGCTGGAAATTGTGCAAAATACACACACTTATTGGGTCAGTTTGTTGAACACTCCTGTGGCTTCCCAAAATGTGCCTTCAAATGCAAGCATTCATATGATATTCAAATTGCCCCAAAAAAAACGTGAGCTACATAAATAGCTCAGAAAAAGCAGAAATTGCACTCCAAACACTCAGTCAATTGACAAAAAGAGAATCAAACAGAACTATACACATTGCTGATTGCGCACAGAAGCACATTGGAACAACGGGATGCTTGGCAAATAAAAATTCTTCTGAATTTTGGAAATTCATCAACAAAGAGTGCAGCTCACAACCAGCACTTCCAAAGAATATGGTGACAGAAACACAATGGGTCACACGCTGAGGCCAACTCTACAAAAAGAAAGGAGAGAACAAAATCTGACTCTTCCGATAGTAAATTACTGAGCATTTGATTTTCAAAAGGAGGACATTCTGAATAACATCAAAAAGGTGAGTTCTTCAAGGGCCCCTGGCCTGGACGGCTTAACTAACTATTCTTTGAAAAAGAATCTAGAGGCCTGGGCTGAATTTTGCACCCTTTTCTTTTCAAAGATATCTTTAGAGCCTTCCATCCCGACATCGTGGAAGCAGGCCATCGTGGTGCCAATTTAAAAAAAAGGCAATAGAGCAAATCCAAAGGACTATCGTCCAATTGCCTTATTGGACGTTGTAGGTAAAATCTATGCAACACAATTACAACAACTCTTGCCTTCTTGGATAATATACAGAGGCTACTTTGTCAAAGGAGTGGGCTGTGGGCTAAACTTGCTTCTCATTAACGTAATGAAAATGGAAGCCATAAAAAGAGACACTAAAATCTATCTCGCATTCATAGATCTGTCACATGCATTTGACAGTGTGGACCGCGAAATTCTCTGGACACAACTCAAGAAGTGGAAATGTCCACATAGTTTGCTAATGGCCATAAAAGACTTACATACCAACACAGAAGTTAAGATTCGCCTTGATTGTACTGGAACATTATCAGCCACCATAAAAACATTCTGTGTGGTTAAGCAATAATATTCAACTTTTTTGTCTGATATTGGAAATACCTTTGAACGCATTACAGCACTTTCACCTAAAATCCATGGATCCCATCTAAGCCTGATACTTTATGCGGACGATCTCGTCCTCCTTGATGCAACGCAGATCGGGCTGCAGCGAAACTGTATGCCTTGGAACAGTATGTTGCAGCAAATGGGCTGTGATCAACCCAAACAAATCAGAAGTTCTGACAATTGAAGACTTGAGAAAGAACAAATCCTGAAATGGGAAAAAATTCAAATGGTTCCAGGAGAAACAATCGATCAGAAGCGTGATGCATACTAAATACCTAGGAAAGTGGATTCGCTAAAGTCTCAATGATGCTCCTTGGGTCGAAAAAAACCAAGGCTAAATGTCAGCAGCTTGAAGTACAAGTAGCAGTCCTCAATAAGAAATTTTGCAGATTTACATTGAAACCAGTGCTAAATTTCTATAAACAAAAGGCAGTACCAGCAATGATATATGGGTCTGAAAGTGCCCTGGGATGTCCTTCAACTGTCCGGGACACCCTTGAAAACATATTTTGGTCAAACGTTCTGCGGCTAAACAGGGGAACTCCTACACTGTGCATTCGATACGAGTTGAGTCTCTTATCAATAAATGCAAGAATTAATAATGTATCAAAAGATGATCATGAAGACTGGACCTCTGCAATTCAACACCTTACATGACCCAAGTAGCGGAGATAAAAACAACATTCTCATACTATGGGTGGAACGCTGCGAGAGAATGTTAGACAATCTTAGTACTGACAAAGATACTCTTGAAAATAATCCTGATGCAGTTAAAAAAAAACTCTGGAAGCAAATATAAAATCTTGCAAAACGTGCAACCCGTGGCGTTCGATAAATTGCTGCCAGCAACCCGGGTTTTGGGATTCAAAACCCGGGGTGCATATAGCAATAATATTGGGGCCCATCGTTAAGTAACTTGGTAATCGTTAGTAATTTGGGCTCGTGGCTGTTACAACCCGATCCGGCCCGAGGCGGCAGAATCTGTTTACACCAAAGTGGGATGCGACAGTTGGATCCAGAGGGTATAGTTGCTGTCTCATACTTTATTTGACAATCTTCTAAATTCGTTTTTACCCTGTTCTGAGAAGAGCACTATGCCTAAATGTGCTCATTTAAAGCTGTAAACCTTTACATCACAAAACGAAGCTCCCACTTGTGCTGAATCTATTGAAAATGAAGGAGAAGGTACCTTGTCCAAGATGGCCAGTGCCATGTGCTCTGGAGAGCCCTCCCCGTGTCCCTCTACAGAGTTCCTGCCTCAGTTGCACTGTGATTTGCCCAGTATCAGCCTATCTGCTGCCAGTATCCAGAGCCGGCAGGCCCAGCTCAGGAAGGCCCAGAAGTAACACCACTTCCTGTCAGGGCCTGGAGGCCTGGGCACAACACTCTGTTCCATGCTCCTTCGCTGCCACCCTACCCACCAGAAATATCCTACAATGTGGCAGCCCTATGGTCTCTGACATAGGTAAGTCCCATGCAGATTCATACAAGCCTCTATCTGTCCACTTCATGTGAGCTTCATCCCCTACATCCAGTCTCCTTGTTTCACCCCTAACACATAACCTGCCCTCTCCTCCACTCACAATGTGTCTGCACGCTACCACCCACTACCTTAACCCGCTCTCTCAAGTACACACACTGCAGCAATGTGTCTCGTCCACTGCCCAACCTGCCCTCACAGCGTTGCACTCTTCAGCATTGCGTAATCCCAGTGATACACATCAAGTCACCACCCTGGCCAGCAAACACAATCTTGCTCAGAAGCAACCTTCTCTACCCTTACCCATACCCAACATATGCCCTGCCCCGACTGCCAGCATTCCTCCAAATCACCAACAACTGATCACGCAATGAAACCATCTATAAATGCCTTCAACCCTTGCATATGGTTTGGCGCTCCAAATGCACCTGATGCTATCTATATTTTGTTTCATGACTCGCTCTGTTACCGCTTTCAGGGCCTCAGCCTCTCCAATTGTTAGCTCATTAAATGCTCCACTTCACTACAAAGTGATGCGTGCCGCGCTAGACACCACTGCCATGCGTGCCCCACCTCTCAACACTGCCATGTGTGCCAACCCATATGTCTGCCTAAAATGTGCCCAACCCACTACAAAGCATTATGTGTTTTCCGTGATGGCACTGCCTTGTATGCCCCTTCTGATTACACTGTTCTGTGTGCCTCATCCCAAGGTTATGCTATGGGTGTTTCACCCAATAACAATATGCATCTCAGCAACCTGTTAGCCTCTACTTATGGTATCAGGTAATAATATCCCCATATATATGGTCGCCGTAAATAATATCGCCGGGAAAATGTTGTGGCATTGTGGCAATATTATTTGGGTGACCATATATATGGGGACAGGGGCAAAAAAAAAAATGTAAAAAAAAAAAGTTTGGGGGTTGCGCGGGTGTCCCCCGCATGTTCCATGCAATAATGTCGCCACAAAAAACGGCAATTTTTCGGCAATATTTTTGCATGGCGATATTTTTGTGGTGACATTATTACATGGAACCCTACTTATGGCCAACCTGTTTTGTCGTATCCTATGGGAAAGCTATCCCTGTACCCCATACAGCCCTGAACACCTTTACTGTTGTAGGAGATATGCCCACAGACCCACATATCAGGCCCAAATCCTTCCTGCCAACAGCTAAACCCTTCATTCAGTCTAACATCCTGCACTTCCTCCCCCTCTCTTACGCAATCTCGCCCTGCCCATGCTACTTCCTGTCAAAGCTTCCAAGCATCTCAAGCCCACTATGCAGCACTTCGCCATGTCACCTACCTTTCCTAAACCCATGAGTGCCCTGCCACACATGCTACCCAAGCCCATGAATGCCCTGCCTCCTGCGCGGCCCAAGCCCATGAGTGCCCTGCTACACATGCATCTCGAGCCCTTGAGTGCCCTGCCACCTGCGCTGCCCAAGCCCGTGAGTGCCCTGCCACCTGTGCTGCCCAAGCCCATGAGTGCTCTGCCACCTGCACCGCCAAGCCCATGAGTGCCCTGCCACCTGCGCTGGCCAAGCCCATGAGTGCCCTGCCACACGTGCTACCCAAGCCCATGAGTGCCTTGCCACCTGCTCTGTCCCTCAAACGATTTGCACCTGCCAGACCTAAACACATGACCACTTCTGCCCTCCCACCCCCTCCCTCAGAAGCCCTAAGACTACACAACCTAGGCTCTAGAATTTCCCGGCACCCTGTTGATCTCCAACAGCTCTCCTACCCTATCGCATCCAACCTCAGACTGCTTAGGCTATCCAGCCACACCTTGCAACCTCCATCACCCAAACACCTCCCCCCTACCATGAGTCAGCATGCCAACCAATCCCCTCCTACTGACCAGAACAAACCACTTAATTGCGCCCTTATTAACATCAGATCCATGGGTGCCCATGCTATAGACGCTCATGACCTCGTCATTGAAATTGACCTACTAGCCATCACAGAATCTTGGCTACATAGTGCCTCGGGCCCTATACTCAGCATTGCTATTCCCCCAACTGCTCGATCCCCAGAACCGACTGTGTCAGCGCCATTGGTGGCGGAGTAGCCGTCATCTACAAATCTGACCTCCATTATCTGCTCCATTCCTCTGCCTTCTACAATATGAAATGCTATTACTTAAACTTAAGAATAATCCCCAGAATTCTTTCACCATTCTCCTGCGCTACCGGAAACCTAATACCTCCAGCTCACCTGACACTCAAATCCCTCTTCTCATAACAACCTTCCTCAAACCAGCCACCAAATGCATAATTTTAGTTGACTTCAATCTGGTTTCAACGATCACACTGATCATAAAACTACCACTGTGGTTCAAGCCATCCACGACATGAACTTTTCACAACTTGTCTCTGCCCATACCCACATGAAAGGACACACCCTTGACTGGATACTTACAACTAATTCGACCATCGACATATCTCTCATCAGCCCAGTCCCATGGTCCAATCACCATCTGATTGAATTTAAACTAAATCTCTCAACCCCCCCCACCCTCCCCCGAAAAAAACAAGACCCAACCACCACCCATCCAAATTCTAGCAAGAAGTACTCGGAAGCTCACTCAAGAAATTCTCAAACCCACCTTGGTTACTCTTCCACGGCCCTCGCCAACCACTACCATGACAACCTCCTAGTCATGCTAGATCAACATGCTCCCTTCAAAAACAAATCTCTAAAACCTTTCAAACCCACTAATATCTGGTCCACAGATGAACTAGTTCTGCTCACAGACAGAAAAGAGCCATTGAGCATCTATATAAGAAACACCCCACCCCCATGAATGCCTCCTTACTCGCCACCAATTGCAAGACTTACAATGCCTCTATTTCTGCAACTACAGCTGCCTCCTATGACAACAGAATTAGCACAGCAACCTCCAACACCAAGGACCTCTTCGCAATCTAGCACGAATTAGAAACTCCCTGTGCACAAACCTCCTTAGTTCAGCCTGACAAAGCGTGGTGCACCACTATTCAAAGTGCTCTAACTACAAAACTAAATGTACTCTGTATCCAAATAAAGACTAAGAAAGCCCTACTTACTGCCAAACCTACGCACCGGTCCATCATAGTACCGGCCAAGCCTAGCCTCCCACCTCCCCTCCAAAGCCAAACCCTAGCTTTTCCTTTCAACCTGTATTCCACAGTTCTTTTCTGAAGACCATGCAGGCCCTCAAACCCTCCAATTGCAAAGGAGATACATGCCCTGCCAACATCATAAAGCTCTGCGCCCCCAGCCTTACCCCCATCATTACAGAATGCTTGAACTCCTCTTTCAATTCATGCGAAATACCGACTACTATTAAAGCAGCCTGGGTCACCACCCTACTAAAAAAAAACTCCCAGGACCAGTCAGTACCTACCAACTACAGACCCATTACCACAGTACCCTTCCTGGTCATAATCCTAGACTGCATTGCTTACTTACAATGACTGAAATCCTAGAACAAAACTCTCTCCTTGGCATCAGATAATCTGGTTTCTGACCGAAACTCAGTATTGAAACGCCCTTATCGATCTAAAAATGCAACTCGACAGCATTACAGATGCTGGCAATGCTGCCACCCAGCTCTTCCTAGACTTTTCCGCTGCATTTGATATCGTGGACCATGACCTACTCTGTCAAAACCTTTCCGGGATCTTCCACTTCTCACCTCAGGCAATCCGATGGATCAAATCCTTCCTAAGTGACCGTACCTCCAGAGTTTTCATTGCCAACCACTTAGCCGACACTATCCTTGTCCCTCCTGGTGTCACTCAAGGCTCTTGCCTTTCCTCCACCCTCTACATCTACTCTAAACCCCTCTTTGACATACTTGACACCCTAGGCATCACCTACACCAAATTTGCGGACGACACGCAAATTCTCATCCCGTTTTCTGGCAACTACACTAATGACTCTAAGACCATTAACAAAGTCTTCTGCATCATTCAGTATTGGATGGCTACCCATAACCTTTGCCTCAATGATGAGAAGACAGAGTTACTCATTGTAGGTTCTCCCGCTCGCCTCAAAGCTCTCAACCCCTCTTACGCCTCCTTCACCATTGATGGCTCTACCATCCCAGTCCTCAAACATGCCATAGCCATGGGAGTTTACCTCGATGCAGAATTAACCATGACGAGGCATGTCAATGCTCTGGCATCGTCAACCTCCACACCGCCAAACTTATCTCATTAAGCAGACAATTCCTGAGCCCCAACAACTGCCCCACGCGCTCCAGAGCCATTATCCTGAGCAAACTAGACTATTATAAAGCCCTATTCAAGGGCACATCCCGTCCAATCTAGCTAAACTACAGCTGCTTCAAAACAAAGCCCTCCGGGTAGCTCTGGGCCTCTGCAAATTGGACCACATTTCTGCAACTCGATGAGAAGTCCATTGGCCACCAATAAAAGCATGGATTGACTTCAAAACCTTGACTATAGCACACTGATGCATCTACAATGAAGGCCTCATGTACTTATACCATTGCATCACAAAGAAACAGCATTGTCGCCCACTCCGCTCCTCTGACCAGCTCACCCTAGCTGTTCCACGTTTTAAACTGGCCAGAGAAGGAAGGGTTAGTTTCAGCACCACAGCCCCCCCTCTGTGGAACCCCTTACCTCCACACTTAAGAAATTAGCCTTCCTACTCAGCAGTCAACCGACTGTTGAAAACTTGGCTGTTCAATACGTATGATTAACGCTCTTAAGCATGAACTGTCCTACTTTGCCTGTCCTATTTCCTACTAACGCAATGATCTGTAAAGGTTTTACTCTGTCATTACCATGTACAAACGCAGTGATACCTGTGGGTCTGGGCGTTACACAATAAGGAGATATCCTATCCAACTGGCAGAAAATAAATAGGCACAGTCTTTACGTGCCATCACACTAGAATGGTTTTGCCAAACATAACATTCACATTTCGGTAATTAAATGTAGAGCGCATTATTTGGTCTTATCTTTAAATGTGCATCTAGAGAATACGCCTTGCCTGTTGTTATACTTAATATAAACAAGTACTCTTTCAACTTGGATGCACCCTCAAAATGAGTGTTCTGGAAGACATAACCTTCTACCTATGTGTACTTTGTGAACATCTTTGCAGTTTTTTTCCTGCTTTAATAACTGATTATTGCCTGCGTTCTTAATCAAGTTGATACTTGGCGGTATTTTTGTATGAAATGAAGCGTAGGGAAGCTACGGCAAACATGCCACAGTTTGGTGTGTTCCTATAGGGTGTAGCACACAGGTGTGCATGGGGGTTCTAGTTTGTATTATCTAATAAGTAGACTTCCCCATGTTTTTTGTTGTCTTGGTCCCATGTGAAAACCGGATATGCCCGAACAGGATCCAGTAGGAACTATTTGTTGCACCCGATCAAATGAATTGCCGTCCAAGGTTGTATGAAATTCAGGGAAGTATCAGAGCGACTGTCGCCAAACGACAGCATTTCAGGGAGACTTGGCTACAACTCTAGGATCAGAGAGAGTGTTAGACAATCCCAGAGACTCCCTGGTGCTATGGGTGGCTTGGCTACAACTCTAGGATCAGAGAGAGTGTTAGACAATCCCAGAGACTCCCTGGTGCTATGGGAGGCTTGGCTACAACTCTAGGATCAGAGAGAGTGTTAGACAGTCACGGAGACTGCCTGGTGTTACGGGAGGCTGGGCTACAATGCTAGGATCAGAGAGAGTGTTAGACAATCCCAGAGTCTCCCTGGTGCTATGGGTGGCTTGGCTACAACTCTAGGATCAGAGAGAATCTTAGACAATCCCAGAGACTCCTTGGTGCTATGGGTGGCTTGGCTACAACTCTAGGATCAGAGAGAGTGTTAGACAATCCCAGAGACTCCCTGGTGCTATGGGTGGCTTGGCTACAACTCTAGGATCAGAGAGAGTGTTAGACAATCCCAGAGACTCCCTGGTGCTATGGGAGGCTTGGCTACAACTCTAGGATCAGAGAGAGTGTTAGACAGTCACGGAGACTGCCTGGTGTTACGGGAGGCTGGGCTACAATGCTAGGATCAGAGAGAGTGTTAGACAATCCCAGAGTCTCCCTGGTGCTATGGGTGGCTTGGCTACAACTCTAGGATCAGAGAGAATGTTAGAAAATCCCAGAGACTCCCTGGTGCTATGGGAGGCTTGGCTACAACTCTAGGATCAGAGGGAGTGTTAGACAGTCACGGAGACTGCCTGGTGTTATGGGAGGCTGGGCTACAATGTTAGGATCAGAGAGAGCGTTAAACAATCCCAGAGACTCCCATGTGTTATGGGAGACTTGGCTACAATGCTAGGATCAGAGAGAGTGTTAGACATTCACAGAGACGCTGTGGAGTTATGGGAGGCTTGACTACAAAGCTAGGAGTTATGGGAGGCTTGGAATGCTAGGAATGCTAGGAACAGAGAGAGTGTTAAACAGTCCTAGAGACTGCCATGTGTTATGGGAGGCATGACTACAATGCTAGGATCAGAGAGAGTGTTAGACATTCACAGAGACTCCCTGCAGTTATGGGAGGCTTGACTACAAATCTAGGAGTTATGGGAGGCTTGGCTATAATGCTAGGAGCAGAGAGAGTGTTAAACAATCCCAGAGACTCCCATGTGTTATGGGAGGCTTGACTACAATGCTAGGATCAGATAGAGTGTTAGACAATCCCAGAGACTCCCATGTGTCATGGGCGGCTTGACCATAATGCTAGGATCAGAGAGAGTGTTAGACATTCACAGAGACTCCCTGGAGTTATGGGAGGCTTGACTACAAAGCTAGGAATTATGGGAGGCTTGGCTACAACGCTAGGAACAGAGAGAGTGTTAGACAGTCACAGAGACCCCCTGGTGTTATGGGATGCTGAGCTACAAGTCAAGGATCAGAGAGAGTGTTAGACATTCACAGAGACTCTCAGGAATTTTGGAAGACTTGGCTACAATGCTAGTATCAAAGAGAGTATTAGACAATCAAAGGGACTCCCTGGTGTTATAGGATGCCTGGCTACAAAGCTAGGAACAGAGAGACAGTGTTAGACAGTCACAGAGACTCTCTGATGTTATGGGAGACTGGGCTACAAGTGAAGGATCAGAGCGAGTGTTAGACATTCAGAGAGACTCCCTGGAGTTGTGGGAGGCTTGGCTACAACGCCAGGAACAGAGAAAGTGTTAGACAATCACAGAGGCTTGGACAACCTGTGCATATCAATGCTTGCTGTAGATGCTGTTCATGTGTTTTTAGTACATAAACCAGGGGTGGCTCGTTCATAATGGGTGAGGGGCGTCGACCCACCGGGTCTTGGCTCCCTCTCACCCATTATGGAGGAGCCAGCCCATAAAATACGGGTACTCCCACAGCTGTTTTTTTCAGCTGAGTGAGTGCTCTTAACTGTGAAAGGGAAACCGTGTTTCCCTTTCACAGTTAAATTTCATGAGTCGCGCAAGGCTGGCGGATTTTGCTTCCCCAGCCTCACATGGCTCAATGGAAATGCTGGCTGGGGAACTGCACATCTCTATGTGCGCGCCTTCTCCCACATACATATAGAGCAGGCTGGAGACCCATCCTCAGGCCCCTTGCATGCATGTGCAGGAAGCAGGAAACTTCCTGATTCCTGTTCACGCTTGCAGGGGGCTGGAGCACTGGAACCTCTGGACCTGCGGCAGAAGGTAAGCTTGTTTATGTTCATATATTTTTTTATTTAAATTATTTGTATGGATGCGTGCATGCTTGTGTTGTTAGGTGAATGTATGATGATGGATGTTCGTGTGAATGAGAGCGCTTGCAGTGCGTATGTTGTCTAAATGTGTGCGTTTCTATGTTCATTTATTTATTTAAATATGTGTATGGATGCGCGCATGATGGGTGCTTGTTTGAAGCAAAGACTGCAGTGCGTATGCTGTCTAAATGTGTGCGCTTGTATGTTCATTTATTTATTTAAATATGTGTATGGAGGTGTGTATGCTTGTGTTATGAGTGAGTGCATGATGGGTGTTCGTGTGAAGGAGAGTGCTTGCTGTGTGTATGTTGTGTAAATGTGTGTTTGTATGTTTATTATTTAAATATGTGTATGGATACGTGTATGCTTGTGTTATGAGTGAGTGCATGATGGGTGCCCGTGACTGTGAATAAGACAGCGAGTGCTTACTGTATGTATGTTGTGTAAGTGTGTCTGTTTGTGCTGGTCCGAGATGATTTTGGTGAGTGGGGTAGGAGGTTTGTACAACAAAGGCAAATGCCCTTGTTGCACAAACACACTCCCCACCGGCCAAAATCACCTCTCCATGTGAGGTGCTGTGGGGCCCAGGGGACAGGGGTGGTATTTCTTTACTAGACATCTATAATAGATGTCTAGTAAATAATAGCATATTTGCACACCTGCCCACCCCCCCCAGCGTATTGCATACACACATAATCACTTTGATTATGTGTGTGTGTTTAGCGCTGTGTGACCCAGGGAACAGGCGTGGTATTTTTTTACTGAACATCTATGATAGATGCATAGTAAAAATACCATGCCTGGCCCCCCAGCGCCTTGCATACACACATAAACAGTGTATGTGTGTAAGTGCCTGGCATACACACATAACCACATTGATTGTGTGCATGTGTGAGGAGCTCGGGACACAGGGAAAGGCGTGCCATTTTTTTACTGGGTATATCTGATAGATGGCCAGTAAAAGAAACATGCCTTACACCAGTGCCCCACAACGGCTCGCAATCACACATATCACATTGATCATTATTGTGATTTTGTCTGACTGCAAGGCGCTGACACACATTGGTGCAGGCATGGCATTTTTTACTGTGCATGATTGATAAAGCAAACATGTTAAGTGTTATTATGAAGCAAGACTGACCTTTTGTATGCAAACAGTCTAGCCATTTCTTACTGAGGCATGACAGTTTGTATTGGGCATCTTTGATAAAGCAAGCAGTATCAGTGGTATTATTCTTCCTGTGGCATGACATTTTGGATTAGGCATCTTGTGTAAAACCAGCATAAGTGTTATTATGTAGCTAGACTGCCAATCCAATGCAGCCAATCTAGTCATTTCTTATTGGGGTATGACATTTTGTATTGGACATTTTTGGTAAAGCAAGCATGATATGTGTTATATACGAAGCAAGACTGGCATGTTGTATGCTACCAGTATAGCCATTTCTTACTGAGGAACGACATTTTGTATTCGGCATCTTGGATAAAGCAAGCAGAATTACTGGTACTATTATTACTGTGTTATGCCATTTTGTATTAGGCACCTTTGGTAAAACAAGCATAAGTGTTATTATGTAGCTAGACTGGCATTTCAATACCGCTATTTCAGTCATTTCATATTGTGGTATGGCATTTTGTATTGGGCATCGTTGGTGAAGCAAGCATGATAAGTGTTATTATGTAGCTCGACTGGCATTTTAGTACAGCGAGCTTGGACATGTTTCCATACTTTGGCAAGCATTTTTAATGGTAATGCCAACTGGAGTATGTTCTTATGTGGGATACTGCCATATACTGGCAGAACAAACATGGACATGTTTTTTTACAGTATTATTACTGCCATTATGCACAAAGCAAGCATGAGTATATTCTTGTATGGGAATAATAAGGTATAAAGTTCCAGTCAGCATGGAAATGTATGGGCACAGCCAGTGTGAACATGTTTTATACTGGCACATATTGTGGGAAAAGGCATCATGAAAATGTGTTGGAGAAATGCTCTTGTGCACTGTGGGTAACTTGCATCTATTGGATTATTTTCCTCAATTACCCTACAAAACCCAATTGCAAACTGTTTGGCTTTTCACCCAATTTTTCTAAAACGTGTGCTCTAAAATGCACCATTTTCACCCATTATTTAAAAAAGATTCTTGGGGGAGAACCCTGCTGAACCTACCTTGAGTGGTGTGGGCTCACTCGCTACACTCGGTCGCTCGGCCATATCAGGGACAAATATTTACACCCCTCCAGTTAAAAAAATCAACCATCACTGGCATAACCTGAATCTCTTCTTCCATTTGCACCCATCCCTCACACTAGTACAGCTGCCTCAATTTCACCTGACAGCATTTGTAAGGCTTCTCCCATAAACTGCTCTATGGAATGCATGCCAAAGAGATTTATTTCCAGAGGATTTTGTTGGAAAAGACTTTCCTCCCCACATATGCGTGTGCACGCGCACATCCACACTCAGTTTCTGTCTTTCCATCTCTCTCTCTCTCCCCTCCCTCAAAGGCTTTTTCTGTGATGATTGTTTTGCATGACATAATTATTTTCATTTAGAAATACCACCCTCCAAGCCATATCCTAGGAGTCCAACCATGCCAGCTATTCTGGCAGGATTAAGAGTGCCACCAGCAGTAATCTGCTAATAACATTGACTGACCGATCCTTACTGTCCGTGGTCAGTATCTCTTTATGATATTAAATCAGTGTTTTATTTACTACCAAAGGAATCTTCCAAAACAGTCTCTGCAATGGTATTTGCAATGGTCTGTCCTAATGAGATAAATGCCTCTTTTAAGGTAAGCATTAGTGGGCAGGGGGGGCTAGATGACATTTGTGGTACCCACAGTGAATGAGCATGACTTGGAAATAGCAACATGTGTGGCAAACAAGGTTCGCTGCAAAGAATGCTGTTTTTGTAGGCTTGGAAAGTGTGCATGGTATGGTCTATAGACGGAGAGGGTGACAGTGGCATGTTGCCACTTGATAATGACATACACATGGCTTACAAGGGAGAATGGTCCTCATTTTACATTGTTGGAAATGAGATATAGCATATATGCCCACATTCCGGCACACCTGGGAGGGAGATTTTGTCATAGAAATTGTGAGACATAAATGTTCCCAATGGAATACATTGGGGATAGAATTATGTTAGGCGGGCAAACGTGAAAAGTAGCAATATTTTTCACTGAGAAATCGTGGGTCTCCTGCCTAAATCGGGATGGTTGGCATGTCTGTAGGGAATTCTAATACTACATCTTAGTGCACGAGCAGGCTGAGAGACCTGATTCTTAACAGAAAGAATAAGGTGATTGCGCAAAATGCAGTATTATGTAGCTCAATGAAGGAGAAAAACCCCTGATTAATCTGAGTTGTTAATGCAACGCCTGTTCCGATCGTAGTTTACATTATGATAACGTGTCTGTTTTTTCATACACTCTGAAATGTAGCCAAACCTATAGGGGTACCCCTTTAATCATACAGTACCCCTAATCACACTCACACCAGATTAAAGTTCACCCCTCTAGGGAATTAAGGCCAAGAGTCTTTATCTTGCAAGGATAACAAATTTAATCTGTCCAGAAAATGAGGAGGGGGCAAAGAACTCTGCTCCTGAACAGTGTGTTCTGTCCCTGAACCGTTACCAGCTCCTGCAGACTGATGCCAAGCAGGGACCTTTTATACTGTGTAACTTGCTTACTAGATACTGGCATGGCTCTTCCAAAACTGTCCTTCCCTTACAAGGGATGCTGCAGTCTTCCTTCTTGCATGGCCGGGTTTCCGTTTAGGGCAAACTACTTAGCATACTGCTAACCTATGCAGCAATACACTGTAGCTCCTGTTTATCATCATTCTCCAGCATTGGATCTTTCATGGATTCACATGCTTAGAATATTCCCCGTCGTCAGACTGGGAACCCTCGGTACACATATATAGTCATTTCCCATAGGAAAAACTTCTGACACTTGTGTGTCCTATCCCCGTCCACGTCCTCCACGGGGCCGCCCCACGCACGCCCCGTTGGACGCCATGGTATATAAGCCCCGCCCCCGCGGGACCCTTCAGATTTCAACCGTCTCCAAAGATAGTGGGATCTCCTCGTGTAGTTCTACGGATACTTATCGAATTGTTCGAACTCCTGCGAATTTGTTTATCTGGTCCCGTCATAATGTCGGGTAAGCCTCTGTTCCGCCCGTGTGCCACGTGTGGACTGAAAAAGGTTTATGAGGGGGACGGCCATCTGGACTGTATCTATTGCCTCCATCCTCACCACTCGGCGGACCAATGCGATATTTGTAAGGGTTTTTCCCAGAAAACCTTGAAGGACCGAAATCGGCGACTGATTTCGTGGCTGAACGACGGCGCGGGGGCGTACCCTCAGTCAGAGGTAGGCTCGGTGCGCAGTGTCGCCTCGACAAAAACATCAGAGGCTCCCCGACGCTCGCATTCATCGGAACCTCCGTCCAAGAAAACACGGCCTCCGGAGAAGGACGTGCCGCGAGGTCACTCCTCTAAGGGCTCATCGAAAGACTCGGCGAAAAAACCCTCGTCTACTTCATCGAAGAAAGAAAAAGACAGGCCAAAAGCCTCCTCGGGCGATCAAAACAGATCAGCCACGGGTAGGGATGCGGATAAACGCAGGGAGAGCGCCGCAAAAGCGGGACCGCCGAAGCCACCTGCAGGCCCACCGTCGACGACGACGACGACGATCCAGTCGGTACCCTCGCTGACGCAGTCTCCTGTCATAATCACGGGGTCGACAACGATACCCTCGTCGACGGAAGCTCTGGCCTGGAGGCCAGAAGTATTTGATATGGGGTTGCCGGAGACACTGTTACAAGAACAGGCAGTGTCGATCGCCTCGAAAGAAGACGATGGCTTCAGAATTGTGAGCCCGGAAGACCTTGGCCTACGAGCCAGATTTCCTTCTGGTGCAACCTGCTCTCAAGTTTTTACCCAGCCTCCAAGCGCCCAGGCTACCCTCTCCATGGAGGTACTCTCCTCCTTACATTCGCTTTTGAAATCACTGGACGAAAGGCTTCCCCCCGCTCCGACGACTCCCCTCGTCGACGAGCCCGGCCCTTCACACCGCCCGACTAGATCGGTCGTAGTACCAACTACTCCAGCAGTCCAGGAGGAGGGTGAGCTCTCGGACTCCCTCTCTGACCGGGGGTCAGCATCAGATATCTCCCTCTCACCGTCGAGGGACCCATCCTGGGTTTCGGACGAGGAAGTGGAACCTCCTAAAAGTCCCATTCACCCATCACCACCGGATGATATAGGTGCCTTCCATTCCATGATGGAAAAGGCCTGCAAGGAGTTCGGCCTGTCCCAACAGGAAGAAAAGAAGGACTGCTTCCTCTTTGACCACATGGGGAAGAGTAGGCGTTCAATTTTTTCGATTCCGATCCTGGACCACGTATGGAAAGAAGGCGTTCAAACTATGCGGCACCCATTCTCCGAACCCGCTGTCAAAGGCCGCATAGAGAAAAAATTTAAAGTCCCTGACTCGACGGCGAAATGCCTCTCGGCGCAACCTACGCCTGACTCGGTGGTCTCGGCGGCGGCGACGAGAAAAGCAAAGGCCCAACACAAATGCTCTACCCCTCCGGATTCTGAGGCTAGGCGCCAAGACGCGTTCGGTAAGAAGGTCCTGTCAGTGGGGGCCTCAACAGTAAAAGCTGCTAACTCCCTGGCAATTATGGCCAGGTACGACAGGGAGATGTGGCACAGACTGGCACCTATTATGGACCACCTCCCAGAAGAGCACAGAAAAACGGCTATGTCCCTGGTTCGGGAAGGCGAGGAAGCATCGAACCATGCTATTAATATAGCAGTGGACCTGGCAGATTCAGGGTTTAAACAAATTAACAATGGAGTTGTTCTAAGACGCCAGGCCTGGCTCAAGTGCACCAACTTCAGACCCGAAGTACAATATAAAGTCGTCGACATGCCCTTCGAAGGTGACCTTCTGTTCGGCGAGAAGGTGGATGAGGCCTTGAAAGGCATGAAGGAGGACTCTGAGACGGCACGCTCACTGGGTTCTCTTCAAAGTGGTAAGCCCTTTCGTTCTTTTCGCCCCTTCAGAGGAGCTACGGGAAACTCAAGATTCTCAGCAACCAGGGATAGAGCGTTTGGTAGGTCGTCGTATCCGTCCCAAGGGTATAGGCGCGCCTCGCAGTCCTCAACCCGGCGCAGAAATTTCCAGTCCTCCAAGAGACGACCCACTTACTCGTCGTCGACGGGAAAACAGAAAGACCAACAATGACGTTCTAGGAGGAAGAGTGTCACGCTGCGTCGAGGAATGGGAGTCTATCACGACAGACCAGTGGGTTCTGGACACGGTGAGACGGGGGCATTCCCTACGGTTCAAATGCAAGCCTCCAAGGCGTCCACCGATACACCTGTCCCAACCACATCTAGGCATCCTGCGTCAGGAAGTTGCGCTCATGTTAAAAAAAGGCGCCATCGAATTAGTCCCGACACCACAAAAGGGCCTAGGGGTTTACTTACGCTGCTTCGTGGTAAAGAAGCCGAACGGAAAGTGGCGCCCCATCCTCGACCTGCGGGACCTCAACAAAACCCTGCTGAGTCAAAAGTTCAAAATGCTTACACTACAGGAGGTGATCAGATCCGTCCAGAAGGACGATTTCTTGGCGTCCCTAGATCTGCAGGACGCGTACTTTCACATTCCAGTGCGCACAACACACAGGAGGTTTCTGAGGTTTATAGTTGGGCAAACACACTACCAATTTACAGTGCTCCCATTCGGCCTGAAGTCCTCCCCAAGAACGTTTACGAAATGTCTGGCACCCGTGGCAGCCTGGCTGCGAAAGGAAGGGCATCATGTATACCCGTACCTCGACGACTGGCTCGTGAGGGGATCCTCCCCAGCGTCGACCAACGACAGCCTGTTGACCACCTTACGACTACTGCAACGTCTGGGATTTGCAGTGAACTACGAAAAGTCTTCTCTAAAGCCCTCAAAGAGCTTGAAGTTCCTGGGTGCTCGATTCGACACCCAAGCGGGGATAGTGAAGCCGTCCCTGGAAAGGATGTCGAAGATCAAACGACAGACAAGCCAGCTTCGTCTGCAGAGCAGGATGTCAGTGAGAAAATATGCAGCTCTCCTAGGCTCCATGGCGTCGTGCATCCACCTGGTAGCAAACTGCCGATTATTCATGAGGCCTCTACAGGAGTTCCTGTCGGACAGATGGAAGCAGGCCACAGGCCGCTGGTCAGACAAGATAACCGTCGACGACGAAGGAGTTATCAAAACCCTCCAATGGTGGAAGGTCGTTCACAACCTGGACAGAGGGGTTCCGCTACAGGAGCCGGAATTTCAGAACACCATCATTACGGACGCCTCTCTGTCGGGCTGGGGAGCACACATGAACAATCATCAAACCCAAGGCAGGTGGTCGTCGACCGAATCGCGCCTACATATCAATGTGCTGGAACTAAGGGCGGTGAGATGGGCCCTGAAATCTTTCCTCCCACATATCAAGGGATCAAAAGTAAGAGTGCTCACAGACAATACGACAGCCATGTTCTACCTGATAAAGCAAGGTGGCACCAGATCCAGGACCCTCTCGAAGGAAGCTCAAAAGATCTGGCATTGGGCTTTGAAAAACCACATATCCCTAGTGGCATACCACCTACCGGGAGTGAAGAATGTGCAGGCGGATTCCCTGAGCAGGACAATGTCGCAAATACACGAATGGGAGCTGGACTCCAGTCAGCTACAAGAAATCTTCGAAAGGTGAGGGACCCCATCGATCGATCTCTTCGCAACGGAAGAAAACCGAAAATGTGTCCAGTTCGCGAGCAGATGGCCCCAAATAGGCTCCCTGGGGGAAGCGTTCTCGTTTCCGTGGACAGGCAAATTCCTCTACGCCTTCCCTCCGTTCCCTCTCATACGGAGGACGATCCAGGGCATCCGCAGGTACAAATGCCGGGTCATCCTAGTGGCTCCGCACTGGCCGAGACAACCTTGGTTTTCCGACCTCCTTCATCTGTCGCTGGATCAACCAATACCACTCAGGAAAGTGCCGCACCTCCTGTCCAGGGACAAGGGAACTGTATGGCACCACAATCCGAACAGCCTGGACTTAACTGCATGGCTCCTGACTTCTCAGAGTTCGGGAACCTGAAAGTTTCGATGGATTGCCGTAAGATTCTACAGGCGGCTAGGGCCCCTGCTACTAACAAATCGTATATAAGCAAATGGAAAAGATTCTGCAGGTGGTGTCAAACACAACAAAATATTCACCCTTTGGAAATTACGCCAGAGCAAATCCTCCCGTATCTTCTTCACCTGGCAGAGAGCGGACTGTCATCATCGTCCATCAAGGTACATTTGGCGGCAGTTTCAAGGTTTACAAGAAGGAGACAGTCCTCACCGCTATTCAGTGACAGACTAGTGAAGCATTTCATGAGGGGTCTCTTCAGAACCTTCCCTCCTGAAAAACGGTTCCCACCGGCGTGGAGTCTGAATGTGGTGCTGGCTGCCTTAATGAAGCCTCCTTTTGAGCCAATGTCCTCTTCATCCCTACAATTCCTATCCTGGAAACTAGCGTTCCTAGTCGCCATCACTTCGGCTAGAAGAATGTCGGAATTGCAGGCATTGGTCATTGATCCTCCATACATGAGGTTCTTTAAGGACAAAGTAATTTTATCAACTAACCCTACTTTCATCCCAAAAGTACCATCGGTCTATCATAAGCACTCGACCCTGGTGCTTCCTACTTTCTTTGCATCCCCGTCGTCGACGGCGGAGAAGGCCCTTCACACTCTAGATGTCAAAAGGGCGCTAAAATTTTACCTGCAAAGAACGCAAGATATCAGAACCACCAGACAGTTGTTCATCGCCTATGGTCCCTCGGCGAGGGGAAAGGCTATCTCCAAGCAAGGTTTGGCTCGCTGGGTCTCTTCGGCAATTACCCTGTGTCACTCCAAGGCCGGGAGACCCCTACAAGATCGCCCTAGAGCCCATTCTACGAGAGCGACGGCTTCCTCCGCGGCGCTATGGGCAGGAATTCCTCTGACAGACATCTGCCAGGCGGCGGCATGGTCTGTTCCACACACGTTTACGCGCCATTACTGCCTGGAAAGACAGCATGCAGACGAGGTGCAGATGGGGCGGGCAGTGCTGCGCCACCTTTTTCAGTGAGGTAAGCCAAAATTACGATGCAAATGCTGTCGCCTACTTGGCCAAAAACTGTTTTCCTATCGTATACACGAACATAGCATTGTACTGTGGAAATCCGTTTCGTATCAGTATAATAAGTTGTTGCTTACGTGCATGGTGTATATGGTAGTGCTTGGGGGTGTCTCTACGAATGTAAGTTACATTGCACTCTCACCTCCTTCTTGATGTTACTGCTTTACAATCTATTCTAAGCATGTGAATCCATGAAAGATCCAATGCTGGAGAAGGGAGTAGTTTCTTACCTGTAACTCCATTTCTCCAGCGTTGGTATCTTTCATGGATTCACATGCGCCCACCGGCCTCCCCGGACTGCAATGTGAAATTTTGTACGTAAGCGGGGTTGGTTCCCCCCGTTCTCTTTGGAGGGGCCAAAATCTGAAGGGTCCCGCGGGGGCGGGGCTTATATACCATGGCGTCCAACGGGGCGTGCGTGGGGCGGCCCCGTGGAGGACGTGGACGGGGATAGGACACACAAGTGTCGGAAGTTTTTCCTATGGGAAATGACTATATATGTGTACCGAGGGTTCCCAGTCTGACGACGGGGAATATTCTAAGCATGTGAATCCATGAAAGATACCAACGCTGGAGAAATGGAGTTACAGGTAAGAAACTACTCCCTTATGCTATATTATAAACATTTATATATAAACACATTTTCCCATCATACTCTCCATACTTCGCTCAATATACTCATATTTTAACTGGTCCAGTAATTACCCTTAAAAACCTTGTTTTCCCATGTTTTGCATGCCGTGCATTGAGCATGTACACTCCCCTATTCTTAGTATACATGGGCTTTTGATGGACAGGAAACAGCTGCTCAGCCACTTCGTGTGCTCTGCCAAAGCTAGCCTCAGTGACGCAACACTGCATGAGCCCTGCGATCCATTTTTACCGATCCATTTTTACCGCAGGCCACATTCCCTTTGGCACAGAGCTCACTTCTGTCGTGCATTGATATTTTAAAACTACATAGAATAACATTTACAAGTGTCTTCAGCTAATAATTATTTACACCTTATATTTAAATACTTAACTACCTTCATTTAGTTGCCACCCATGCCTGTGTGCGATTATATTTGCATGAAAAAGGCTTTCTCAGTGCTATAGCGCTTAGAGAAGTCTTGCCTAATTGTAAAGTGCTTGGGATCTGCAGGAAGGGCTAGCTCCTCCCCAACAACTCCTATAACATTGCTTTGTCTAGTCCACTTTCTATATCTACAATCACTAGAGTCCTTCTCTATCGACCCTCATGGTTTCATTACTAACAACTCTCTAACGTGTCCTGGCGGCGTCTGGTTCTGCCTCTTCGCAGAAGTCGCATGTAAGTTAATTATCCTGCACACCAACCGATTACCAGCTAGGCTGACTTGTACATTTCAACATTGGTTTTAGATTAGTGATCGGCACTCTTGCAGCATTCCACACGCCGTAAGCCACCACTAACTGTTCGCTACGACGTTAGGACCTGAGGACTCGTGGGCTCCCCCTACTAGGCTCCTATCATTCATCTGCCCAATTTCATTTCCAGGGGTACATATTGCTCCCTTCACTGTATTTTCACTTGGTGAATCACTTTCGCCATGTGACATACGGCTATCTTTCCTTTCCTTGAACATTTGTTCTTTTTTAATCATTTTAGGTCCATTTTGGCGCGACAATTGCTTGCTGTTTTTTACTGCTCTCCAACACAAGAGGCTGAATGCCTGAATTCTTCTCAGGTAACCAGACCTTTATTGGCACACAGGCATGACTGACCCTCTCTACGGTGAATTTTGTATCTCCACGTGCACTTATTTCCAGTATGTCAATTTTACAAATATTATTCACAACCCTTTACTTGATTACTATGACTAGTCTTAAGGATTCCATGAACAATTTGTGTTAATTCATGTAGTGATTGGCATATTCTGTGGGACAGAATTTTCACTGACTAGCACATTCATTTACCTTTGATTTGCAAATGGTCTATATATTTATTTTCATTTAATTGGATGTAGTTTAGATAATTTTACAAGTTGTACATAGTGGCCTCTCTAACTGAGTATTATCAGTATTAATTTTGCAATGTATTATATTCTAGATCCATTGATCTGCACTAGATGAAGGGAACTGTATATCCCGAAACGTGTTGTGCTTCTTATTTTGGAATCATAAAGAACAATTGTACATATAAACTGTCTATATTTAATTATTAATTGTGAATTAATCTTTACCGATATATTATCAATCTAATTTGACCTATATGGTATTGGCTGACTTTCAGCACAACGGTGTACAGGGTAAGGTCCGGGTTCCATTGGACACAAGTTTGTATTTTAATCTGAGTTTCCATCAATAGGTTAATATGAAATATTTCTCCTGGCCCTTACACTTTCTTTGGGTATCACTTCTGTGTTTGCAACCAGGTCCTGTAGGTACCGCCATGACCCTACAAGAGTGACGCCATTCCCTACATGAGAGACGCCATCAGAGGCTGCCTCTTGGGCTGTGGCAGGGGCCTTAGTTTCACTGGGGTCTGTCGGAGGGGCAAAGGGGCGGGTCTTGGTGGCAGAAGAACAGGTGAGGGGATGCCTTACCTGCATCCGGTGGGGTCAGGGTATTTAAGGCAGGCAAGCCGAGGCATCTTCCTCTTTCCCGCTGCCATCCTGCACCTTGAGGACGAAGTTAGCCCGCCCACCCAACCTCCTTTAAGCTGGCAGTTGTTGTTGGCTGAGAACTGGTTTATGGATCATTTCCAATTGACTGGGAAGATCGGAGTGCGTAACATATACTGTGTGTTTATTTGGAAGCTCCATTTTATTGGCGCTGTTGACGGGGACCTACACAATGGATTATGCAACATGTTCGGACCATGACCAAAATGTTGAGCTAAGATGAACTATGAATTTGCTACCTGGGTTGTGGATTGAGGGGTGCACTTGCATCCTAGGCCAAGTGGGCACGGACGGTGGCCGTGGCCCCTCAGGTTGCCCATTGGGTGGATATTTAGCCCAGACTTGGACTTTGGACTTTGGATTATGCAATGAATGCCGGGACAGCTCAGACAGCCAGAAGGCCAATCAGGCAGCTGGCGGGTCGGCAGGGCTGCTAGAGTCAAGGTCATGGTAAACGATGATGGATGATGTAAAAGACCTGTGGGGTCCCCGTCAGAATCTTTGTGGATTTTTCTGTAATAAAATGCACCCTTTTTACCTCAAAAATATGTGTAATATAATTTTGTATAAAACAATGTGGGTTTTATGAAGACCTGGATTGCATGGTGGGGTTGAGCGGGCACAGCTTGTTTAAATAGGAGTTATTCAAGTGTCTCTTGTACTGTGTTATAAGTTATTTGGTCCTGTCGCCAGATGATACTCCACTTGCACAGTGGAGTAATACATCGGATTAGCTGAATGTTTGTCTGGGAATGGTAACCCAAACAGCTGGAAGGACCGCTATGGATTCCCACTCTATTTTATTTATTATTTAGATCTATTGTATTCTCTTCTTTTCATGTTGAAAAATAATTCTATGATTTAAAGTAGTTCAGAAGTGTTTTATTCCAAAAAAGGTGAAGAAAAGGCCTGTGAAATGTATGTCCAATGCATTTCAGTCCTAGTGGCCATCTTCAAGGACAATTTCTAAACAGAAAAGGATATGTATAACAAGAATATTTAATATACACATTTCTTTCAAAAATTATATTATTTATTTAAATTTCAAAAAATATTGTAAACTCATTTATGGTTGTGCACTCATATTTACCAGGATTCTGTTTCTTAGCTTGGCATTAACATTATAATTACTTTCTAGAATCTGGAGCCCTTAGAGATATCTGTAATACATTGGATGTTATAATTTTCACAATGTTCTTGATTTTCTCAATACAGATTTTATACATTGTAAAAAGAGATGGGTATACATCATACCTTAATTGCTTGCTTGCTGTATTACTCAAGAGTTCCTGCTCTGGTGCCCTTTATATGAAAATATCACTAACTAGGTAGATTAAGTACATGGTTTCTATCACCTTACATTCTTTTTCTTCATACAAGCTTTGGCAGGACACCAGGTTCGCTGGGATGCGACTACCTCTGTGCCCTGCTCGTATTTATTTAGAAAATGGTACTGCAGCGTGATGACGTCATTGCTGGCCGGCGGCCATTTTGAATTTGATTCAGTTTGTAATGATCCCGTGTAACACGCAGAAAACTTTATGTGTAATTGAAATGAAAGGAAACAGGATCTTATATGCTCAAGTAAAGCACATAAGTGGTATTTTGCAGTTTGTCATTTTAAAAAAGATCAGAAACTTATCTCCTGGAAAAAAATATATAGTAGTAAGTTTGTTGTAAGATAGTAGTCTCAGTGGTTCATGATGTGCCTTCCCAGAATGTTCTGTGTGACCACTGGATTCAGTTGTTTTAGTTGGCCTGGGGCATACACGAGGGAGCTAGGAGATCACTGCGCCGTCCATAATGTCGATTTTGAAAATGCAGACTTCCAATATGGCGCGGCTCAGTGATCATATAGATCACTAGTTCCCTGAATACCCCCTACCTGCTTCCCCCCTAACCTACTTACCTTTTTGGCAGCATGCTTGCAGGGACGTCATTTGGGGGTCACCAGAGGTCGCAAGAGCGACCGCTGGCGATTGGCCAGCGACCCCTGTCAATCTCTTGCGACCTCTGGCCATTGACCAATCAGAGGAGGAGGGGGCGTGGCCACAGCGTGCTGCGACGCTTGTGTTGGCCTCCATTTTGATTATTTCACGACGCGAAACGCGTGTGGTGCTTTCTCGTCTTGCTGCCAGCTGAGGCTGAGTTTGTTGTGTCCAGCTGCATCCACGTCGATCCACCCCCGCTGAAGGAGGAGGCCAGGCCAGTGACTGTGACTGACTTCGAGGTGAGTGAGTCGAGAGACTCGAGTCGAGCGTGAGCCGATGTCGCCGCCGACGGCAGGCCCCAGGCCGCAGCACCAAATTCATTTTACTGACTTACAAATATGTGCCGGCGGCAGGCTGCAAGCTGCCGCCGGCATATATTTGCAACGTAGTCAAATGAATTTGGGTGCCGACGGCAGGCCTTAGGCCGCAGCACCAAATTCATTTTACTGATGTGCAAATATGTGCCGGCGGCAGCCTGCAAGCTGCCGCCGGCATATATTTGCAACGTAGTAAAATGAATTCGGGTGCCGACGGCAGGCCTCAGGCCGCAGCACCAAATTCATTTTACTGATGTGCAAATATGTGCCGGCGGCGGCCTGCAAGCTGCCGCCGGCATATATTTGCAATGTAGTAAAATGAATTTGGGTGCCGACGGCAGGCCTCAGGCCGCAGCACCAAATTCATTTTACTGACGTGCAAATATGTACCGGCGGCGGCCTGCAAGCTGCCGCCGGCATATATTTGCAATGTAGTAAAATGAATTCGGGTGCCGACGGCAGGCCTCAGGCCGCAGCACCAAATTCATTTTACTGACGTGCAAATATGTGCTGGCGGTGGCTGCAAGCTGCCGCCGGCACATATTTGCACGTTAGTAAAATGAATTTAGGTGCCAATGGCAGGCCGCAGGCCGCAGCTGCAGCACCAAATTTATTTTACTAACGTGCAAATATGTGCTGGCGGTGGCTTGCAAGCTGCCGCCGGCACATATTTGCACGTTAGTAAAATGCATTTGGTGCCGACGCCGTATCCGGCAAGCTCATCCATGCGGGCATCACTGTGGTGCCTTGCCGCACTTCTCTCCCCCAAGCAGGAGCAGGACTAGAGCCAGGATGGCACTGTGATGTGGCAGGGCCAGGGCGTCTCTGTTTTCTCTCCCCCGCAGGCCAGGAGCAGCCTTTCGTTGTCCAAACAAAAAAAGCAGAAACAAAGAAATCGGGAGTCCTGATTTCTTTGTTTCTTCTTTTTTGTTTTGCATGCATGTGCACTGGGACCACCTCCTGCCGCAGACACCAGTAGGGGGCTTGCCGGAGGAGCCAGCCATTGTTGGCGTTTCCTGTCCTGACTGCTGTGCTTCGCACTGGCACACCCAGTTTCTTCTGTGAATCACTAGCCCAGTGTCACTATAATAGGAAAAAGCTACCTTGTAGGAGGTAACATTTTCATTCTTTACCATTAATTTTGCACTCGAGTAGGCTGAGGCAGTACAGACTGTAATAAATACGCAGGTGGTGTCAGCAGTAAGAATAATTAGCATGCATACTATTATGATGATGCATAAGTGTGAACATCACACCATTTATTGACATAAAATATGGTAATCGAAGTGGATTTATCTTTTCCTAGCAGATGCAGTCATTTAAACATTCAGCACTTTCTCTGCATCGTTTACGCGGGTTTGAACATGAACACCCCCCCTCCATTTAGGTTGTGCTATACCGGCAGCCTTGCCTTGTGTTATTTTGGAAGAGACATTCTCTTTGGAAACACAGCCTTCCCCAGTGCAAGTAGGGGATGCATTGTGGGGCTCTGTGCGTTCGAATGGTGGATAGATTCTAGAGAGTGAATTAGCATTTGCTTGTGGAGGGCATTATCAAGCCCATTAAACCTTTAATTAATTATAGAACAGTAACAGTATATACAAGTTTACTGGTAGAGCAGCATTACAGCGCATTATCCTTTCCTACGCAATGATATGGGTGTGATTAGGCACACATGTGCATGTCGTTTTCCATATTTACTGCATAACATCCTGCGTGGTGTCACGTCTTGTAGAAAGGCCCACCCCTGCATACCAGTGTTTCTCGCTGATTTATTTAAAGGCCTGTTTTGCTTTCACTGAAGCACTGGCAGGCAGTATGTGCATAAAATGAGGACACAGCACTGCTTTTAAAGATAACATAATTGTGTAAAAACATATATTGTAGGTGTAATAGAAACCATCACAGCCCCTGCATGGCAAGGGTCATTCAACTGTAATCCTGTAACAGGCTAGAGGACTTGGGACTCCGGAGCGTGTGCCCGCCCGCACCATGGGGGGCCAGGAACCTCGCCGGTAATGCTGACGGTCGTCAGGCATGACCCGACCATCAATGCACACCACAAGGCGGGTGCATGCAGGGGGGGCAGTTCTTAAGGGGCCCAGAGGTGCTGGGACCTGCTTCGGAAAAGCTCTGCATGGCAGGCCCTCTGACCATGGTGTAGTGCTGGCATAGCGCAGTAAACGGGACACATAGGCAGGAGTCTGTAGTATTTTTGACTGGTGCACGGGCGGACGGGCGCACCTCCTCTTATTAACTTGATGACACCAATTCATTTTACTAACGTGCAAATATGTGCCGGCGGCGGCTTGCAATGTTGTTAAGCTGCCACCGGCACATACATTCTTAACCAGCGCCTCTAGGACTCGTACTAGTGACTGATAGTCTCCCTCTTTCAGCCTGTAGTTCCCCCGCCTGTGTTGTGATATTCAGACACTCCTATTTCACATTCAGAAGATGCAGGTGTGCAGGGTTCCACTGCTCAGCACACCGGATCACCACCTTCCACACCGGCCAGTGGCCACAAAGGTCATTCGTTGCCTGGTTCCCCTAATCCCAGCTGCCCAGTAGTCTACTCAGCTGGCTGGGCTCTTTCTCCATCATTAGTGAATTTAGGTTCGTGTGCAGAATATCCACACTGCTCAATGTTTGTCCCTACCCCATTTCCTTCATTTGAGCATATGTCTCTTCCAGGGCGGCTCCACCACCCCCCTAAATATTTTCCAGCATGGACTGACGGACACTGAGAACTGTATACTCTCCAAGGCCACACATTGCTCACAGTTGCCAATTCTCTTACGGTCCTGCAATATACATGGGCGTCCCTCACTATTTACCCCATTCATTCAATCCTTCGTCTGGGGGACTTGCACTGTAGAGGTTGGTTGCTCTACAATATGGCAACCTGTGGTGAGCAGAGGGGCAATGCCATGGTGTGCAAAATGAGCAGATGAGTGGTGCCAAAATAGGCGGAAAGGTCAGGAGAAAGAAACTGAAGTACAGAATAAGTGACTACGTGACAGGCAGATGCAGTGTGATTGTGTTACGCTCTGCCACTTGCCTTTGATAGTGGTTCACCTAAGGCCTGTCCTGGCCAGAGTGCAGGGCAGAGTCACATAGCTGTCAGGTCACTGGATTGGTCTGAGTCCAATGAAAGTAATCACCTACCAGCCCACTGTACAGACAGACTAATGTGTTGCATGCCATGTCCTGCAGCCTGCCTTAGAGTCACATAAATTACCTGCCACTGTAAAAAGCAGTGGGGTCTGTCACTGAAATCTGTAGGTGGTAGGACTGCTTAAAAAACAGTAGCCTACTGCCTAAATCTGTAGGGTTGGCAAGCATGTTAGTATAATGAATTCAGTGCTGGCACGGCAACGGCTTTACATTAGGGAAAGTAAGCAAGCCGCTGATGCCAGCAGCACCAAATTCGTTTTACTAACGTTACATTTTGTCTTTTATAGATCATGTGGGGGAGGGATTGAAGGCCTTTTTAATTCCTGCTGTAAGATAAGTCATAGCCGGTTCCATGTGCCCACGACCCCAGCCAGTGTGTCGATGTGCCCCTCGTCACTGTGTCCATGTGCCCCTTGCCCCTTGCCACTGTGTTCATGTGCCCTCCTGAGCCCAGCTTACAGCAACAGCTTATGCAAATTATACTGCTTAAATTAACCACAGGCAGATGAAATCCAAGTCATTTGTGGCCTGCAGCCTATACATTTTGCAATGCATTTAACTAGGATTTTACATTGTGACACGACATTATGTAAACTGCTCCTTGCCCGAGCCACACACTCAGCCTGGGCCTGCTGCGGCCTACAGAACTAGTTCCTAGAGATACTAGGACAATGGTGCATAACATGCATCCCTCTGAGTTACAGAAGGTTAATGATGAATCGTTGCCGGGCCTGAAGTCATTCTCTAGGTCTGTCATGTGCAAAGCCTCTGTGGTCCAGTTTGTCTCTGCATGATGCGTGCACCCCAGAACTCTAAAACTCTATTAAAAATTAATATGGTCTGGTGTTGCACAAATTAATCTTTCTGATATTTTGTTATTATTTTCAGACCTGCATCTTCGTGTGGAAGTTCCTTCCTTTCTGTGTTCTCAACGCCAGCAAACAGTACCACCATTGAGCAGCTGACATCCAGCCTTATCTGTGACCGCTGTGAGAGGTAAATGAACGTGAAGCAACATATTGAAAATGTACAGCATATGTTAATGATCTGATCTGTTATTCCATATCTATTTATGCATTGCAGCCTTGTCCTAGTTGTTTCAACACAAAAGATGGCTGTTTCTCTTCCATTTAATCAGAGAACAGCACACAATTAACTTCAAACTGTATGACACTGAACACATGCTTCACTTCAGTTTTTTGGGACCCACAGGTTTCCTTTTTTCTTAGAGGCAGAGTTTGAACAGGTTGCAACTGTTAATCTCTCAAATGTAAAGTATTACCCTGACAGATAGGACTGACCTAAAAGTAAGCTACGAAAATAAATGCTTGAAATCACTGCTTAGGTATGTACTCAGTGCTCCAGATAAGATTTTGAAGTGGGACTATTGTATTCCCTATTTTGTAAACTTGGAAGTAAAATGATTTTTAGGGAGTAAAAATGTAAATCTAGTTCCCCACGGCAGTATTTTGTAAGCAAGTAAAAATGCTCTAACTGAAAAACTGAAAGGTTTTTCTAATAATTATGTTGCACCTAGTTACTCATACACATTAAAAGATCATGTGCATGTCTACCGATCGAGCAGTAATAATAGTACTTTCTTCCTTTGGAACTACGTGCGCTACCTCTCCAAACATCCATGGAACTGTGTGCGTGAAAGAAGGGCTCAGGGTCCACAGTGTTTGTTTCCTATTTTTGTTGGGAGTATTTGTAATCTGTTTTTCTTTTTGGGGAGTACTCGCTTATTTTCAGGGAGTACAGTGATAAACTTGTAAGCCAAAGCAATACATTTCAGATTTGTCTCCTCTTTGGTATTCAGCGGAAGTGGTCCTCCAAAGAAGAGTGAAGCACAAAAGAAGTCAAGAGGACACTGAGGAATCCATCATTTGCTTGAACAATCGCTTCTGATTTAGCAGTACTAAAAGAATGAACATGTCTACACCTACAGGAAAACCCAAGGATCCAAAACAGAGGTCAATCGTTGATATGTTTTCTCCAAAAGCAAGAGGAGCTGGCCCTACTCCAGGCTCTGATTCAAGCAAGCGCAAGAGGTCTGATGATAACTCAAGTGGCAGTTCAAACACAGCTGCACATGTTGTCCAACCATCGGCCAGCACATCAACTCTTGCTGGCAGCGAAGCTGCTTCTTCAGGTGCAGACAGTGCATCTACATGTGCTGACATTGGTTCACTATCTCCACATGCTGACTCTTTGTCTACAGCTCCACCTTCCTTGGCTGACATAGCATCTCCTTCATTTGTAGTGGCCACTGAAGGCTCTTGTTCACGTGCAGACATTGCTGTGACAGTTTCACGTGATGCTGATGACCCAAGCAACACTTCAACGTTCCTGGATAGCGCAGAGTGCTCTTTCAACCCTGATGTTGAGGATTGTTCTTCCCGTATTGGCATGTTTGATGATCCTCCCACTGGTGCTTGCTCTCCCGACATTTCACTCCTCGGGGAGAGCACAAGCAGCTCTTGGTTGCAGAGCGATAACAGTATGCAGATGTGTCTAGCTGAGCAGGGCATTCCAAGAAGATCTCCAGCTCCCAATTTAGATGACAGTGTGGTGACTGATCTGTCCCCAAATCCATGCAGTGACCCTGTACAGCCAAAACTTTCTACATACCCTGTAACTGGTTCCCGTAAGTTTAACGGAGACTACAAAACATATCCTTGGGTGGAGTATTTCGTTCTGAAAGATAAAGTATACTGCTTTGCATGCAGACATTTTGGTTCTAATTCTGGAGGAGGGGGGCGTGCACGTGGCAATGTTCCATTTGTTGATATTGGCTTCGCTAAATGGGAAAAGACACGTCGTTCTTTAAAGATGCACTCAGATTCTGATAAGCATACGTCTTCGGTTGTAGCTTGGGCAGACTTTAAGCGTGTACAACAGACTACAGGCCCTCACCACTCAATTGTTTCAATGATAGAAAAGGTTGGGGACCAAGAGATTGAAGAGAATCGTCAACATGTGCTGCAGTTACTAAAGGTTGTATGTGTTTTGGGTCGTCAAGGACTTGCTTTCCGAGCCACAGATGAATCGCAAGACTCCCACAATAAGGGAAACTTCATAGCAATATTGCGTTTGCTGTCTGATAATAATGAACTTCTTAAAGTAAAAATGGCTAGACGATATGGGCACTACACATCTCCAGAGTATCAAAATGACATGATCTCAGTTGTGGCAAATCTTATACGTCAGAATATCGTTAGGAAAGTGACAAAGCACTTTGCAGTGTTGGTTGATGAAACCAAAGACATTTCGCATAAAGAACAGATGAGCTTTGTGATCCGGTTTGTAGATCAAGATGGGAACATTCAGGAAAAAGCCATGGGATGTTACCACATGGAGAAGTTGGATGCCTCCAGTTTAGCTGCAGCCATTGACAAATCTGTACGCAATGCTGGCCTTGACTGGAAGAACTGTGTGGCACAATGCTATGATGGGGCATCAGTTATGAGTGGCTGCTTCAATGGAGTGCAAGCGAAAATAAAAGAAATTGCTCCACAGGCAGTTTACATTCACTGTCATGCACATCGTCTAAACCTTGCGTTAGTGCAAACTATCACTAACATACAAACAGTGAAGGATTTTTTCTCAACTTTGCAGGCTGTGTATGTGTTCCTTTCACAAAGTTCTCCTCGGCACAAACTCTTTGTAAAAGCTCAAACAGAAAGCGGTCTGGAAGTACAAGAATTAGAAAGACTTTGTGGCACTAGATGGTTTTATTGGTACGCGTGTGTTAAAAAAATACAGGCTCGATTTGAAACCATTATAGTTGTTCTCAGTGTAATAGAATCATCGCAACAACGTGACAAGCAGGTTTGTTCAGAAGCCAGAGGACTTCTCCGAAATATGCAGTGCTTTGAGTTTTTGCTAACTTTGTTAAGTATGGAAGCAATTCTGAAAAAGATTCGTGTGTTATCTGATGAACTTCAGAGAAAGCATCTTGATTTGCCAGATGCGAGTCACCTAATTCAAGTGACAAGAACTGCCCTCGTCAACCTTAGACAAGAATGCCATTGGGTGAAAATCGTCAATGACGCAACGGAATTGGCAGAAAAATGTGGTATTGAAACTGTTGAAGACCACGACCGCAGAGCTTTACCAGTAAGGCAGCACCAACTGAGCAGCAAACTCAAAGAATACCTTGTTGGTACTACTATAGGGAAGAGGCCTGGACATTATGAGCACTCTGAGGATCGAATGCCACAGACTGAACGGATAAAGCAAGAGGTGTTTTTCTGCACCTTGGATAGGTTTGTAAGAGAGTTGGATGCTCGTTTTATAGATAACATGGGGCTTATCAAGGCTGCCGGCATGTTCAATCCAAGGGCTACAAATTTCTTGGAGGACTCATCTGCAGATCTTCTTGCTCGGCACTACCTAGGGCCCCAAGTAGATTATGCTGCATTGCATTCAGGACTTGACACTGCAAGGGGCTATTTATCTGGCAAGACTTTAGCAGGTATTCACTCTGTCAGGTACTATCTCAATGAATCTCCAAGAGGCTTTTCTGATGTCCTAAATCTGTTGGATTTGGTTCTTGCATTGACGATTACAACTGCAACAAATGAGAGGTTCTTCTCCTGTTTCAAAAGAGTTAAAAACTATTTGCGAAATAGATGTGGAGACAACAGACTTAGTGATTTGTTGGTAATGGCATGTGAACCTATGGAGGTTGACGAGGTAAATTTGAGTGATGCCATTGACCGATTTGCTGACATGCGACACAGGAGGTATCCTCTGAAAAGATGAACCATTATATTCTTCGACACTGTTAGATTATAGCTCAATTTTCCAGTTAGGTCTTTCTTTTCAAGTCACGCAGACCTAATCAGCACCACATACAGTCTTCAAAACCATCTGCTACTCTCCTACACTACCAGCCTCTTCTCCTCATGAAGTCAGCCATGATACATCGCTCATGCACTACAACCAGTTTGTCTCATCTTCAAAACACTGCATGGTATGCTGTTGAGTTTAGTCAACATCCTATTTTTTACCAGTGAGCTAAGCAACAATGGACCATTACGTCAGAAACATCATGTGTGTCTTTAAAATGGCATCATCTGCCACACCGCCGGCATCCTACAGAATTTCAGTCTAAGCAACAGCAAGACATTCAATTAGCCTTTTCCTGTGAAGCCAGACAGGCACTACTAGTAGCACAGCCACAAGCATCTGTCAACCGCCAGTCTCTTAGAATCTGAGTAGCCTCCATCAGCATCTTCTTGACAGGTCAGCCAGAAGCTGCAGCACTCCTGGAGTCGTGTCATGAAAACATTTGCTATCCGATTCCCGCCTGGCTCTTCTTCATTTCCAGTCAATGAAGCAATGATGAGCCATCTAAGCAGCAACTTCCATTTAGCCAGTCACCAGCTACCCCACAGCTACAGTTCTGTCTTCACAATGCCAGCACCGTATCCTTGATTTGTAGTCAACCAAGCAATGATGAGACACACCCAGTCAGTGCCCTCTGTTAAAACCAGCCCGGCACCATCGGCATCACAGCCAGTATTCTGTGACCTCAAAACAGCACCTGCCATACTTGCAGCCTCTTCTCTGCCAAACACCTGCAGCTCCACTACCAGAGTTCTGTGACCTCAAAACAGCACCTGCCATACTTGCAGCCTCTTCCCTGCCAAACACCTGCAGCTCCACTACCAGAGTTCTGTGTCTTCTTGATCTGTTGCCATTGAACACTCACAGACCTCTCCTCTGGTTTCCAGTCACCTAAGCAACAACCTGCCTTCGAGTCAGAATCTTCACCTCACATGCCATTGAAACAGCAGCACCGGCACGTCTGTCAAGCCACTGTTCTGCTCAATCTGGTAAGAAACTACATTTTAAGTCTTATGATCAGAGTGAAGGAAGAGCAACTGTTGGGCATTATCCAAAAATCTATATAATAGTACTAATTGTTGGAATGTGTACCATTGTGGTGCGGGGTGTGGAGGACAATGAACATGTAGGAACAGAAACCTAGGCATATAAAGAGTGTTGGTGAGTGTGTGAGTAATGCAAAATGCAGCCAGGATTTTTTCCCCCATAAAATCTGGGCACTGGACTGATGAGGCTTTTGGTACTGAAGTTTGTATCACTCAGTAATGCACTGTATGCCTTGAACACATTTTGAACTAATCTATTGGCAGCCAAAATAACACAAGCAGAAGAGTCATTAAAAACTGAGGATGCCATACATGTTTTCCGGTGAAATATTCTCCAATCTCCCCTTTTATCCTGGCTTTCCCCTATCCCCGTGCCCGCCTATCCGTCCCTGTCCCCCCAGAATGTGATTTCGCTCTGTAGTCCTGTTGAAATAACAGGGCAGATCCACATAAAGAGGGGATTGGGGTTCATACACTTCACGTGGCAACATGGACCTTGACACTGATACATATGATGATCCATTCTTGTATGAAATGTCACAATACACTGATATCGTAACCATTTTTTTCTTAATGCACTGAGCGATAATGCTTTATTAGGCCACTTCCTGTGATGTCATGGTGGGGGCGTGGTCTAATGACATCACTTCCTGTGGGGTGTGGTCAAATGACATCACTTCCTGTGGGGGCGTGGTCAAATGACATCACTTCCTGTGGTGTCACTCTTGGGGGTGTGGCACTGTGATGTCACTTCCGCTACCCCTGGCATTTTGGTGAAATGACGTCCCTGCATGCTTGTGTGTGTGTGCTGCCTACTCCGCTCTATCCCTGCAATGTCAGATCCCACCCACTTACGTGGGTCGGAGCTGGCGCTGCAGGGTACCTTTTTTAATTTTATTTTACTTTATTGTCCGCCGCTATGCGGGGGACACTCCCGCAGCCCCTGCTCCCCCTATTCAGTTTAATTGGATTCTTGTTTTTTTATTTCTTAACTCCGTACCAAAATTTCAACAGTGATTTTAATCGTAATTTTGGTATGGGGCAAAAACGCAGTATCGTACAGTTTGCCATTTTTTGTCAACTTTTTTGTCAATACTTATGCAAGTGCACCCCTATGTGGACAGAGCTCCCTAATGAGGTCTGGATAACAGAGCTTCTTGAGGTCGGTCTTGGAGAGCCTGGTGTTGAGCTCTGATTGTCTCATCGGACCATGCAGAATGCCTTCATTTCTAGCACTTTCATGTCAGCCATTTTGTACAAGTGAGCTGCTATTGGTTGCTCCCTTAGCTTCCGCCTGTTTCCTCCACCTACTGTCAACATCATTGCTGCCCCGGCAAGCCTGTGTATGTCAGGGCAGCAGCATCTGCAGCAGCGTTTAGCCCATTGCCCCAGTAGCTGGATCGTAAGAGGCCACTTGCTGCCTGCCGTCTCCTGCAGTCTTGCCTTTGTCTGTGCTGTTTACCTGTCACTGTTTGGCAACTCCACCAAGATGGCCGCTAGATTGTTATGAGCAGAAACTGGAGGAATTGTATTTTACCAGGAAAAAGTTGAGCAATTGTTCTACGACTCTATGGTAGAAAACCTCTAATGACACTCGGACAATAAGAGAACGAATATTGAATCCATCTTCCCTGCACTGAGGTTTTCAAGCTTTTTATTAGTGCCCCTCCCCACCTTAGTATTGACATCTAATTTCAACCGTACTGCTCACTTTTCTAGTCTTCTGTTTGTTCCGGAATACTGGATTTCTCCTCTATGGTCCTGTTTTTATCTGCTCCTGCAGACTGAAGGCAGAGATGTACAAACTTGTGTAATTTCTACTGCCTCCTCAACACCCATCTGCACTTGACCTATCTGCTGTGAGAAACCTGAAGGTGTCTCACCCGTTAGTCCACAGGGATCTGTCATCCAGGCGGCCAGGACACGGCCATCACTTTTGGATCCAGGACCTGGGGGCGGACCAGTCCGGGAGGATCAACTGGATGAGGGGTCTTCAGGGATTGGGAGTGGGACACCGGATGGTGAGACGCGGTATCCCCTTCCCTGTAACACCTTGCCCCACCATACCAGGTAGGATACTTAGGAAATCAAGCCCCTCGCCCCTTTCCCGGCACAAACACTTTATCACAGACAGCTCACCGTGAGTGAAAACGGACTAACACCAGAGCTGTATACCTGACATGTCCCAATACAATGGTCAGGCAAAGTCAAGCAATTACTGATCATTACTCACACCTGACTTCCGTCAAACTTCCCCATACAGATAAAAGGGGGAGCAGAAAAGCATACTCTGAGCAAGGCAAAGTGCATGACGAAACAGCGGTTTGCAGATGGCAGTTTCATACAAGGAGGAAGATGGCAAGACCAGAGAGGGTTGCAAGGAGAGAAGTGCCCTTGATTTTTTCGTTCCGTTACTTTCGTGAACTGGAAAATAAGAAACCTAAGACCAGGGACTAAAGATGAAGAAACCTGCATTGTGTGTCAGAGGCTCTCCCGCGTCACTAACCAAAGCGGGGAGGAACGGTTTCCACTGTGGTACTGTCCTTGGCTCCTACAACAAAGCAGTGCCAGTAAAGACAGCACAGCCGGTGAGTCGTAAAGACTGATACAAGACCAGCCTGTGCTAGAACCCGGGTTGCAAATGGCAACATTGTATGAAGAAATCTAGAGAGAACTGTGTGTGAAAATTATGTAACAAGCGACTGGAATATAATTGAGTGACTGAACTTTTGGAAGCCAAGAAAGATACTGTAGACAGAGTGGTCCGGCGCCATGTGGGTGCTCATTCAAAGGTCTATGTTAGGTATCCAATGGAAATTAGAGATCGAAGTGGTCCTGCAATTGGGTCAAGCTAAACCCTGTGCACATTCTAAAGTCCTCAATCTATAAGGTAAACTGAATTGGTCCGAGTCCGGGAGAGGGAGACTAATTGAAGGATCTGAGCCCTGCTGAGGTGGATCCGGGGTGAACCGTGAGTCACCCAAGAAAGAATATTCCCTGAACGTTGCGAAAAGGGGGATCTGAGCCCGGCTGAGGGGAATCCAAGGTGAATCACAAGAATTGAGTGCGTATAAGAGGAAAGGAACTTTGTGTTTTGTTTTGGTACATCATGCCCTCTGTATCAAGAGACTTGGGTACAGAAGGCCCTGATGCTGGCAATGGAACTGTATCATCGTGCCAAAGAAACCAGAGTGTGTGCTTTGCTCGAGTGAAGCGCCTTGTCCCATGCTGAAAGAGGGAAAAGGGAGGCCAACGGCCTGAACATCCTGACATATAATTTTGTGATAGTTTCTTTCTTTTTCATGAACCCTACCCCACACTATTTGTATTCAGCGTTAAGGATTGGCTTTAGGTTTTTTTTAGTATGGGCCTTTTTACTTTGACGAGACTCCACTAGGACTGCATTATTATTATTTGATGGTCGTAGCTTGTTCCCATCTGTAGATTTAGGGTTAGACAGGCGTTTATCACACCATTGTTGAAGTTCAATAAACACCCTTGTACTGTGGACACCTGTGTCTGTCTTACTGTTGATACCATGGGCCTCATTCCGAGGCTGGCGGTAAGGGGTTAACAGTGCCGGTAAGGGTGCTGGTGCCGTTAACCCCTTAACACTGCATTACGAGGTCCTTTTGTGGGTCCCGCTAAGGGCGGCTGGTTTTACCAGGCGCCCTTAGTGGAAGCCGCTAAAGGACCAGGGAGCTAATAACGGGCCTGTTATTAACGGGCCCGTTGTTAGCTCCCTCCCCATTCCCTCCCCATTCCCATTGAGCCATATGGGGGCTTAAATGGGAATGGAGATGGGTTCCCTGAATGGGGAAATATCGGATCCTCCAAGGTTGGAATGGTCCAGTATTTCCCCATTCAAGGAACCAGTCCCGGTATGCGGTATGGGGGTAGCCATGGCGATAATAGCACGATGGCTACCTCCATACTCATAATGACCCCCCATGTCTTCCTTACACTGCATAGAGCGAGGATCATATCCTTAACATTAAAAGGACATAGTGGTACACATTAATAATTCATCACAAATTTACAAAGGGGACAGCAGTGGGTTTGCAAAAGGATAGAGTTTTAGAATGCCTTGGTACAAAACAAACCAAGGCATTTAAAAGGGACAGTCAGACAATAGGTTTTATTAGTCATTCAGCTAATAGATATTAAATGGGGAGTTTGGCAAGATTCATAGCCAATGGAATTTGCTTTGCTATACTTAATTGTTACATATATTGCTTTATATTTCTTTAATATGTTTGAAAATGTAATATAAATTTGCCTTATATGGGCATTGATTACTGTTGTGTGAAACATTTTTCTGTATATCTTTTAACTGCCTCACATAAACATGTTATGATGCCAAATCCTTATATGGACATGAACAGCTTGGTAACCCTGACAAGTAAACATGTTATCACTTCTTTTATAACTGTATGGATAAACATGTTTTGTTTTCATGCCTGGTTTAAAGTTGCATCTTTCTGTGTTGCCAGGTCCATGACAAATCAGAATACACTTGTGTTGTAATCTCCTTGGAGATATAGAATCTTGACAAGGTTCTATAGCATTGTGTATATGTGTGAGCTGTCCTTCTGGAGTTGGAATTGGCAGAAAAATGTGGTATTGAAACTGTTGAAGACCACGACCGCAGAGCTTTACCAGTAAGGCAGCACCAACTGAGCAGCAAACTCAAAGAATACCTTGTTGGTACTACTATAGGGAAGAGGCCTGGACATTATGAGCACTCTGAGGATCGAATGCCACAGACTGAACGGATAAAGCAAGAGGTGTTTTTCTGCACCTTGGATAGGTTTGTAAGAGAGTTGGATGCTCGTTTTATAGATAACATGGGGCTTATCAAGGCTGCCGGCATGTTCAATCCAAGGGCTACAAATTTCTTGGAGGACTCATCTGCAGATCTTCTTGCTCGGCACTAGCTAGGGCCCCAAGTAGATTATGCTGCATTGCATTCAGGACTTGACACTGCAAGGGGCTATTTATCTGGCAAGACTTTAGCAGGTATTCACTCTGTCAGGTACTATCTCAATGAATCTCCAAGAGGCTTTTCTGATGTCCTAAATCTGTTGGATTTGGTTCTTGCATTGCCGATTACAACTGCAACAAATGAGAGGTTCTTCTCCTGTTTCAAAAGAGTTAAAAACTATTTGCGAAATAGATGTGGAGACAACAGACTTAGTGATTTGTTGGTAATGGCATGTGAACCTATGGAGGTTGACGAGGTAAATTTGAGTGATGCCATTGACCGATTTGCTGACATGCGACACAGGAGGTATCCTCTGAAAAGATGAACCATTATATTCTTCGACACTGTTATATTATAGCTCAATTTTCCAGTTAGGTCTTTCTTTTCAAGTCACGCAGACCTAATCAGCACCACATACAGTCTTCAAAACCATCTGCTACTCTCCTACACTACCAGCCTCTTCTCCTCATGAAGTCAGCCATGATACATCGCTCATGCACTACAACCAGTTTGTCTCATCTTCAAAACACTGCATGGTATGCTGTTGAGTTTAGTCAACATCCTATTTTTTACCAGTGAGCTAAGCAACAATGGACCCTTACGTCAGAAACATCATGTGTGTCTTTAAAATGGCATCATCTGCCACACCGCCGGCATCCTACAGAATTTCAGTCTAAGCAACAGCAAGACATTCAATTAGCCTTTTCCTGTGAAGCCAGACAGGCACTACTAGTAGCACAGCCACAAGCATCTGTCAACCGCCAGTCTCTTAGAATCTGAGTAGCCTCCATCAGCATCTTCTTGACAGGTCAGCCAGAAGCTGCAGCACAGCTGGAGTCGTGTCATGAAAACATTTGCTATCCGATTCCCGCCTGGCTCTTCTTCATTTCCAGTCAAGGAAGCAATGATGAGCCATCTAAGCAGCAACTTCCATTAAGCCAGTCACCAGCTACCCCACAGCTACAGTTCTGTCTTCACAATGCCAGCACCGTATCCTTGATTTGTAGTCAACCAAGCAATGATGAGACACACCCAGTCAGTGCCCTCTGTTAAAACCAGCCCGGCACCATCGGCATCACAGCCAGTATTCTGTGACCTCAAAACAGCACCTGCCATACTTGCAGCCTCTTCTCTGCCAAACACCTGCAGCTCCACTACCAGAGTTCTGTGACCTCAAAACAGCACCTGCCATACTTGCAGCCTCTTCCCTGCCAAACACCTGCAGCTCCACTACCAGAGTTCTGTGTCTTCTTGATCTGTTGCCATTGAACACTCACAGACCTCTCCTCTGGTTTCCAGTCACCTAAGCAACAACCTGCCTTCGAGTCAGAATCTTCACCTCACATGCCATTGAAACAGCAGCACCGGCACGTCTGTCAAGCCACTGTTCTGCTCAATCTGGTAAGAAACTACATTTTAAGTCTTATGATCAGAGTGAAGGAAGAGCAACTGTTGGGCATTATCCAAAAATCTATATAATAGTACTAATTGTTGGAATGTGTACCATTGTGGTGCGGGGTGTGGAGGACAATGAACATGTAGGAACAGAAACCTAGGCATATAAAGAGTGTTGGTGAGTGTGTGAGTAATGCAAAATGCAGCCAGGATTTTTTCCCCCATAAAATCTGGGCACTGGACTGATGAGGCTTTTGGTACTGAAGTTTGTATCACTCAGTAATGCACTGTATGCCTTGAACACATTTTGAACTAATCTTTTGGCAGCCAAAATAACACAAGCAGAAGAGTCATTAAAAACTGAGGATGCCATACATGTTTTCCGGTGAAATATTCTCCAATCTCCCCTTTTATCCTGGCTTTCCCCTATCCCCGTGCCCGCCTATCCGTCCCTGTCCCCCCAGAATGTGATTTCGCTCTGTAGTCCTGTTGAAATAACAGGGCAGATCCACATAAAGAGGGGATTGGGGTTCATACACTTCACGTGGCAACATGGACCTTGACACTGATACATATGATGATCCATTCTTGTATGAAATGTCACAATACACTGATATCGTAACCATTTTTTTCTTAATGCACTGAGCGATAATGCTTTATTAGGCCACTTCCTGTGATGTCATGGTGGGGGCGTGGTCTAATGACATCACTTCCTGTGGGGTGTGGTCAAATGACATCACTTCCTGTGGGGGCGTGGTCAAATGACATCACTTCCTGTGGTGTCACTCTTGGGGGTGTGGCACTGTGATGTCACTTCCGCTACCCCTGGCATTTTGGTGAAATGACGTCCCTGCATGCTTGTGTGTGTGTGCTGCCTACTCCGCTCTATCCCTGCAATGTCAGATCCCACCCACTTACGTGGGTCGGAGCTGGCGCTGCAGGGTACCTTTTTTAATTTTATTTTACTTTATTGTCCGCCGCTATGCGGGGGACACTCCCGCAGCCCCTGCTCCCCCTATTCAGTTTAATTGGATTCTTGTTTTTTTATTTCTTAACTCCGTACCAAAATTTCAACAGTGATTTTAATCGTAATTTTGGTATGGGGCAAAAACGCAGTATCGTACAGTTTGCCATTTTTTGTCAACTTTTTTGTCAATACTTATGCAAGTGCACCCCTATGTGGACAGAGCTCCCTAATGAGGTCTGGATAACAGAGCTTCTTGAGGTCGGTCTTGGAGAGCCTGGTGTTGAGCTCTGATTGTCTCATCGGACCATGCAGAATGCCTTCATTTCTAGCACTTTCATGTCAGCCATTTTGTACAAGTGAGCTGCTATTGGTTGCTCCCTTAGCTTCCGCCTGTTTCCTCCACCTACTGTCAACATCATTGCTGCCCCGGCAAGCCTGTGTATGTCAGGGCAGCAGCATCTGCAGCAGCGTTTAGCCCATTGCCCCAGTAGCTGGATCGTAAGAGGCCACTTGCTGCCTGCCGTCTCCTGCAGTCTTGCCTTTGTCTGTGCTGTTTACCTGTCACTGTTTGGCAACTCCACCAAGATGGCCGCTAGATTGTTATGAGCAGAAACTGGAGGAATTGTATTTTACCAGGAAAAAGTTGAGCAATTGTTCTACGACTCTATGGTAGAAAACCTCTAATGACACTCGGACAATAAGAGAACGAATATTGAATCCATCTTCCCTGCACTGAGGTTTTCAAGCTTTTTATTAGTGCCCCTCCCCACCTTAGTATTGACATCTAATTTCAACCGTACTGCTCACTTTTCTAGTCTTCTGTTTGTTCCGGAATACTGGATTTCTCCTCTATGGTCCTGTTTTTATCTGCTCCTGCAGACTGAAGGCAGAGATGTACAAACTTGTGTAATTTCTACTGCCTCCTCAACACCCATCTGCACTTGACCTATCTGCTGTGAGAAACCTGAAGGTGTCTCACCCGTTAGTCCACAGGGATCTGTCATCCAGGCGGCCAGGACACGGCCATCACTTTTGGATCCAGGACCTTGGGGCGGACCAGTCCGGGAGGATCAACTGGATGAGGGGTCTTCAGGGATTGGGAGTGGGACACCGGATGGTGAGACGCGGTATCCCCTTCCCTGTAACACCTTGCCCCACCATACCAGGTAGGATACTTAGGAAATCAAGCCCCTCGCCCCTTTCCCGGCACAAACACTTTATCACAGACAGCTCACCGTGAGTGAAAACGGACTAACACCAGAGCTGTATACCTGACATGTCCCAATACAATGGTCAGGCAAAGTCAAGCAATTACTGATCATTACTCACACCTGACTTCCGTCAAACTTCCCCATACAGATAAAAGGGGGAGCAGAAAAGCATACTCTGAGCAAGGCAAAGTGCATGACGAAACAGCGGTTTGCAGATGGCAGTTTCATACAAGGAGGAAGATGGCAAGACCAGAGAGGGTTGCAAGGAGAGAAGTGCCCTTGATTTTTTCGTTCCGTTACTTTCGTGAACTGGAAAATAAGAAACCTAAGACCAGGGACTAAAGATGAAGAAACCTGCATTGTGTGTCAGAGGCTCTCCCGCGTCACTAACCAAAGCGGGGAGGAACGGTTTCCACTGTGGTACTGTCCTTGGCTCCTACAACAAAGCAGTGCCAGTAAAGACAGCACAGCCGGTGAGTCGTAAAGACTGATACAAGACCAGCCTGTGCTAGAACCCGGGTTGCAAATGGCAACATTGTATGAAGAAATCTAGAGAGAACTGTGTGTGAAAATTATGTAACAAGCGACTGGAATATAATTGAGTGACTGAACTTTTGGAAGCCAAGAAAGATACTGTAGACAGAGTGGTCCGGCGCCATGTGGGTGCTCATTCAAAGGTCTATGTTAGGTATCCAATGGAAATTAGAGATCGAAGTGGTCCTGCAATTGGGTCAAGCTAAACCCTGTGCACATTCTAAAGTCCTCAATCTATAAGGTAAACTGAATTGGTCCGAGTCCGGGAGAGGGAGACTAATTGAAGGATCTGAGCCCTGCTGAGGTGGATCCGGGGTGAACCGTGAGTCACCCAAGAAAGAATATTCCCTGAACGTTGCGAAAAGGGGGATCTGAGCCCGGCTGAGGGGAATCCAAGGTGAATCACAAGAATTGAGTGCGTATAAGAGGAAAGGAACTTTGTGTTTTGTTTTGGTACATCATGCCCTCTGTATCAAGAGACTTGGGTACAGAAGGCCCTGATGCTGGCAATGGAACTGTATCATCGTGCCAAAGAAACCAGAGTGTGTGCTTTGCTCGAGTGAAGCGCCTTGTCCCATGCTGAAAGAGGGAAAAGGGAGGCCAACGGCCTGAACATCCTGACATATAATTTTGTGAAAGTTTCTTTCTTTTTCATGAACCCTACCCCACACTATTTGTATTCAGCGTTAAGGATTGGCTTTAGTTTTTTTTTAGTATGGGCCTTTTTACTTTGACGAGACTCCACTAGGACTGCATTATTATTATTTGATGGTCGTAGCTTGTTCCCATCTGTAGATTTAGGGTTAGACAGGCGTTTATCACACCATTGTTGAAGTTCAATAAACACCCTTGTACTGTGGACACCTGTGTCTGTCTTACTGTTGATACCATGGGCCTCATTCCGAGGCTGGCGGTAAGGGGTTAACAGTGCCGGTAAGGGTGCTGGTGCCGTTAACCCCTTAACACTGCATTACGAGGTCCTTTTGTGGGTCCCGCTAAGGGCGGCTGGTTTTACCAGGCGCCCTTAGTGGGAGCCGCTAAAGGACCAGGGAGCTAATAACGGGCCTGTTATTAACGGGCCCGTTGTTAGCTCCCTCCCCATTCCCTCCCCATTCCCATTGAGCCATATGGGGGCTTAAATGGGAATGGAGATGGGTTCCCTGAATGGGGAAATATCGGATCCTCCAAGGTTGGAATGGTCCAGTATTTCCCCATTCAAGGAACCAGTCCCGGTATGCGGTATGGGGGTAGCCATGGCGATAATAGCACGATGGCTACCTCCATACTCATAATGACCCCCCATGTCTTCCTTACACTGCATAGAGCGAGGATCATATCCTTAACATTAAAAGGACATAGTGGTACACATTAATAATTCATCACAAATTTACAAAGGGGACAGCAGTGGGTTTGCAAAAGGATAGAGTTTTAGAATGCCTTGGTACAAAACAAACCAAGGCATTTAAAAGGGACAGTCAGACAATAGGTTTTATTAGTCATTCAGCTAATAGATATTAAATGGGGAGTTTGGCAAGATTCATAGCCAATGGAATTTGCTTTGCTATACTTAATTGTTACATATATTGCTTTATATTTCTTTAATATGTTTGAAAATGTAATATAAATTTGCCTTATATGGGCATTGATAACTGTTGTGTGAAACATTTTTCTGTATATCTTTTAACTGCCTCACATAAACATGTTATGATGCCAAATCCTTATATGGACATGAACAGCTTGGTAACCCTGACAAGTAAACATGTTATCACTTCTTTTATAACTGTATGGATAAACATGTTTTGTTTTCATGCCTGGTTTAAAGTTGCATCTTTCTGTGTTGCCAAGTCCATGACAAATCAGAATACACTTGTGTTGTAATCTCCTTGGAGATATAGAATCTTGACAAGGTTCTATAGCATTGTGTATATGTGTGAGCTGTCCTTCTGGAGTTGACAATCAGCTGCAGCAGGAGGGCTTCTTTTTCTTTATGAAAATAAATACTTCAGTTGGAGAAACTTATCTGGCTCCCGGGAATCACTTACTTCAGAATGGCAATGAGCTAAAGTGTGCTAGAAGCCCTCCTGCACCTGCATTGTGCTCCTCTGACTCCTGCTCCTTCTGGACTAGATTCAACCTCCTGGAGCCTCTTTGCTGGATTTTACCTCCTCCTGGAGCACCTTCTGCCCTTCAAGCGCTCTCTCAGGGCATCTCAGGCTGTCTCTTGCCACCTAGCCTCTCGCTTTACGTCTCACGCGCGTGGCTTCACTCCTCAGTTGCCACCGCTGTAACTGAAAGACGGCCCCTCACCCGGCGGCACCCAGGAGCTCATCCTTCTTCACAAAGCCAGTCTGGTTTCTTCTCTCCTCGCTGATGCCTCACCGTGGACTGCCATCCCGGAACAATATAGAGGTTTTGCAACATCAGTTACCTGGTTAGGCCCCCGCCTCGTCAGGCGGTTCGGAGTACGACATCCTACGCCACTTTGAGCTACCTTCTCAGCGTTACCCACGTTGCCAGCAAAGCATCCTCATCTGCCAACCACCCTAGGCAAACCCTACACAGCCTCCATCCCCAGCTGACCTTCTCCACTTCAGCATACAGCGTTCTGTTCACATGGACTAGACAGTTCCCTACGCCATTTCGCCACAGCAACGTCTTCAAACACTTTCTTCTTTTTTTATACTCCTCATCCTCGACTTAGTAAGTTCTGCAGACTTGGGACGCTATGCTGATTTAAACTGCTATTGCATTTCCCCATAGTTCAATTCTTTGTTATCTTGAATGCCTTACTTACCACTCACATCGAAAGTTGTTGAGGATCATCTGATAGGTTAGTATGATTACTTTGTCATAGGTATCATTTGCTTACTGCTGCCACCATGTCCAATTATTAACTTCATACGGTCTATACATTTGGGACGCTATGCTGAAAGGAGTTGCCTTGATACATCCACCGGTTCTAGGTCATTTGGTCGAAAATAAATGGTCGACAGGACAAATGGTCGACACCAAAAGGTCGACAGGTCAAATGGTCGAATTTTTATTTTTTGTTTTTTCACTTTTTTTTTTTTTTTTGGGGGGTTCCCCTCCAACCCCCTTTTTTTTGCTAAAAAACCCTTTTTCCCCTAAACGAAACCTAAAAAATATTTATATAAATTTTAAAAAAATTCGACCATTTGACCTGTCGGCCAAATTGTGTCGACCATTTGTCTGTCGACCATTTGTCTGTCGACCATTTGACTGGACACCACATCCACCATTAGTACAGATTTTTGTTTATCCTGCATGCCGTACTATTGACTTATATTGATAGCTTTTGAGCATCCCCTGTCAAGTTGTTATTATTACTTTGATCATAGGCATTATGTGCATACTGCCTCACCACGTTCCATCATTTGCTTGGTAAGGCCCGCATATATGAGACCCTATGCTAAGCCGAGTTACTATTGCATCCACCATTGGTACAGATGTTTGTTTATCTTGCATGACCTCCTGTTCACTTATATTAATAGCTGTTGAGGTCAACCTTGCAAGTCATCTTGCCTGCTTACTGTCTTCAGCTCACTGTACCCTTTCCTTGTGCTCTATGCTATCAATTATAAAGCATGACGAATTTACCCCATTACCACCCCATTTTTTTACAAAATTTGTGCACGCCCTCAATGCCAAGGGAAACTTGGAGGGATGATTTTTTAGATTGTCTCAGCCACCCATGGTCCAAACTTCAACCTGGAAAGGCGCAGAGCACTATTAATTCATTGCTTGGGGCATAAAGGCAGAAGGATACTAAAAAGCCTTCCTGGCCTTCCTCTTACTTCTCAAGCCTCTGGTGAAGGGTTGGATGCCCCCACTCCTTATGAGTGTATCTTTAAGAAACTTGACACACATTACGAGAAACATTTAAGTATTGGCGTGCAACAATAACTATTTCAGCACTAGAGAACATGCTGAAGATGAATCTATTAAATCTTTTATAATTGCACTCGGAGAATTAGCAAATACCTGAAACTTTTGTTCATCATATGACGAAAGAATACGTGATCAATTCATGCTCAAGGTAAGGGAACTAACAATAAGGGAGGAAATGCAGCTTTAGACATTGGCAAAAGATTTGAACATATGATGGCATGTGTCAAACAGCTAGAAAACAATGAGAACAAACATTCTGTTTGCACCATATCTCCAGTCAAATCAAAGAAAATAGTTAAAAAGTGCCGAGCACTTAATGCACAATGTGGGAAATGTGGGAAAAAAGGGCACTACACCAAATTCTATCATAGCTCATCCAAAAAGGTTATGAAAGAAATCAATGCTAACACTGAAAATGATACATCAGAAGAACAATCCTCTTAAGAGGAGTCCACTGGTGCCAGATGGTGACTCTAATGTTGATGAGAAACTACACTCAAAGGTATATGTTAATGAAACGCCCGCCAGGATGCTGATTCGGGATCTTACTATACCATAATAAATATAAATAGAGAAACGTGGCTGTCGAAGTTTACCAATGTCAGCCACAAACCCTCAGATGTTCGGCTAGTGCTTATGGTGGTTCTGGAATTACCATGTTAGGGTAGTTTAATGCATGTCTAAAATGTGAAGGTAAGACCGCAAAGCGCAAAATATACGTCTCTGATAAAGGTGGCTGCCTACTAGGATGGTATCATCAAAGGGACATGGGTTTAACCATTGATCTCTAAGTACTGGGTTGGGTCTCCACCATATCGACCAAACTAGAAAAAAAGTAAGAGATGTATTTACGGAAGAACTTGGTTACTTCAAAGGGAAATGTCATAGGATTAAATTGAAGAAAGGTGACACTCTTATTGCAAAAGCGAGATGTCACCCAATTGCACTTATGGAGGAAGTTACCAAAGACATCATTGAACCCATAGAAGCATCTGAATGGTGCTACCCGGTGGTAGTAGTAAGAAACCCGAATGGCAGTGCTCGTCTGTGCATAGACCTCAGGGCTCTCAACAAATGTGTTTTGGTTGACCGTTTTCCTTTATCAAATATTGGGGAAATGGTCAGCTCACAGAAGGTGCCAAAATATTCTCTACCCTTTATTTGGCCTCTGCTTACCATCCGATAACGCTACACCCCAATTCCAAAAGTCTCACCACATTTATAACTCAAGATGGCACATTCCAATTTAAGAGAATGCCTTTCGGTTTGAAATCTGCTGTTCCAGTCTTTCAAAGGATAATGAGTGTACTGTTAGGAGGCTCCCTAGGTGTTTTCTTCTATCAAGGTGACATCTTAGTTATGGGATCCTCCATCCATGAACACGACAGCAGACTCAATATGGTGTTAAAACATTAAATGATGCAGGTTTCACATGACAAAAGTGTAAATGTTGTTTCAGAACATGTCATATTGATTATTTAAGTCATCAGCTATCTGAAAAAGGAATAGCGCCAAGAGAAGATTTTATTTCTGCTATCCTACAAGCAACTCCTCCAAAAATAAAGACAAGAAGTCATGTCATTCTTGGGGTTGGTAGAGTATTACTCTAAATGAATAAGACATTTTTCAGATAAATGCTTTAACATTAGGGGGTCTTTGCAAAAAAGGTCATGAGTTTGATTGGAACGAAGCATGCGAACATGAATTTGATGAAATACAACATGCCATTGTCAAAGCACCCATACTATCTTAATGTTAAATGATATTTATACCGTGCACTATCACCACTGTAGTGGTCCCTTGGCGATCCCAACAAAGATACCTACATCATGACGGATGCTGTCAATACAGGTTTGGGGGCTGTACTTATGCAAGCTTCTAAACATGGGGACAAAATCATAGCATTTGCATCCAAAGCCTTAAAAGAAGTGGAACTCTGTAATTGAAAAAGAGGCCCTGTACATTATATGGGCCATAAAGAGGTTCAGAACCTTTTTGTGGGGTAGAATATTTACCATTGTTACCGATCAAAAGTCACTGGTGGCTGTATTTATGTCCAGCGGTCTGAATGGCATATCAAGAAAAATATCAAACTGGGTGACATCAATACAAGGTCATGATTTTGTGACTAATCACATGTCGGGTAAAAATAAATCTCACAGCATATTATAAGATTTTCAGTGAACAGCTGTGATGAGTACTCAGAAGACTTTATACTTATTTTATTTATGACAACACCCTAACAGTAAAGTGGCTGCTAGCTAGGAGACATATATACTCATTTAGGGAGAGCTAGCTTTCGGGAAATGGCTTCCGGCTGCCCCCCTTTATCGGGCAGACCTCTCCAGTGCCAGCTAGTGATTTCTTTAATTGTAAGGAGTAAATCTTTCCCCCAAATATAGAGTGGGTTCGTATGGATATATGATCTTACTGTGGTGGCATGGCATGTTGTAATGGGCATCATGAGTAAAGCATACACGATTCATATTTGCTTTAATTTTGATGCTCATTTTGTTATGTGGCGAGAATGGCCCACGATGGTGGGCCAGTCTGGATATATTTTATTTTACTATGGCATGATTTCATGGGCATGAAGAGTAAAGTAAACATGATTAATCCTTTTTTTCTTTTCTTTAATTGTGTTTTGCAGTACAAAATGTACATTAACACATGTACATATTATTTATAAAATACATACATTATACCACAAATAAAATCAATCCAAACCAAATCTCAGACAACAAAACTATCAGTATCATCCAACTAAAATACACATTTCCAAGGAAGCTACATCTTTTAGAATTCATTTATAACAGCCAAACCCTTGATGCCTTGTTCTGATACCTTAGTCAGCTCTGAACAAATAGTCATTAGCATCCTGACCCAAGCAACAAGTGAAATTTGCAGACTAGTCCTACGCCAACTCCATAAATCCTGAGATATAATCTGCGAAGTTGAATGAACACATTTCCGAAAGGTTTTGATTCTCAGTTCTGTAAAAAAACAAATGGACAGTACATCACAAGATTAAATAAATGTTCTACTGAACCCGCATCACACATTCTGCATGTTCTCATTTTAATCGGAATGCCAAGCATGGGTCCTACCAACTCAAGACTTGGAAGACATTGCAATCTAAACCTTAGGTAACTATGTCTAAATGTTGATGATGGAAACCTAACCAGATATAACCTTGTTTCAGAGATTGGCATAGAGCTTTAATCTGCCCAAGTCTTGCAGGCCCATAGCTCTATCCCAACATTCAATCCTTCTCTTCACCACTCCTAACAATTCTGTACCCTTCAAGACCATAGCCTCCCTCATCCTACTACATCACTCTTAAATTTCTTTAAATCAGGATTAGCATCTGTAGATATTAGCGCCTTTACATAGAAACCCAAGACAGATTTACCTGCCTGCTCCAAATTGTCCATTAAAGAAAGACTCCTCCTGGTGTACTGTGCCCACCAGGAGGTCCATCCCAGTTCCAGTCTGATGACACTGACGAACTGAGATTGGGAGACCTAGTGCTCGCTTTAGAATCTTAGATTCAACAACATAAAAAAATGTCTGTCCCTAATATTCAGCAGTTCACATCCATACAAGATACTTGGTGACACTTTGGAACTAAATAAACGGGATTAGAGTGAATGCACACAGTGTGGACTTTATGGCCATCAGTAATGGAATACAAGAGCACGTTTTTTTCCTCCATTCGTACTCTAATATATTCAGAATGTTTTTTACTGAAATAGTCAGATTGATTCAACTCTCTGAATTGGAATATTTTCCACTTTCCAAACAAAGTTCTTGATTTTCCTGCGTATTTTACTGACTATAACACATGATTTCTTTGGATTGATCTGCAAATGATTTGCTTTCAGATATTCTTCTAAGCCTTTCAGCTGACACTGTAGACCCATCCATGTATTGTCTATTAGTACTAAGTCATCTACATATGGAATTCACCTTACCTCCAAGTTGGGCCATCGGGGCACATACCCTCCCCACTCTCTGCTTTTTGCCCAGAGGTCCGCTAGATATAAATTAAATAAGGTGGGGGCTAGCACGCACCCTTGACGTATGCCTCTAGTCAGTGGAATCTTCCTTCACAGCTCACCCAGCACCTTGGTCGAGCTGTCAGAATAGAGTAATTGAAACAGGCATAGCAAGCCTGGATCTATCCCCTAATCTGACAACTTTTCCCAAAGCATGGACATGTTAACATTGTCAAAGGTCATGGACAGATCGACTCTGGCAACATAAAGTGATCGGCCGATAGGGGGTACAATATCAGACAGACAAGCTGTCGGGGCAATCCCACTAACTATTGTGCTACTACCTCTCCTAAATCCAGTTTAGAGGGGACTCAAGATATTAGCTTCCTCAGCCCATGCGGTCCATTCCCCAAGAAGAAGTGTAGCAAAGATCTTTGATGTTGTATCAATCAGAGAAATTGGTCTATAGCAGGAAGGGTTCTCCCTGTCCTCTCTCTCGAAAATCGGAACAAGTGTTGAGGATGGCCTGGAGATAGGACAAATACAGTCCTTAATGATGTTAGTAAACAAATGATACATAATATCCACCTACTATGCTGGGTTACCTTTAATAATACCATTTGACACTCTGGGCCTCATCACGAGTTGGGCGGTAACGCCAGCGCTATTAGAACCGGTGCTAATAGCCCTACCGCCGAACCCCCAGCGCTAATAGCGCCGGATCGTGGGTTCGGCGGAACGGGTATTGCCCATTCCCCATTGAGCCCATTCGGGAATTCTCCATTCCCCATTGGGCTTAATGGGGAAATTTCGCACTCATACCGCCAGCGGATTTCCTGTCGGCAGTAAGAGCGCAAAATTTCGGTGGATTTCCCCCCAGCTCAGAGCTGGGGAGAAACCCGCCAAGGCCATGATCTGGCAGACCCTTAAATGCGGCGGTAATAGCACTACCGCCACATTCAAGGGTTACCGGCAGACTCGTGATATGGCCCTCTGTCTGGTCTGGACGATCTAGAATTAATTAATTTACCAATAATGAGTTCAATATCTAATCGATCAAAGAACAGAGGTAGGGGATCAGAGAAGGCTTGCAGGGAATTCATAGCACTCAAGATTCTCCCATCGCTATAATTGACTGCAAATTTATCAGAGAGGTATTCTACCCATACTTCTTCTGAGAAGCTGGAGGACTGGTGGTGTACCTGATTACTGCTTTTATTATGCAGAGTCCACCATATAGCACGGGTGTCCAGTGTAACAATTTTACTTAATATATCTTGAATATAATATCTTTGTCAAACTTATATTGTTTCCCTGGCAACGAGATCCTTGATTGATTCAAAACATTGCCATTCTTATGTTTTCTTAACCTTGATAGCACTTCCGGAAATTCCACAGGCAATGAATACAAATTTGCTTCGGTCAGGTGAGTCTACCATTTGAACAAGTCAATATTAACCTGCTCTAAATTGGAACTAAACTGGGCAACCCTATTGCATTGACTCAACACCACCAAAGAGACAGGACGGCTCAGGCCCAATTGCAGTATTGAGTGGTGGCTAACACTATTTTATTATATTAAATTCAACCACCTCTTCAACCTTAAAAGTCTTTAAGAAGACATAATCAATTGTGGAGGATGAGAAAGCATTTGACAATATGGAAACATCGGAAAGTAGTCCTCCGAAAAGTTCGCTGGTTAACACAAAGGCCCATCTCGAGAGGAATTTCGACCAAATCCTACCACGATTCTGTTTCTTAGATAAATGAAAGGAGGGAGAGATACCAGAAATCTCATCAAGATCCTCCCACCCTCCATCCATTATCAAACACTTGCAGTGAAGGTCCCCAGCCAAGACCACAGATCCATCAGGATAATCAGAGAGCCAAACTGTTAACACTTTATCAATATGATATATGACGTCATCCACATCCATAGTCAGAGGGTTAAAGTAAATATTAATCATCAGGACAGCAGTTTGTTTAACAATTTCACTCGTATCACAAATCATTACTGCCAAAATAGCTTCAAAGTTTGTAGATATTTTCTTAATGTGGCCAATTTTTTAATTTTCACAGCTGTGAGAAGCCCTCCTATGGGCCTCCCCCTCACTCCTTTCTTTGCAAGTGTGGAGTGGTTGAGTAGCCATCCCATATAGGGGTTGTCTTCAACCATGTCTCTTGGAGGAGTATTAAGTCATATTTAATGCAGACCCTCTCCTATCCCTGCTCATAAAGGAGGTGTGACCCGGTGAGTTCCAGTTAAGGAGTTCACACAAATCCTGTGTCTCCTTCCTGCTGAGACTGGAAGCGCTGTTGCAAGCCAACCCCAACTTGGACTTTCAGATTCAAATGGCACATACTTCCTTTGATCTTCTGTAAGGAAGGCATGGTATCAAACAGTGAAGACAGACGCAAGTGATCACAGTTCAGGAATGGGCTGGTTGAACGCCTATCTAAATCTAAATATAAGGATGGGAGCAAGCTATGACCATCAAATAATAATAGCACAGTCCTAGTGGAGTCTTTGTCAAAATAAAAGAGCCTATACTAATACACCTATTGCCAATCCTTACCTCTAAATACAAATGGTTTGGGACAACAATGTATGCAAAACGAAAAGTGTTCAAGAAATTATATGTCAGGATAGGTGAACAGGTGGCTTCTCTTGCCCACGTTTTCAGCACAGGACAAGGCGGCATGTTCGAGCTTCGTACACACTCTGGCTTCTCTGACATGAGGATATAGTGCAAAGCATAGTTATCAGGGCCTTCTGTGTCAAAGACTCTTTCCAAATAAAAGTCTATTATTGTAGAGTGCCTGACGTAACAAAACAAGCACCAAAGTTCCTTTCTTATCAGAATTTTCACATTCACAAATTCTTGGGTCCACTGTTCACCTTGGATCTCCCACCTTCAGGTTCGGACCCCCTTTTAGCATAATGTTCACAAATGGTCTCCCTCGTTCAGGCTCGGTCCCCTTAAACACAATGTTCACAATTGGTCTCTCTCGTTCGGACTCGGATCTCTTTATATAAAAAATCAAAGACTTTCGATTGTGCAATAGATTTTGCTTAAACCGTCGCCGGACCTATTCCAGTCACTTCATTCCTCATTCTCATTCTTTTACTTTCGCTTCTGCCACTTCTTGGCTAGATACCTCACAGAGACCTTTGACTGAGCACACTTGCGGTACAGGACCACTCTGTTACTGGTATTGTATCTTTCTTCATTCGAGTTCAAACATCCATCAGCAATTAAGCTTCCCTCGTGTCTTTCATCACACGCGTTCCCAATCTTCATTCTTGCACTCTTTATACAATGTTGCCGCTTGCAACCTTGACTTCAACACAGACTGGTCTTGCATCTGTCTCCCCAACTCACCGGCTGTGTTGATCTCTCTGGCGCTGCTTTGCTCTTGGAGCCAAGGACGATACCACGGCGGCTGCTCCTCCTTCCCGACTCGATCAGCCATGCAGGAGGGCCCCGGGTATCTCCGACAAACAATGCAGGATTCTTCAGTCTGGGTTCCTGGCCTTATGCTTTTTAATCTGAAGGATTTAGAAAAGTCACAGTTTCTTGCCGGAAAGGTCAAGGGTATCTCCCTCCTGGCATACCCTTCTAGGTTTGCCGTCTTTCTCCACTTGTTAAGCTGCAGTCCGGAAAACGCTATCCCTTTGTGTGCTTTGCTTCGCTCAGAGTTGTTACCAGTAATTACCTGAACTTGCCTGACCATAGTAGTGGGACAGGTCAGATACAATGCTCGGGTGTGAGTCTGTTTTCTCCCAGAGTGGGCTGTATGTGTGAAAGTGTTTGTGAAGGACAAGGGGGGGGTAGAAATCCCAAGTACCCCAGTGGGTAGGATGGGGTAAAGGTGTTACAGGGAAGGGGATACTGCGCCTCGCCATCAGGTGTCCCACTTCCACTCCCCAAATACCGCACAGCCAGGTGATCCCTGTGCACTGGTCCATCCCCAGGGTCTGGATCCAAAGGCGATGGCCGTGCCCTGATCACCTGAGAGAGAGACCCCTTGGGACTAGCGGGTGAGACACCTTCTGGTTTCACAGGGAAACCGGAAAAGGAAATCGACGTTCCCCTGGTCTTTACTTTTTCAGTGTTCCACAGTGAAACAGTAGGGCTGCAGGTCTAAGAACCATTGCATGACTCGCGGGTTAGAGTCATCTCGTCGGCTTATCCATACTAAGGGTGAGTGGTCGGTGACAAGTATGAACTTCCGTCCTAGAAGATAGTATCTTGGATGGGCGATTGCCCATTTGATGTCAAGGGCCTCTAATTCCAACACAGAGTAGGTCTTTTCATGTGGGAATAGTTTTCGACAAGTGAATAGTATAGGGTGTTCTAATCCATCACAAATTTACAATAAAATTACTCCTAACCCTGTGAGAGAGGCGTCAGTACCTAGCTGTTCTATCTGAGAAATTTGGGATAAACCTATGGTAATAACCAATCAATCCTAGGAATTCCCTAAGGTCTCTCTTGGTCTTAGGTGTGGGGGTATCTAAGACGGATTTCCACTTTGTCTCGTTGGGTCTGGACACTTCCATTCCCTACAAAGAAGCCAAGGTATTTCACAGCCGATTGAGCCAGCTTACATTTGGATGGATTGGCAGTTAAGCCGGCTTCTCTGAGGGTTCTCATAATAGTGGAAAGATGAAAAGTCTTACTGTAAATGACTATGTCGTCAATATAGGCCCAACAGAAATCGGATTAGGGCTGTAATATCCTGAGTGAGTCGGGCCAGAGGGTAGGATAGAAAGGGAGAGGGAATCACAGAGGTCATGGAAGAGTACTGAGGAGGAACAAGGAGAGTCTAGATGGATATTGAGATCACTAAGAAGGAGAAGTTGAGTGGTTGAGGCCAGGAGGGAGGAGGAGAGGTCCGCCCACTCAGAGAGAAATTAGGTGATCTGACCAGGAGGCCCATAGATAGTAGCCAGGGTAAGAGAGTGGCTAGGAGAGAGAGTGAGAGAGCCTGCAGACAAGGCATTCGAAAGAGGAGTATGTCTGTGTGGGAATGATAGAGGTAGGAATCCACTCAGGAAAGTTCAGGGCTACACCCCCTCCGGACCGGGTGGATCTTGATGCAGAGAGGATCTTGTTGCCATCAGAGGGAAAGTGTCAAAGCTTGTGACAGAGCTGGCCATGAACCATGTCTTGATAAGACCGAGGGCATCGAGGTCAAGTTCTTCCAGGAGGTGGCAGATGTCAGAGGGGTCTTGGACAGCAGAGCGATAGTTGAGAGTGGCAAGATGAAGAAGGGTGCCAGTACAAATCAGAGGTAAGCCTTGCCGAGGAGATGAAGGAGTGTGAGGTGGGATAGTTGAGGAGGGAGGATGCGGCTAGGTAGCCAAGGGGGGAAGAAGGGACAGCAGGAGATGAAAGGAAATTGATGAGGCGAGGGAAACGCCTATCAAAGAGGAGGAGATTGGTCTGAGGGCCTTGGACCATGACGGTGCATTAAGGTAGACATTAATGATGACTTTAGAGGAGTCGAAGGGAGCCATGAGACCTTCCCAGCAGGTACCAACATTAATGGGAGAGGAGTGGGACAGGACAGAGCACAGAGATCATATGAAGAATCCATAGATCTGGCGGAGGGACGACAGAGGATGTCAGTGAGGGTCTGTCTGGAGGGAGCGCTGGAATAAGTGTCAGCGATAGGGTGACCAGGCATGGAGGCCAAGATATCTTTTTTGAACTTTTTCTTACCAGACTTAGTGAGAAGAGAAGGATAGTCAATGGACAAAAAGGGGGGAGAAGAGGAAAGCAGGTAAGAGTGGATCCAGGAGAACTGTGAAGTCAATGGGCCAGCAAGTCACAGAGCGGCAACAATACAAGCAAAGTTCAGAGCAAGTTAGCAAAACACATCAAGGTTTGACTTTTAACCAAAATGCAAAAACAGCAGAATTTGACGTTTAACCAAAATGCACAAACAGGAGGATTAGACTCTTAACCAAAATGCTAAAACATAAGGATTTGACCTTTTACCAAAATGCAAAAACAGCAGGGTTTGACTTTTAACCAAAATGCAAAAACAGCTGGATTTGACTCTTAGCCAAAATGCAAAAACATAAGGATTTGACCTTTAACCAAAATGCAAAAACATAAGGATTTGACCTTTAACCAAAATGCAAAAACAGCACGATTTGACCTTTAACCAAAATACAAAAACAGCACGATTTGACCTTTAACCAACATGCAAAAACAGCAGGATTTGGCCTTTAGCCAAAATGCAAAAACAGCAGGATTTGACCTTTTACCAAAATGCAAAAACAGCAGGATTTGACCTTTAACCAAAATACAAAAAACAGCAGGATTTGACTTTTGACCAAAATGCAAAAACAGAAGAGTTGAATTTACAATTCGTTCTGATTGTAGCAAAGGGTGTGATAATTCAATATATTTGAGAATGTAAGCATGGCAGAAGCAGGTAGAGAAGGACAGTGAAAGACAGGAGAGGTTAGGAGTGAGTCCAGAAGGAGGGAGCTAACCCATAGTTAAGGGGGAGTGAATGTCATGGAAGTCCAGATTTTCTGAGGAGTGGGGTAGTAGCATCATGGAAGTTCAGGTGCCGGGGTACAGAAAAGCCCCAAAGGTAGCGTTCTGGTAGTGGACAGGGAGCAGACAGGGGCCTTCGATGAATGGGCCAGCACCCGCCTCCCGGTTGTGTTGATTGGCTTAGGAAGCATAGGCCAACCAATGGGAGAGGGGGCATGGCCAGACCAGGAAATCTTGATCAGGTGGCGAATCAGGGGGCCATCTTGGAGGGGCAAAGGGGAGGAGTAGAGGGCCATTGCTTGAAAGTACCCGGGAATTGGGCAAAAAGAAACAGCTGACCCAGAAGTCAAGTGTGCAACATTAAAAATGCAGCCAGGTAATGATATCTGCAAATTCAGATGTAACAAATCACACACACAGTGCACCCCCTCACAGAGTGAGGTTTAAGCCTCAGATCATAGGCTTACCCTGGCAGCAACGTGGGGATGCGGTTGCAGTAAAGAAGGCAGAATCAAGCTGTGGACCGCCGGAAGCACACATGCAACGGGAAGGAGAACAGCAATGTCACTTTTAAATTTTGGTGAAAAGCAAAGAATCATAAAAAAAACTATTCAGTGTGTCACCCATAGGGCTGTGATGTAATTCGCAAGGATGTAGCTTCCTAATGCATCACCTTATTAAAGGTTGAGTTTTAATGCTGAGCCCCCATTAAGTTTGAAAGTTGGTGCCCCTGGCGCAAGGTACTAGTTCATGTTTTTAGGGACTGTTTTCATTGCACAACGGGTAATTTGGTGCTCGTTTGCTACCGAATTTAACAACCACATATTGTTCCAAGGAGTGAGTAGGATATATTATACAGTCGAAATAGTGTATTTTTGTACAATAATTATTCAGTCAACAATTGATTCCTAAAATCTGAACTTTCTTCATGCTTCATTACAGTAAGGGTTTGAGTGCTAACCATAATCTAGTCAAATGGTAAATTAATGGAATATGATTACCTTTCAAATAATATTCCCCGATACATCTTCCTCTAAAATAGGCTGTCCCCGGTGTTGCGTACTACATACGCAGTAGGGGTATGCGCGAGCCTCGTTACGGGCCGCGCATGCGCAATGTTAATAAAGGAGGTCCCGGCCAGCAGGTGCAGCCGGGACCCCGTACTGGCAACACGCGTCCCGTGTGTGTTCCTCCATGTGAATGTGTGTGTGCGCGTGTGGATGCCCGCGGGGGCCCATAGGGTCACTCGCCACCTGTAACACTGGCAACGAGGAGCGGCGACGGCAGGGAACGAGGCTTTGCTCTAACTATTGCCGAGCTGGAGAAAGTGTCTTTCCCCACATCGTCGCGTACCTACGCACTTGGCTGGAGTCCATCTTGGGAGATACGCGGATTGCAGCGGTTGCGGCCCATACGGGTGCTCGTGCGCCGGCTGTGATCCGAGTCCTTTGCCACAATTTCTGGACACTCCAGGGCCCTTTTTGGTTAAAGGGCCGTGGTTACAAAAAAAGAAAAAAAAGAAGAGAAAGCTGAAGGTGTCACCTACACCACCAAACCTCCATCCTGTGCCTCTTGGTGCCTGGGTACCCATCCTGGGTTTTGAAGGTCAGTGCAAGCGGTCCAGGGCTGATCCAACTGGGATACCCTCAACCCAGTCAATACCATTGGTGAGGAGGGTGAAGAAGAGGAAGCCCCTGTGCCTGTCCCACGCAGATTGCACAGTACCCTGGCACCCATGCCTGAATTTGATACCACAGTTTTTCAGAGCGTCAGGAGAGACGGATGATGATGCGAAGGTGGCCACAATGGTATATTCAGCTGGCACAGAGGTCCACAGGATTTATGACTCGCTAAATCTTCAGGTGGTCACCTTTGATGCGGTGTAGCAGGCCGTCCAAGACCATTTCCTCCCCATGGCAAATGTCTATTTTGACAGATTTGTAATGTGCACAAAGAAGCAGCAAGGAGAGGAGTCGTTGGACCAGTTCTGTGCACGGCTGAGGCACCTCGCAAGCACCTGCAGGTGGGTGAATGAGGAGGAGATGGTGCAGAACCAGCTGATTTAGGGGTGCAGCCCTGGGAAGCTGAGAAGGCAGGTGCTAAGGGAGCCAAGCCTGACACTGCAACAGATCCTTGACACGGGGAGAGCATACGAACTGGCAGAGTCCAGAGGGGTGAAAATGGATGCTGCTATGCATCCTGGGAAGAGTGAGGACGCTTTTGCCATCGAGCGTTCTGCCCCAGGTAGGGTGCGCTGGGCCCCTAGGAGGGTGGACAGTCCCTCTGCGCCTGGAAGTCTGCAGTCATGTCCATACTGTGGGTATAACCTGCCTCATGCTGGAGAATGCCGGGCAAAGACTAGGGTCTGTAGACTGTGTGGCACACCAGGACACTATGCGAGAGTGTGTAGGGCCTCAACCCAAGTGACTGCGTCAAGGGGGCCAGCAAGGCCAGGCGGAAGTAATGCCCGGCGATTGAGGGGTGTGTCATCGATTGAGCAAGGCATGCAAGATCTAGACATCGCAGAGGAGGAAGAAGATGAGGAGGAAATCTTTTTCATATCGAATATCGCTACAGGGTCCAGGCTGAGCAGGCAACCGACGTGCACAGTGAACATTGGTGATGTGCCCACCCCCGTCTTGATCGATACAGGGGCCTCGGTCTGCGTGCTGGCGGCTGAACACTACGAGGCTCTCCTAGGCCCTCCTAAGCTGGAAGAGCCCAAAGCCTGGATATATTCATTCAGCGGGGATATGCCACTGCCGATTCAGGGAATCTTCGTAGCTCTGGTGTCACATGGGCTTAATCAGATCAAGGTGAGGTTCTTTGTGATGAATGTGAGCCCACACTCCCTACTAAGTTGTGCTGCTTCCGAGACCTTCAACATTGTACACCTCACACTGGCAGTATACCACACTGACATCGATCGCCTGCTGCAGCGGTTTGACAGCATCTTTCAAGGGGTCGGTTTCAAGACTCCACATTGACGGGTACGTGAGGCCGACGGCCCTCAAGCATCGAAGAATCCCCTTCCACCTGAGTGCACAGGTGGGGAAAGAACTTCAGTCAATCATCGACTTGGACATTATCGAGAGATTGGAGGGCCCAACTCCGTGGGTCTCACCCATTGTGGTGGCACCAAAGCCCACGCAACCAGGGGCTGTCCGCATCTGCGTGGACCTGAGGCTGCCTAATGCTGCTATTAAGAGGGAGCGTCACCTCACGCCCACGCTGGACGATATAGTGGGTGAGCTGCAGGGGGTGAAGGTCTTCTCCAAGCTTGATCTGAGGTCTGGTTACCATCAGCTGGAACACCACCCGGAGTTGCGGTACATCACCACTTTCCCGACTCACGAGGGGCTGTACCAGTTTAAAAGACTCCGTTTTGGTGTCTCGTCAGCGGCGGAAGTCTTCCAGAACGTCATCCGGGGATCCCTGGCGGGACTAAAAAGAGTGATCAACATGTCGGATGACATTCTGGTCTTCGCACAGTCGGAAGCTGAGCACCTGAAAAGGTTGGAACGTGCCTTAGAGAGACTCAAAAGTCTGGGGCTGAACCTGCACCGTAAGAAATGTGAATTCCTCAAGGACCAGATTGAGTTCTTCGGGTTTGTGTTCCATGCAGGGGGCATATCGCCCGACCCGGAGAAGGTAAGAGAAATACGTGAGGTGGCCCAGCCAGAGTCACCAGCCGAGATAAGAAGCTTCCTTGGCACATAGCTCTCAACCATTTGTGTTGCAAAGTCGGGTGAAATCACCCGATTTTGTTTTTGGCGGGTGAGACGCCCATTGGAATGAATGGGCGTGCAGGAGGCTTGGCGGGTGAGTCAGCCCTTTACAAGGCGGGTGACACCCACCAAAAGCGTGTGAGTTGAGAGCTGTGTCGGCATGGTGAATTATTGTGGATGATTCATTCGCAACCTGGCGTCTCAGTCTGAGCCCTTGCGTGCCCTGACGAGGAACAACGTCACATGGGTGTGGATGTCGAAGGAGCAAAGGGCATTTGCCGAGATCAAGAATGCCTTTTCAGGCCAGGAAACCATGGCGTACTTTAACCCAGACAGGGAATCGGAGATAGTCGTGGATACCAGCCCGGTGGGGTTGGGAGCAGTGCTCATGCAAGCGGATCCACAGGGGATAATGCGTCCTATCGCTTATGCCAGTAAGGCACTCACAGAGACAGAAAAATGATACTCACAGATTGAGCGTGAGGCCCTGGCTATCCTGTGGGGCTGCAAGCACTTCAGGATCTACATTCTGGGTAAGCCTGTAGTAGTGATAACCAACCACAAGCCACTGATTCCGATTATGGCGGGCGCCTCCTCCAAGCCACCGCCACGCATCGAAAGGTGGATGCTGTCGCTAATAGAATATGGGGTCAAGCTGCAGTATCGCCCAGGCACCCACAACCCTGCGGACTATCTATCTAGACATCCGTGGGCCGGGCGTTCTCAAGACTCTACCGAGGTGGTGGACTGTATTGAGATGGTGCATAATGTTGTGGAGGCAGCCCTGCCAGTGGCCCTGGTGCGCCAGGAGATTGTGGATGCGTTGAATGTGGATGAGGTGTTCCTGGTCATCAAGGAGGCAATGGACAGCGGGGAGTGCAGAGAGGTGCTCACTAACAACGCCGGGAGGGAGATCGGGGCACAAAGAGATCTCCAAGCACTATGGAAGGTGTGCAACGAGCCGTCGGTTGCGGACGACGGCCTTCTGTTAAGAGCGCGTTAGATCGTCATCCTGCGAGCCTTGGTGATGAAAGTGCTGCAGCTGGCTCACAAGGGTCACCAGGGAACTGTGAAAAAACGAAGGCACGTCTAAGACTGAAGGTGTGGTACTCGGACCTGGAGAGTAGGGTGGATGAGTTTGTGCACTCATGCATACCGTGCCAGGCAGCCAGCCCAATGGAAAGAGGGATGCCCATCAGAGCAATGGAAAGAAGTGAACAGCCATGGGGGACGGTGCATGCCGACTTCGGCTCTACGGGCAGAGGACTGTACTTTCTTGCAGTGGTCGACCAATGGTCGCGCTATCCCGAGGTGGAGCTGGTAGAATCCACGGCCAGCGACCGCACCATCCTGGCCCTGGAGAAGCTGTTTGCCACCCACGGCTTCCCCACCGAGATTTGTTCAGACAACGGCCCGCCATTCCAGGGGCAGCAATTTGCCCGGTATTGTGAGGAGATGGGGATCAAACACCGAAAAGTCATCCCTCTCTGGCCCAGAGCGAATGGGGAGGTCGAGCGCTTTATGCGGACACTTAACAAGGTCTTCAGAATGGATGGGGGAGGGGAACTAAGCCAAAACCTCTTCGAATTTCTGCAGGAGTACCGCACAACCGCACATCAGTCAGGGGCCCCATTCAAGCGGTGCCCCAGAGGATGGCTACCGGAAGTGGAGGGGTGCCGCCCTGGGGTGATTGACAATAAATGTGTACGCGTAGAGCGGGGGAGCAAGAACGAGCTGGAAAGTGCCCGCCAGAACCTGCCCGAGAAGTCGATTGCAGTAGGGGACACTGTCCTGGTCCGGAACCAAAGGCCGGAGGGTAAGCTGTCCCTCCCGTACGAGGCCCAGCCGCTGGGAGTGACACATGTCAAGAGGTCCATGGTCACCGTGGCTAATGCCAAGGGCACCATCACATGGAACGTGTCATATTTCAAGTGGATCGAGGCCGCACCTCCCCCTGTGCCGCCAGAGGTGCCGAGATCGGGACCTAGACCAGGGTCGCTGACGATGGGCGAGGACCCTCCAGAAGTCCCAGAGACACCGGGGACACCTCGAGAGGAGTCCAGAAGGTACCCGAGCCGCGAGGGGCGGAAACTCCTGCAGAGGTTCCAGGACTTCATCATGGACCCAGTCTCGTAGGATGTTGAGAACTGTTCCTGTGTTCCCAGGTTACGACTGTTATTTGTTAATGTTGTAGTTGTTCATTGTTTGGGGGGAAAAGGAGGCATGTTGCGTAGTACGTACGCAGTAGGCGCATGCGCAAGCTCCGTTACGGGCCATGCATGCGCAATGTTAATAAAGGAGGTTCCGGCCGGCAGTTGCAGCCGGGTCCCCGTACTGGCAACACACGTCCTGTGTGTGTTCCTCTGTGTGAATGCGTGCGTGCGTGTGGATGCCTGCGGTGGCCCAGAGGGTCACTCGCCACCTGAGACACCCGGCACTCGAAACCAGTGAATAGGGTGGGAAAGCGGCTACTTAATGCCATGCCCACTTCTTGCCTTGAAAAGCCTGGGCAGCCATTGCCAGATACCGATCTGCGCATGCCCGGGCAGCGTGTTTTCCTGACGGTGGATGTTCTCAGGGCTTGGGATTCTGTGCTCTCTCTAGTAACCGGTCGGACAAATAGAGGCAGACCTTTGCCACCAGGTATAGGCTTGGGGGGCACGTTGAGGCACCCCTTCTTCCCGATCCATCGTTAGGAGGGTTCCTTTTGGACTTTTTCCCAGTTGTGCATGGGAAATGAAGATGGCTGTAAATGTCATGCCTGCTGCTTGCCTTGAAGAGTGAAGGCGGCATGGCATGTCTGTGAATGGAAAGGAATGGGAGTAGTTGACCGCAGGGCCGGGAGGATAGCTCAGCAGCAACTAGCTTGTCTTGGAAGAAAGACAGCACAGAGAAATACAGGTTCAAAACGCAGTCCCACAGTTAGAGACCAGTCTCTGGTATTCGTATTACAAGCGATTAATTCATTACTTGCACCAGACATCCCTTGCAGGGGCTGTTTTAATGCAGATTAAAATCTGTAAAGCAGCACTTGCACCTGCACTTGCACTTTGTCAATGCCCTGACAGTCGAGTTGGCACTTGGAAACCTCCTCTGGCCGCCACTCTCTGCCTTGCAGTTTGGCTCTCCTTAGCCCTCTTGTTTCTTCATGCTTCTGAGTTGTGTCTTTGAGCCTGTGAAAAGAACGGCTTAAATTGAATGTAGCGACCCCCACGGATTTAACAAATGGCAGAATGTTTTAATGGATGAAAACCTGTGATGTGCATTCCTCCTTTGATTTCCAACACCTGTGGACAACTCTCGAAAGACTGAGGAAGGCAGCAACTCAAATATGGATCAAGAAAAACCAATGCCAGAAAGTGCCCCCAGGCAAGCTTATCCCTGCCGGCAAACCTCTGCCCGGTACTTATTTTACCCGCCTCCCCACATGACCATAGAGAGACCTGGTGTCATGCTCCATCTACCAGCAGGATACCGCACCCCAAACCCTCACGAAGCTGCACAGACCAAGTGATGGGACCAGCGGTTAATACCTGCAGCTGCTCAAAACCCAAGAGTAAGCCGAGACTACGCAGAAGAAACCCCGACCTTAAAGTCCTCACTTTGTGGAGTGCATCTCCTCTGTGAAAGACCTTTCATGCACCCCATCCATTCCTTCGTCCACCAGAGCAGCATCTCAACCAGCCATGTCTCAAGCACAGCAGATCTTCTACTACGTCAGCAACCTCCATCTCCAGTGCCTCTCGCTGGCCGGCTTAGTTGGAGAATCACTGATGGCTGTGTGTCCAACGTCTCTGTAGAGCTGGAACACCAGGAATGATTGCTGTTGACCTTTCACCTCACAGGACCTCAGCATTGACTGCCTACCAGCGGAAATTGACAAAGATACTTGAGCCTGAGCATGCAACCTCTTTGTAAAGGTGCTTTGTGTTTGTTTGGTAATCTTTGGTGTATTGTAAACATTGGGGCACCACGTAGTATTTGAACTAGTGAAGCGCTCAGCCAATCAGAAGGTTGTTCTTGGCTCTTACACTATTTCAGGGGGAAGATAAACGTCTGAGTAAGTGAATACTGGTCGTGCCAGAACCCCAAGACACCCTGAAATAGCTATCCATCCCTAAAGCCCCTGGGGACCTTCGACCTTGAGATTGTCCTTACCTTAGACTTACACTCTTTCATACCGTCTACAGGATGAAGAGTACATCTCAGTGTGGCCATTACAAACTTGAAGAAGAGCGCGTGCTTGGACAGTCGCATCATGCAGGTGCCCAACGGGTCCACGGAGGTTTTCAGATTATGCAATGAACTGTCCCTTTCACTGAAGTGCTTGTCAGCCCCTCTTGCCGCATGGGATCCTCATGGGTTCCAGTTAGTAACCTATCCTCCTTCTAGGAGAAATAGAGGTTGATTCAGGCCACCATTTCCCTCTCCTCCCCGACTTATGAATCCACTTATAACATGACCTTTTTATTCAGATGTCACCTGCTGAGATCATAGAAACAAACGGCGCAGAAAATGGGGGATTCATCTGAACAGCTCTTCTCCTGTTCAGCTTCAATGATTCAAAGAAAAGATTTTACACCGTCAAACCCCAGTTATAAAGTCACACAAAATGCTGGTTTTGATACCTTTCATTGAACTGGAAATGTATTGCAGGGATGGAACAGTGCATTAGCTTCCAAAGTCATTGCACCATCAGAAGACTTCGAATATGGGACCTATGCAGCTTCTAAGATAAAAGAAAACATTATATACCTGGCTTTGAAGTTATTTGTGCTAGCAAGCAGTTTCCACGGCTCTGGTTGCTTCCCTGGGGATCTGCAGAAAATGTGCACCACTCATCTGCTGAAGAAGCTGTAAGATGTTCCAGCCATACTGGACAACCGTACACCTATAGCTAAAAAAAAAACTTTCTAGGAGCAATTACTTAAAAGCCTACCCAACAGCTGCAGTGCTATAATGACACTACCAAGCTATTGCATAACCCCCAATCTGCTTTCCAGCCAGCCTGAAGGACTAAATCTGCCATATTATACATAGGGGAGGGGCTACTGCACTCACTGGATCTCCAGCTATCCTCATCCTCTTAGACTTGCCAACAGTAGTGGGAATTATAACCCACCCCAGCCACTGAAACCTCTTTTAGGATTCTTCTTGCAGCAGTGGTTGTGCCCAGCCCATATTTCAATTGCATCCTTTCTCTACACAAGGCGATGTAGGGTTCATTTCTCTCTAGTCCTATATTGACACGCAAGGCGTTCGCAAGGGTCTGTCCTTTCATCATGGCATTTCAATGGCTGTCTTAAGACGCTTGCGGTCCTTATTACTGCCTTCTCCTAGACCTGTGCTGATGACACTCATTATGCTTTCAATCTGGGTGATTCTACTCCCATCCCAGCTGCTATATCTACATGATTATCCCGAACCATGCAACAGAATAAGTATGAGAAGTAGTAAAACCACCTACCCAGCCCTCACACTTCCACAAACCAACAGTGATGCCATTCATGTAGCTAAAACAGGCACAGTCAAGACATATACCTCTGTTGCCTTTTGTGGTAACGTGGGCCGAGGGAAGTATATACTGTCATGTGGGGTGTGAATGTGATCCAGTAGTGACCCAAACCAAAAGCTATCACAGTCCAAATGTATATACTTTAATTAAACACACCATCTGCAAGAATAACTACATAGAAAACACTATACAAACCCCCCCCCCTGTGGAAGGAACACAGAAAGTCGGTTCCTAGTGATAGTTTCGAATGCCATAGTTCAAATGGTAAAGTTTCTAATAAAAATGTGTTGAATTAATTAATTTCAAAAAAATTAATGGGGGTCCCCCTTCATCCCCTGTTTTTGTACCCCTTAACACCCATTTTAGTTAAAAAAATAACCTTTACCTACAAAAAAGTTCATTTTGTCGATGCATTTTTTTTTTTTTTACTTTTGTCATTCGAAACTATGTTTTCGAAACAATGCCTGGATACCCAGAAAATCTATAGATAGAAAGATGAAGCACTCTGGGAAATGAGAGCGGGGTGAAACTCAGCTATGTCTTTGATGAAAAAAGGTGCACAAGTGACCTTACCAGTCTCTAGAGCCCAGAATTGACCAGGAGGGTAGCTATGGGTCAAAAGTACCTTCTTGGCAGTTCGACAGCGTGGAATCAGGTTTCAAGCAGTTGTTGGAGCGGATCAAGTTCAGTTCGGGAGGACAGATCATGTTGGCCCAAGCAACAAGCAGGCCTCAAGTTGGTTCGAATGCAGTTGCTCAAAGCGGTTCAAGGGCAGAGTTTGGCGATGCAGGTCAGAGTGCTCACCAGGATCTGTTCAGGTTTGAGCTGGTTTGATACATGTAGTAAACACTGGGAACAGTCGATGTGTGGCACGCCAGTGGTTCAAGTCTTTTCTAGCGATGAGCATTTGATTCGAGCCGAGCAGGTGATGGGCTCTGAAAGGGCACAGTGCAGGGTCGAACTGGTCCGAAGTTGCAAGCCGCACTGGCCGGTCCTGCGGTTCATGGTGTGGTGAACCCAGTTTGAAGACAGTGTGACTGGTTCAATGCAATGAAAAACAGGGATCATGGCTGTCCTGGCTCTCAGGATGCTGTGAGTGCCACTCTGGGGTCTCAGGGACAGGTTCAGACATTGTTCTCGGGCTCCCAGCACGGAGGGCTGGCCAACACAGTCGGGGGTCCTTCATCATGAGGAGGCCCTTGGCAGAAGTGCAGCTAGCAGAAAGGCAGGTCTCTGTCTTGGACACACAGTCATCACCTCACTCGTGGATGCCTCTGGAAAGGCAACTCTCCCAATATAGGTCCAATGGCTACTTCCTTAGGTGTTTGTTCCAAACTGAATCTGGGATGGTAGACATCTTTTAACGACACAAGCCGGTGAATGGACACAACCAAGCCTGCTTTAAGCATCCAATCCCAGTCCTTGGAACAAGTGGATATGAGAGAGTGGGCTGCAGATCAGGCTACTGATTCAGCCAGGCACAAGTGTGTGCTATGCTTTTGGCATTGGGTTTGTGGAGAGGGGGGTCTGGTCAGCAGACCACCCTCTGAGGTAAAATTACCTACATCATTTTATATTTAAATGAAACTCAAATAAACCAGGGCGTGTACACCTTTGCAAGATGCAGACTACACCTTTGTACCTTAGGGCCTCTAAAACTGAGATGATATGTTTTGTATCTCATTTTCTCCCTACCCTGGCTTTTATTTGGTCTGCTACTATGGGCACTCCCCACTTGCATTTGATGACTGCAAAAATAAATTGGCAGTTTGATGCCCTGCTTTCTTTTGGACTATATGTACAGGCTATATGCACAGAGCACCACATAGAAATCACATTATCATCTCCATGTGTTGAAACATAGGTCACATTTACTACATATGTCCCACACAATGGAGGCGACTCGGACCCTGGGCTGGGCCTCTCCTAAAATCACTATCATGATAGTTTATAACTAGACCTCCTAGAAGGTTTAGGGCACCAGTTGCATATGTTCCAAGCTGCTAGACTACATCTGGGCGAAAACAAAGACACCATATAACACCAGCCATGCATCCCAACACTGGCTTTATGTGGATAAAAGGGTTGCTTATAAAACTCTGTGCGCCATTGATCGAGCCTACCAGAACGCAGGCCCATTCTACATCCAACTCAAAAGTCATTAAACAGTGTCTTTCTATGTATCAGCAAGTTTGCTGATCCATAGAAACCCGCTCTAGAAAAAGGAAATTTGGGAGTAGTATACTGACCTCTGCTCTTTTTGGAATAGCCTCTGGATCTCCTTGAGATCAGTGTAAAATCTGCTATCAGTGGAAATGGCTATCAGCGATTCTCTTCAAACTCCCATTGGACGCTTGCGGTGCTTTGAGCTAAAGCCTGAGTTGCTGAAGCTTCTAACGACTTGTCCGTCTATGTAGGTACTATACCCTGGTGATCGTCATGGTGCTTAAACGTATCTTCAACCAACATTAGCTCTCAGACTACTGCTCTACCATACACTGGATCATTGTACTATGTATTACTTTCATGTACTGTATTGTGTTCTCACTTGACCCCTACCTGACACGTAACTGTTCTTGCATGCTCCAAGACTTCGAGGTATAATCTACCCAACTTCCGTCCCTCTTTGCTCACCTTTTTCCGCTTTTCACTTTGGTTGCTATGAGGCAACTGAGTTCTCAGCTATAAGACAACAATAAATAAATTCCTTCATTCAAATGAATGTTGTTGTCCTTCATGCTTATCCACACACTACCCTTTCTGAGAGCTTGCCTGATCACTGCTACCACTAGATGAACCAACAAAGTCAAAGGATGGCCTGTGTTCCTAGATTTGGGCAGGTACCACCAGCTTCCCACCATCAGACTGTCATCCAATGATGATTGTATACGACTGCCCGGTGGAGAGAAAACGACTCTGCCGGCTTTGCTTCTACACTACATCAGCTCCAGAGCACAGCCAAATCGTCTGAACCCCAGCCCCCACCCGGGAAGGTGGACCCCCAACAAGGCCTCACAAATGGTTTTCCTTGGAGGCTCTAACTGGTAATGGGCTGGAAGACGGAGTCCCAGGAACAAATTCCTGTTACAAGAGTTTCACTGTCCACAGAATCGCCATGACTGACCAGAATGCGAATCATGCTGCGGTACAGCCCCTTGCACAAGGATCCAAACACTGGAGGGAATGGGCAGCTGCAGGGAGAATGCATGGTAATGATTTTGCTGTTGTGGGATGAAATACAGCCCTTGGATGGCAGAAATAAAGAGGCCAGAGTCATTGGTGAATGCTCACTGATATATAAGGCCAGCACAGAAATGATGTCAGACATAGGGGGTCATTACGACCCAGGCGCTAAATTGCGCCAACATTACCACCATGGTGTAAACTACGTTTACACCATGGTGGATGGCGGATTTACCGCCCCATTCCAAGGTGAGTGGGGCGGTAAATCCCCATTTCCCATTTTCCCTTCCCCATTCCCATTTTTGCCCCATAGGGCATAATGGGAGTGGGGAAGGCGCTAATTACGCCACCGTAAATTACGGTGGCGTAATTAGCATCATGGCAGGTTAGCGCCATGGATTTTAACGGCTGCTAAAAGCAGCCGTTAAAATCAGAATCAGGCGTTAAGGGTTAACGACGGCGTTAACCCTTAACGCCTGGGTCGTAATGAGGCCCATAAAGGCCTATTGGGCCCAAAAATCTAAAGAAAGAGAAAGTGGGCCTGACTCTGAAAAGTGCAAAGATGTGCGCAATGCATTTCAGGAAGGAAAAGAAAGACATGTGGCTGAAAAAGTCATGGAGCGCTGCACTCACACATATAAAGAAACCACAGTACACAGTGGGCCTCATTACACGGATGGCGGTAAGGGTTTACCGGTACCGGTATTTTACCGGTACTGATAAATGTTTACCGCCTTACTACGAGGTCCCTTTGCGGGTTGGGGAATTTAACGCCTGCTTTTTGCAGGCGTTAAAAAACCAACCCGCAAAGGGACCAGGGAGCTAATTACGGTACCGCAATTTGCGGTACTGTAATTAGCGCCTTCCCCATTCCCATAGATCCCTATGGGGCAAAAATGGGAATGGGGAAGGGCAATGGTGGAAGGGGGAATTACCGCCACGCCAACCTTGGAATAGGGCAGTAATTCCCCTTTCCACCAAGGCGGTGCCGGTATTTTACCGGCATGAACCATGGCGCTAATAGCGCCATGGTTCACAGCCATCTGTGTAATGAGGCCCCGTATCTTCAATGGGATACCAGATTGTGCTCCAAGCGCCTAAAGTGAAAAGGAGCATTTCATGTAAATTAAATTAAAAAATGTAATTTTCTTTTTTCCCCCCAAATTGACAATATGTTAAGTGAAATGCTCACTACACTTTAAAAATTTGAACATGGTTTCTGCATATAAACGCCTTATCAGAAGGACAATTTAAAAGTGAAACTTATATATATGCTGAAACTGTGTGCCTTATAAGATGTCATTTAAAAGTGAAATTGTGTGTGAGTTAAAAGGCCATGTGCTTCTGGTCATTTCTCCCAACATGAAACTAACCTCCAGGACATCCCCTCTGCTACCCTGAAGAGAGGCGTGGTTGTCATCATCAATCAGAACCATTCCTTAAAAATACAAGAAAGAATTACATGGCTTAGATCGGAAACGTGGTGAAGTCCAGATAAACCCATCTCTTTTCTTGCAGCAGGATTGACCTTGAGGTCCCAAAGCCCATAAAGTGTCCATGATCAGCTGTTATCAGGACATCACATGCCTTGAAGGGGCAAGCCAACATAAACACAGACCAGGCTCTGCTTAGTCACATGCCAGAAGAGAAATGAAACTGGAAGAGCAAGGGTGGTGGCCCAGTGACGGAGGAGTGGAACTGCAATTTGATTAAAATGGGAGAAATACATTTTTATCGCACACAAAGGGCAGCGTGCATGTCACAACGGTCATTCCAGACTTTTATTAAAGGTGACAGCCACCCTCTTTTAACCATGCTAAAATGATGTTGGTGGGATAAACAGAACTAAAGTTATTCATGAAAATATGATTCAGGCCTTCCCTTGATTCTGAGCGATGTGAAAGTTGGTATGATTGTGCCGATACTAATTAATATGAAGACTGTAAAGTAGTATATTTTTCACTGAAATGGCTCCTGAGTAAATGAAGAAAAACTGTATCTATGCATAGGAAGGGTGTGTGGATTTCAGACTAGTCTTATCTGATTCACATTAAAATGTAGTTCTCAAAAATATATGCATATGTGTAAAGATTTGAAAATGTAGGATACCTGCCATGTTGAGATATTTTGTGAGCTCTAAGCATGCCGAGCCCTCTTGTCACAGTGGGATGATGAAGATTTCTCCTCCCACAACTGTACAAAATTACTCCTTTATCCCCTTATCCTATCAGCACAGAGGTGGGAGGTGGGTAGTGAAAAACCAGCCAATCCCTTTCATGGGAATCATGACAAGTTATTGATGTCATTTGCCTTATAAATAAACCAGTTTGTATGAGAACTGGAGTTCATCCAATAATTCCAAGAGGCGACCTGCTGCTAAAATCTGGCAAACAACACCACAGCAGAGAGGCCTAAAGCTTGCAATGGAGACAGGATCCAGGAGACATAGGAGCTGACTGGGACCCCCTTGAGGAAAGAGAGGAGATTCTTGACTGACCCCCCCTTGCTGTCCCAGCGATGCCCTGATGCTCCCCGATGCCTACTTCCATGCCTCTCCTGTAAGTAAGACCACCCCAAACCATAGATTGTGTAGGCCCTATATTTTTCCAGCATTGTTTTAGTTATTCCCCCATAGAAAGATACCATGTTCATCTGTGTAGATCCCTAGCATATTTAATTCCCCTATAGAAATCACAGTTGGTGTTTGTTGGCATTCAAAACTAACAAACTCTTCCCAGTGTGTTGCGAGCCGGTATGGGCATAAAGATTTGCCAAAAGAATTAACCCCAAAGCTCTGTTCGCATGTGTGCACAGGGTGTAAAAAAAATGAAATTCCCCTTGATCCCCTTCATTTCAAATCAGAAGTGGGAAGCCTGGTAGTGCCTTTGCATGTGCAAGGTGCAAAATGAAATTGCCCCTTTGTTCCCATTGTGTTTGACCAAAACCCCCAAAGCAGCAGCCCAGTCATTCTCAGCTAAATTCGGTTTCCCGCAGGGTGCATGTATATCTCCCTGTTTATACAATATCTTCATGGAACCCTTTGTTGCCCTATTGGAGCAGGAGGGGGTGGTGTTTACCAACTATGCGGATGACATGCCCATTTTTGGTACTCACTCCCAGGATGAGGCTGAACTGAATAGAGTTTATACCTCTGTTGAGAACTGGATGGTGTGTAACAACTTGGCATTGAACAGGGAAAAGACTGAGTTGCTGATTGTCGGCACTCAGTCTATGTTGGCCAAGCTTGGTCCTTCCTATAATAATTTTCAACTCGGAAATGTCAAGATAACCCCCCAAAAGAAAGTTAAAACCTTCGGTGTGGTCTTTGACCAACAGCTGAACATGAAGTCCCATGTTGGGAGCCTTGTATCTGCGGCGGTCTATTACATCAAGCTCCTAGCCCATCTTAGACCTTTTATCTCTGAGGTCAACGCTGAGACAATTGCTAGAGCAATAGTTGGGTCTAAAATAGACTACTGCTGTAGCCTCCTGGCTGGGCTTAGCAAAACAGATGTTAACAGACTACAGGTGGTGCAAAATGGTGCAGTTAGAGTGGTCGGAAACTATCTTGTCGTGACCATGTTTCGGCTGCTAGACGAGCACTGCATTAGTTCCCTGGGGAGGCGCGCATTCTTTTTCGCCTACTTGTTATTACCTTCAAAGGTAGACAGGGCTTAATGCCCGCGTATCTGCAAAATCCCATCTCTGAAAAAGTGAACAGCAGATCTCTTAGATCTAGTAACCAGAAATATTTGATGCTTCCCAGATGTAGGACCAAGAAGTTGGAAAAGGGGGCATTGCATCCGCAAAAGCCTAATACAATCTACCTTTAGATCTTAGATGTCAGAAAACTATTGATCTCTTTAAGAAAAAAATGAAAACGTGGATGTTTGTTTGATCTATTCTGGCAGTTATGGCTGAGTATTCACTTCTAGTTCTGGCTCTCTGTTCTTTTTTATGTCTTTGTCTGCGCCCTGATGCCCATGGGTCCATGGTTTGCGCATTATAAATGTATAAAAACATGTTTTTATAAAAGCCCTGCCTGTTCTTTTTGTATGTAGGAAAACGCATTTCCCATTGCTTTTCTTTCTGCCATTGCATCAGTGATCCTAATCCAAAAAAAGATTTTCCCACTGTGCTCTGATCAAAACCCCAACGGCCCCACCTGTTCTTTTTAGGTGTGGCAAAACAAATGTCCCCATGGTTTTTCTTTTTCCCATCCCATTGTGCTTAAAACTCAAAAAACAATTTTCCCATTGTGTTCCCACTCCCTGCCAGTGGCCTTCCATTCAAAGGAGTGAAGCCTAATTGATGTTTGAAGGGTGAGGGTTGCTGGGAAGAAAGGTATCATAATTTTGGGGGTCATTACGAGTTTGGAGGCAGCCATGGTGCTATTAGCACCATGGCTGCCTCCAAACTCATGTACGGGTTCTCTGAATGGGGACTTACCGGGTCATTCCAACCTTGGAGGACCCGGTAAATTCCCATTCAGAAAACCATTCCCCATTCCCATTCTAGCCCCCATAGGGCTCAATGGGAATGAGAAGGGAGCTAATAACGGGCCCGCAAATAGCGGGCCCGTTATTCGCTCCCTGGTCCCTTAGCTGCTCCCGCTAAGGATGGCTGGTTTTACCAGCCGGCCTTAGTGGGACCCGCTGAGGGACCTCGGAATGCGGCGGTAAGTGGTTAACGGCACCGGCATCCTTACCGGTGCCGTTAACCCCTTACCGCCGCACTCGTAATGAGGCCCTTTGTGTTTTAAATCAGAAATCACTGGGCCTCATTACACGGTAGGAGGTTACCATGCCGCTATTAGCGGCATGGCTACTCCCTTACCGCATACCGGGTCCGGGTAGGCGGTATGGGGACTTGCTGGGTCATTCCGACCCTGGAGGACCCGGTAAGTCCCCATGCCAAATACCATTCCCCATTCCCAATCGAGCCCCCATAGGGCTCAATAGGAATGGGGAAGGAGCTAATAACGGTACCGCAATTTGCGGTACCGTTATTAGCTCTGAGGTCCCTTAGCGGGTCCCGTCCTTAACACCTGGTCAGACCAGGCGTTAAGGACGGGACCTGCTGAGGGACCTCGTAGTAGGGCGCTAAGGGATTACTGGCACTGGTGACCTTACCGGTACCGGTAATCCCTTAGCGCCTACCGTGTAATGAGGCCCACTGTGTGTCTTGAATTGTTCTTTCCTGTATTGGTGGGGGATTCAAAAGGAATGAATTGTGACTGCATGTCTCTGTGTTAGTGCCATTACGGAAGTCCTTTTGTTCTTGTGTTGCTACAGTATTAGTGGCTGATGTTAATTTATTTGTGATATTTAGTTGAAATAAATTAATAATAAATATATCTTTTGAATACACACCGGCCTGGTTCCTAGACCATTAGGGCACCTGGTATTTGTTGGGGTTGTGTGCGAGACAGGTTGAAGGCCTTACCAAAGTCAACCAAATAAAATCATAGTGAATTGCTGTGCACCACATCCATTGGGGGAAAAGTCACTCCCTGAGTTGAGTGTGACCGCGTAATAAACCGAGATGCTGTGTTCTTTAAGCACATCCGCATAGCCAGCAATGAGGGTATGTGTTGGTTAAGCGCAGCATCTTAGCGAATTACCTATAACATATTAAAATGAAGCGTTGTAAGGAAACCTTCAGTGATAAGCTATTTGGTAGCTACAGAAAGGTGAGGATGGATTTGGCATGGTGGCACCTCAGAAAGGGCATCTGAAGATGGTGAACTTGTCTGGGCGTGGAATCGCAGCTCTCCTATAATGTCACTGGATTTGAGAGCCAGTAGATCATTTTGTTTACCGCAGGATTGCAGAGAAGCCTCCAAACAGCACGGCACTGCTCAGTCCCTTTGAGAAATCAAAGAATTAGAAAGCAGGAAAGTCTAGTGTTGCAGGAGGCAATAGGACAGCACATTTAAAAGAGAGCTGCTGCATCGCCTATCACCTCTTCTTGAGAGCTGGCCACAATAGGTCGACTTAAAGAGACATCTACTAGGCAAACCTTAAAAGAAATTAACAACAGGACCCTCTAGCCACTCAGGAGCTCCCAGGGCACTCGATGCAGGAGTCTGGTGGTGACCCAGGCAAATCGGGGGACGGAGGACTAGCAGCTTCAGGCTCTTGAGTTTCCGGGCCTGGAGATGAGTGGGGCACCCAGGGTCGCTGAGAGGAGAGGTGTAGTGCCAGGAGACAAGTGCGGGTTGCGCTGTACACCGGCACACGTTGGCACAGTCTGGGCGCATAAGAGCCATTCAGAGAATCCTATTGTTGGCCAGGAAGCTGCCAGGGGAAGCGTAACCCTGTGGGCCATGGGCAATGGTGAGATGAAGGCTTCATTCAGATGCTCGTTTGAACACTGCCGCTCATTGTACGTTCTGAGAATAAGAAAGGGGTTTTGGCAGTCCTGAAGGAAGGTTGCTACAGAGCCGTGGCTTATCTTTGCTATTTTGAAACATCCGTAGTTAGACAAAGCAGCTTTTGGGCAAACCCCTTATGGCTAGGAGAATCGGAGGGAACAGGTCATGTGGTTCTGATAAATTGTAATCTGCACGTTGGAGGGTAGTGAGAAGGGGTCGAGCCGTGGAGTAATAGGAGTCAGCCTTGGGGATATCCGCTGCTTCCCTTTTGGTGCACATAGCTCGAATATTTTATATTGAAAACCCTAAAAACCCAGCCCGATTGTTTCCCAAAAATATTTAACCTTTTACCGCACCCCTAAATGCATTCACTATAAAGATTTTCAATATAAAAAATTTGATATATGGGCATTCAATATAAAAATTTCGATATAAACACTGTATACCGTTGCCTACCAGTCTTGGCATGGACGTAAACCTTGTACCTCAGGGATCTATATGATTATTGCGACGGCCGAAAATTGCGACTTTTTTTAACCCTTTACACCACATATATATATGTGGGGGGAGACCCCTTGCAGCCCTCCCATATTAATATCATTCTCCAGCATGGGGTCTGGCATGGATTCACATGCTCATGAATATTCCCCGTCGTCAGGCTGGGAATCCTCGGTAAAGAAAAAACCAGTATCAGTTTCGTTTCTGATCTGTCTTTCGTAGTAATAACCAATCACTGGTCTCTGCGTCATACTGACCACAGCCAATGACTGCCCTCTACCTAAGCACCGCCTCTGGCAGCCATCTTCAGATTTTTACCGCACGTTCATGTGTTGGGATCCTCGTGCTATTGCTCTCGAGCATTAGTGCTATTTTTTCGCGCTTTTTCACAAAAAAACTTCAATTTTTTTTCGGTCAAAAGAGCCTCAAGCTCCACCGATTCTACATCCGATCAACGGGGACCCGTGTCGGATTCGTCTGCGCCCCTCAAGGGTGAAGATTTCGTCGAGCTACACTTCGGAGGACTCCAGAAGCTTCTCAGGCCCGGTCTCGGAGATGGCCCAGGAGAAGGGAAGCTCGACGCCCGGAAAGCTGTTCAGGGTCTGCCCTGGATGCCAGCTGCAGAACGTCTTTAAGGAGGACGAACACTCTTTCTGCCTTTACTGCCTTCATGAGGACAAGACGCACGTGGAGAAGGACTGTGCGTTTTGCGGCAACATGTCGGAACGGACCATGAAGGACCGCCATCAACGTCTCGCCAACTGGCTGGAGGGTAAGAGCCCGTCGGCGAGAAGAAGAGGAAATCCGAGCGGCCTTCTAAGACCTTTGAGGGCGCCCCGGCGACGGGGGCCCAACATAAGGCTAAGCACCGCGAGTCCGCTGGCACCGGGAGCGCCGAACGGTCGGGCTCTACGGGCGTCAGGCAGGGCGCACCCTCCCCGGCACCATCAACCACGAGCCAACGCTCTGGGTCGGGTAAGAGGAAGGCCGAGCACCCGGCGAAGCTCCTGGAGAGGCCCCGGTCGAGCTCTAAGGCAGAGGAGGAGCGTGGCAGTGCCCCCTCCCTCAAGGATAAGGCGGTGAGCGCACCTAAGGTGGTGAAGGCCTTGATCCATTCGACCAAGCCCTCTATCGAAACGGTCGCGGCGGCCCTGGCTCAGCCTGTGGAGGCTACACCAGTGGTGGCGACCTCGGGGCCCAGAATCTCCCTGCCTCCCCGGAGGGAGTTTTCTTTTGTGCCCATCGATAGGACCCCCGTGAAACCCCCCGTGGGGAAGAAGAAGGGGGGGCAGGGCGTCGTCGTAGATTCGGCCTCAACCTCAGAAGAGGAGCTGATCGAGGTCTTAAGCCACGGCCTAGGTGTGGAAGAAGACCAGCCCGTCGGAATGGACCCCGACGCAGGTGACGACGACGACATCGTCGAGGATACCGACGGGGCCCCTGCTCGCCCGCCGGATTCCCCTCTACCAGCGCCGCAAGACAACTCGGCAGCCATTTTGTTGGCCATACAGTCCTTATGCTCCGAGATAAGGACGAGGCTACCGTTACCGACGGAGGAACCTCTCCCGTCGGGGGATCCAGAACCGGGGCCTTCTGGTGTTCCCCCTACCAAGAAAAGAAGGATCCATCCACCACCTCCTTTTCAACCGTCGCACCCCGTCCAGCCCTCCTCCCCTTCCACCCGAGGGGATGATACGGGGACTGACACGGCAGCGACGGGTACGGACGACGAGGCATACGATGAGGATATTCCGTCGTCGCCTCCCGCCAGGGCTTCTCCGCCCGACGAGATCGGATCTTTCCACTCCATGATCTCCAGGGCTTCTGAGCTTTTCCAACTCTGCCCTGAGGAGAAGAAAAAGGAAGGCTTCCTTTATCAGCGGCGCGAGGCCAAGAGGAAGACGGTCCTCGCAGTGCCTCTGTTGGACGACATTTGGGATGAGGGCCTTTCCCTCCTCAAGAACCCTTCCATGACGCCAGCTAGAAGAGACCGGTACGAGAAAAAGTACCGGGTCCCGGACACGGCCCCCCTGTGCCTCCGGGCGCAGCCTACCCCGGATTCCGTCGTCTCCGCGGCGGCCAGGAAGAAAGCGGGGGGGGGGTGCGGCCTCCACATCGACTTCCCCGCCGGACGGCGAGGGAAAGAAATTGGATGCGATGGGACGTAGAGTCATCTCGTTGGCAGCGACGACGATTAAAGCGGCCAACGCCTTGGCTATCGTGGCTCGCTACGACAGGGAGCTCTGGTACAAGATAGCTCCCCTGCTGGATTTTCTGCCGGACGACAAGAGGGCGGAGGCCCTGGAGATCCTGCAGGAAGGTGAGGTGGCCTCGGACCACGCCATCACCGTGGCGACGGACATCGCCGACACTGGGTTCCGCCAGTTGGGCAACGGCGTTTGCCTTCGACGTCGTGGATGGCTCAAAGCTACGGACTTCCGTCAGGACGTCCAGACCAGAGTCCTGGACATGCCCTTCGACGGGAACAACCTGTTTGGGAAGACAGTGGACGATTCCCTTCAGGCCATTAAGGCGGATACTGAGACGGCCCGGGCCCTTGGAGTTCTGCAGCAACGACGGACGCCCTTTCGGAGCAGCGGAGGCAAGGGCGCCTCCAAAGGTTCCGGCGGCGGTTTCGCTTCCTACCGTCAAGCGGCCCGCTCGTCATCGCAAGAGGCCTATAGAGGACGAGGCAAGTCTAGCGGACCCCGCCGTCGTCGCCAAGGAGGTCAAGGCGGCAAGGCCGCGTCCAAGCAGGATTGAACCGGCCGTGGGGTCGGGCCCCCACCGAAGCACCCCGGTGGGAGGCCGGCTGGCGAGCTTCGTCAGCGTGTGGGAGTCCATCTCCACTGACCGTTGGGTGCTGGACGCCTTGGCCCGGGGCCACGCGCTCGAGTTTCAGAGAAGGTGCCCGCGCGTTCCCCCCGTGGCCAGGAAAGAACTTCACGTCCCTCAACTTCTCCTGGAGGTAAAGGCAATGCTCAGGAAGGGCGCCATCGAACTCGTCCCAAAGAGGCTTCGGGGCTCCGGAGTCTACTCGAGATACTTCCTCGTGAAGAAGAAGACGGGAGGATGGCGACCCATCCTAGACCTGCGACGTCTGAACAAGTTCATCAAGGCGCAGAAGTTCCGGATGGTCACCCTCCAGCACGTCCTGGGTCAGCTGGAGGAAGGGGACTTCCTATCGTCGTTGGATTTGGAGGATGCCTACTTCCACATTCCCATCCTAAAGGGACACCGAAAATTCCTCAGGTTCGTGGTCCAAGGGCGTCATTACCAGTTCAAAGCCCTCCCCTTCGGACTACGGTCGGCACCCAGGGTATTCACCAAGTGCCTCGCACCGGTGGCGGCGCAGCTGCGCCGCGAGGGGATCCACGTCTACCCCTACCTGGACGACTGGCTCATCCGCGCCAAGACGAGGGAGCTCGCCGTGGTCCACACGGCAAGGACCGTCCAACTCCTCACGGACCTGGGGTTCTCCGTGAACTACGCCAAATCCCACCTGGTGCCCGCGCAAGACGCACTGTTTCTGGGAGCGAAGCTCGACACAGTGTCCCTTCTGGCCTCCCCGTCGGAGGAGAGGACCAGGACCATCTTGGGCAAGGTGCAACGGATGTTGGTGGCCGACGCGGCCAAAGTGAGGTCCATCAAGTCCCTCCTCGGGATGATGTCTTCCTGCATCTACCTCATTCCCTTGTGCAGGCTCCGGATGCGCCCGTTGCAAGAATTCCTGGATGCGCGCTGGATCCAGACGACGGGCAGCTTCGAGGAAAGGATCAAGCTCGACGAGAGCTTCCGACGAGCGATACGATGGTGGGGCACCCGCCCTATCTGACGGCGGGCATGGACTTCCAGAGCCCAGCCCACCAAGAGACTGTGACCACGGATGCCTCCCTGGAAGGGTGAGGAGCGCACACCGAAAATCTGCACGCAAGAGGACTCTGGCTCCCGACGGAGAAGTCCCTGCATATCAACGTCCTGGAGCTCCGTGCAGTGTTTTGGGCCCTCAGGTCCTTCCTTCCGTCCCTCAAGGGCAAGGTGGTGAGGATCTTCACCGACAACACCACCACCATGTTTTACATCAGGAAACAGGGCGGAACCAGGTCCCCAGCGCTGTCCAAGGAGGCGCAGGACCTGTGGCATTGGGCCGTCGCCCAAGGGATTTTTCTGGTGCCGTTTCATCTGGCACGGATAAAAAACACCATCGCTGACTCACTCAGCTGGGAGCTGCGCTCTTGCCACGAGTGGGAACTACGGCAGGATCTGGTGGATCGCCTCTTCCGACGGTGGGGCACACCCCAGATCGACCTGTTCGCGACGGCGACGAACACCAGGTGCCGGAGGTTCGCCAGCAGGTTTCCCCAGGCGAGGAGCATGGGTGATGCTTTCTCGTTCCTCTGGGAGGGCCTGTTCCTCTACGCGTTCCCTCCCTTGCCTCTGCTAATCCGGCTCGTCAACCAGCTCAAGAGGTCACGGTGCAGGATGATCCTCGTCGCACCTGCGTGGCCGAGGCAGATATGGTTCCCGGACCTTCTGGACTTGTCAGCGTCCCCGCCAATCAAGCTGCCGGCGGACGCGGATCTACTCTCCAGGGAAGGAGGCGCCATCCTCCACCAAGACCCAAAGTCGCTGAACTTGCAGGCCTGGCTCCTGCAGCGCTAGAGTTTGGAGGATACGACATACCGGCCGACTGCAGAGAGGTTCTTGCAAAGGCCAGGGCGTCCTCGACTCTTAAATGCTACGGACACAAATGGAAGAGGTTCTCTGTCTGGTGCCACGCACAGAAGATTAACCCTCTACGGATTACGGCTCCCCAAGTACTGCCGTACCTGCTGACGCAGGCCAAAGCTGGTCTGGCACACGCGTCCATCAAGATTCATCTTGCTGCGATCTCCCGATACACCAGAACCACGGGGCGGACGTCCTTGTGGTCTCATCGTCTGGTGAAAGAGTTCATGAAGGGACTGTTCAGATCGTTCCCTCCGGTGAAGGCTCCGGCCCCGGCGTGGGAGCTCAACGTGGTGCTGACCAAGCTCATGGGACCTCCGTTCGAGCCTCTGCACTCGGCCCCGTTGAAGTTTCTATCATGGAAAACAACTTTTCTTGTGGCCATCACCTCCGCACGACGAGTGGGAGAGATCCAGGCCCTTTCCTGCAAGGCCCCGTACTTGACTTTCCACGACACGAGGGTGGTGCTCAGGACGCACCCCTCCTTCATGCCCAAGGTACCGTCGGACTTCCATCTCAACGAACCCTTGGTGTTACCTGTGTTCTTCCCGTCGCCTTCGTCGCCGGCTGAGAGGACTTTGCACTCGCTGGATGTAGCTAGAGCGCTGAAGTTCTACGTGGACCGCACGAAGGGTTTTCGGAAGACGTCACAACTCTTTGTGAACTTTGGACCTGTCAATCAGGGGAAGGCTCTCTCGAAGGCTTCCATCTCCAGATGGCTCTCCGGCTGTATCATGTACTGTCACCGGTTGGCAAACCGACCGCTGCCTGGCCGTCCGAGAGCCCATTCCACCAGAGCGATCGCAGCTACCACGGCGTTCCTATCTGGTGTGCCCCTGCTGGATATATGCAGGGCTGCTACGTGGAGGTCGACGCACACCTTCACGAAATTCTACTGCGTCGACCGGGATTCCAGGGAGGAGTCCAGGGTCGGCCAAGCAGTGCTGCGCAACCTGTTCGCCTGAGGTGAGCCTGGTGAGGAGGTAAGATGCTTAATGTTAAGTTTGATGTGATGCTTAATGTTGAGCCTTTGCCACCTCCCGTGGTTGTGCATGTGTGTACTGCTATGTATTCTTTATTCATGAGCATGTGAATCCATGCCAGACCCCATGCTGGAGAAGGAACAAGTTACTTACCTGTAACTGTTGTTCTCCAGCATGGGTCTGGCATGGATTCACATGCGAACCCTCCCGCCTACCCCTCTGCGGCTCTTCACTTGGTCATACTGCCACTTCACGTGCTTCCAAATCTGAAGATGGCTGCCAGAGGCGGTGCTTAGGTAGAGGGCAGTCATTGGCTGTGGTCAGTATGACGCAGAGACCAGTGATTGGTTATTACTACGAAAGACAGATCAGAAACGAAACTGATACTGGTTTTTTCTTTACCGAGGATTCCCAGCCTGACGACGGGGAATATTCATGAGCATGTGAATCCATGCCAGACCCATTCTGGAGAACAACAGTTACAGGTAAGTAACTTGTTCCTACTCAACCCCCCCCCACATATATGTGTGCTGTAAGGGGGAGGTTTAAAAAAAAAAGTCAGCATTTTCGGCCGTCGCAATTCCCAGGTCGACATTTTTGTACGATTCCATACCTTGGAGCTCCAGGGCTTTAATTAGCATGCCAACCAACAGGAAAGATTCTAACTTTGCTGCTGCCTCTGGCGGACGTTAACGCTCTGCACGCACTCAATGTACCTAAGGAGGTCTCTGATGCGGTGAAGATGTCTAAGACCAGGAACAAAGATGTAGCCTTCGCAAAAGCAGTATTGTCTTGACTCTGATGGCCCTGTAGGGGTCAGCATCCTGTGGCTCCCCAGATGTTTTGGTTGTATACTAATTGACCTTTTCACAATTGACCTCGGGAGAATTGACCTCGGGAGAATTGACATAATTTAGAAGATCAATTAGGACATATATGCAGGGGGAAACCCCCTGCAACTTCACACTCAATCAAAAAAAAAAAACGCAATCCCTCACCCAATCCCCTTACATTATTTATAATCCAAAACCAACCCAAAACATATATAAAATAACTAAAATAATATAAAGGTCAATTGTGCAGAAGGTCAATTTGGACCACTATAATTAGGTCAATTAGGACAAACGTTCAATTGTAGAAGGTCAATTTGGGTAATATCGATGTTTTAGCCCCTCAGCCCTAGACTGTAGCCCTATAACTGTAGCTGGGAAATGGAAAGCCCGGCGCCTGACTTGCTGCCGATTGGCGTTAGGGAACTTCTCAAATGCTGTACATAGCACATATTCACATACAATTATCATCCCAACTGTAACCGGTACTCATTTATCGACTTAAGAAAATTGAAAGGCTCTGTTGTTTTTGCCGGGATCTGAACCTGAGACTTGCCGACCTCCCTCAAATATAGCCGCAGCAAGTGTTGAACCCACTGAGCTATCTCACATCTGTAACAAAACCCTGCTGTTCCCAAAACCCAGCACATAGCACATAGCCTGCGGACACCATCCGTGGTCAGGCCTGTCACACACATTGCTGCATCAAGCCACTGAGCTATCTTACCGCCATGTGGCGCCCCCTCATCTGTTTTTTGAGGCGGGTGGGGATCATGCTTTCACTCGCTCACGCGCAGTGATAACCTGTCACCTCAAACTAGCGGCCATTATGATTTTATGCTGAATGCAACAGTAGGCTTATGTCTGAGAGGAGTGGTTGAAGTTCTCTTTTAAAGTGACTAAAGACTTCCTTTGAACTGCACACTTGGAGACATGAGCTTATGCTGCTTCCTAATTCCAAGCATTAAACCATCCCTGCACTGCCCACTCTTACACACATTTTGCATATCTAACGTTATCAGATAATAGAGAGGCAAAACTAGCTCCAGCGGCTCAGTATAATTTCCATCCGCTTTTTTAAATTAAATACCTTTTCAGGCAGTAATTGTAATTTGTTATTTATAACGCGCTTAATGCTAAAAGATTTCTAAGCGCGGACCCGGGGATCGAACCTGTGTTGCGCTTAATACCCAGAGGCTTCTAAGCGCGGACCCGGGGATCGGACCTGGGGAATCGAACCTGTGTTGTCTTACTGCCAAGGCGAGCATGTTGCCCCTGAGCTATCCTCCCGAGACAATTCACTTGTGTGCCATCAAGATAAACAGATGGATCCAAGGCTAATTTGCGGGGAGCGCCATGTGCAAGACATGGAGTGTGTGCTGCATTCCAGATGAACAGATAACTCTCCAAACTACTTATTTATGCCTTTAGTTCTGCATCTTTACATATTACTTTTAACATGGCAAGACGAATGCCAACTGGATGCGATGCGGTCCCATTTTTTTTTATCAGAGGGCAGTAGTCATCGGCAAGGTGTGCCCCAGTGGTGTGGGCAGAATTTGGTACTAGAAGGAGGTACCGGGTGGTCATGGTGCACCATGCCACTACGTTGACAAACGCAGGGGGGCAAATTTGAATCTGAAAGGATGCAGGGCAACATATGAGGTGTCTGTGCACTGCAGCATCGCTCCTGTGTCATATAAGAGAATCACGTGATCACTGTATGTTTGTTTCAGCAGCGCTGTGAAACTTCAAAAGGCGCAGAATCACAAATAAATAGTAAGGCATAATAGCAGATCTGACTGTGTCCTCCCGTTCCATTAGCCCCTGTTTTCATAGTGTATACGTTGCCAATACACTGGGTTGCGAAGCCGCGGACCCACTGTGCAGCTTATATGTATACCACTCAAATAGCCATCTAAGTCACAGAATTTGGACAACTGTTAGTTTGAGATCTGGTATTTTTTTATCGTTTCTCATGGCGCTTGCATCCAGATTGCCTTCACTTGAGTTTTGCTATCCCGTGGTTTGCCGTTTTATTTCTTGCACTTCTGTTGTGAATGTTTACTAATTCCTTCCTTCCCCCTCTCCTTCAGTGATTTTTGCACCTTACTTGTATAACAGTTATCTGTTTCTGCTACACACGGACCATCCTTAGTTCGCTGGGCTGCAAGCCACAACCGTCTGGACTGCTACAGGGATGCTGCCCTTACCTGGAGAACTGTCCATCCTCTCTGAATGTCGCTAGGGTGATCCTGTCCCGCCCTCCTCCACGTCCTTCAAGGACCACAGTGGCTCAGAGAGCCCCATTAGCTACGAAGAGGGGAGAGGTGCTGCTCCAGTCTAAGCTGTGTCAGGCTGCACAAGGGCACTAGACTCTTGGCGCAAGAAACATTGGGCCTCTCGAGCCAATCAACAGGGTGGTGGGCGGGAAGGGAGGAGGGAGCCAGGCACAGCATGAGGACTAATGCGCACCGGAGCGCTGCTGGCAGAGAGCTGAAAACAGATCACTCTGCGGCGGATTAAACCTAGTCCGAGTGGAGTTTAAGTGAAAAAAAGAATTGGTGCATACAAATGAAAATAATAACCGGCATATACTTAAGTGCAGTCATTTTGCTCCTACAACGGAGTGTGCACAGCTCCCCGGCAAAAGCAGCAGCCAGCAGACATGAGCGAGAGGGTGCAGCCCCAGATGATGCTTTGGCCATTTCATTGCCACACGCTGCAATTCGACATGCCAATGCCATACACTGCTCCCGAACTACCCTTTCTCCTTTTTTTACATTTACAGTACCAATGTTTTAGCAATTAGGTAGCTTGCACCACCAAAGCGCCAAAACCAAAAATGTCAATAAAGCAATTTACAACCTCTAGACATTTCTTGAATGGTTTCATCATATTTGCCCAATATCGTTTTTTTCCCTGAACCATGGTGAAATAGTGCCCCTTTACAAAATAGACCCAAGGAATTAGACTGCCTCTTATAGTCTGATAGGTTTGTTCACTATTGAGCTTGATCAGGATCGTCCTAAACCCGGTCAGAGCCTGGATTGAGATTAATATGGTACTAAACCTAGCTGGTTTTAGAGCTTGATTTTCAACAGCTGGGCAGGTTTCTAGACCCCTGCACATTGCGCACTAGTTTTCTACTGCGTACAGTACGCCTCGGTTCACAAGCCTTCGCCCTGGTGCGCAGAAGTCTTTTTGGGCTAAACTTGCAAGGCTTGGACTAGATGTAAAACTCGTCAAGATCATAGTGTATCTTTATACCAACAGATCTGCCCAGGTTTGTTATGGTTGTGCTGGGAAACGCTCCCAGAAAATGCATGACAACTGGGGCGGGGGTGGGGCTGGCTGTGAAACAAGGGCGGCTTTTAGCTCCAGCACTGTTTTTCCTAATATGGCCAGTGACATCCCTAAAGATATCCCATATGTAGATATCCCCTACACATACTAGTTCTTCTATATGCGGACGATTCGATGCGCCTGGCCCACAGTCCAAGGGCACTGCAAGGACAAAAGAGAGCAGTGGAATCTTACTGCAAGGGAACAGCCTAGCCATCACTGGAACCAAATCCAACACAATGCTCCTCCCCAGTATGATGTCGATAGCTTGAGTACCATTGAGTACATTAACCCTGATATCAATCATTGCAACCTTTAATAGTAAGATGGATCTGCATCTAGAACGCGGGACCTGGGACTGCCAGAAGAAGGGATTTCTCATCAGCAAACAGGGGGTCACTCTCCAAACCCCATGACATGGGATATACATTTCCGTGGTGCACTTCTGCTCCACCTCCAAAGAGCAGCATGGGTTTCTGACAGCAGGGGTCATGCTTCCTACTGGGTGTAAAATGCATAGTGAGGACCTGTTGCTCTTGCACTTAACCGGCCACCTTCAGTGGAATTTTACAGCCTTTTATAAGGGACAGAGCGGTAAAATGGACACATAAAAGCAAGGTCAAATGCATTTATGCCTCCATTTCCTGCTCGGCCTGATTTTTCAGCAGTAGTAAGGTGGGGGAGGGGCGTGGAGCAGAGATACAAGCTCTGCCGCCCTGGCATTCCGTCTTGTCAGTGCAATTCGTTTCACACCTGCATGAGATGTTCACACGAGGCTAAAACAAGTGCTTTCCTATTTAATCTACCTTGCACTTCACAGCACCACAACAACACATAAGCCGCACCAACAGCCCACGAGGACTGACATCGATCCGATACTCGCACCAAAGCTCAGCACCCGGTGTATACCGAGCTGAAGCTGCCAACACAACACCACTCCTCTTACTATCCTTATCCCTCTTCACCTTACTAACCCATCCCACCTTCTCATTTGCAGATCCGCCAGAGCACCTGGGGACCAACTTCGTTGGTGATGGTGCAGTACAAATACATTTAACATTTAACATTTTAACATTTAACATTTAGTACCTGCTAAAGAACGGACGGATTCCATAGGAATCCATCAATACATACCGCCTGCAAAGCATCAGACGAAGAGGAAAAGTGAAGAGTAAACCCGGATGCACCCGGTTTTACTCGGCTGCATTCTCTTCCGCCTTATGAACATTTAAAAGTGCATGCACGGTCCCAACAGCACTGAAGTGCACACGCTGGGGGTCCACAGGATGCAATCTAGTATAAAATGACCCCCTTGACCATTTGGACTACAAAGCGCAAAACACAGGTGTAAATGCAGATGTAATCGCATTCATGCCTTTGTTTTTGCACTTCGTAGTGCAAAATGCGTAAACACTGCCTGCCATTTACGCATGACAAGCAGCGTGTGCAATGGCTTGCCATTGAATCTGACTGCGCTTGGCTGTTTGAAGCATTTGTGCCAGCATGAATGAGGGACAATGGCGTGAGTGCTTGCGCATTTGTATGATGGAGTGTATGGAAGCTGCGTGCCCCCTCTCGCCACCATACTAATGAAAGGAATTGTGGAGTAGTGTAAAAGGCTTGTGTAAAATGTGTGCGCAAACGTTTTATGCATGATTTTTACTCTACTCCACAATGAAAATGATGTATTTTCACAGTGGCGGAAAAACAATGAATTTTTAGGACATTGGCCTGACTTTACCACCTGGTAAATCCCATAACCTCATTTTAAATGGGGTAGCAGGCAATGGAAGTGTAAACGCAAGGCGTAATACATTTACCACTCCATTTCCCACTCTGTACCAACTTCCGGCAGTGACAAGATGGAAGGGGGCATAGAGTTGGGTATCTCGTACTCTTCTGATTTGGCACCTTTGCGCTGAATGACTTATGTATGCATTTCCCAAGTCAATATGTACATTGCCTCATCTAAGTTTGTTTCATGTAACTGGTCGCAACAGCGCCCTGGTGCCTCAGGGTTTGGGCGCTTTCCAAATATGATAAATAAATAAATCGTGCAGCCCACCTCCGTCTTGACCTGTTCACTACATTTTCGGCCTGCATGAGATTTTCACGTAGGCATAAAAAGAATGCATTCCTAAGGGAATCAGCCTGGGTTTTGCACCTTCTAAAGAGCAGGCCGATTCCCTAGTAATCCATGAATATATCCTGTAGAGGCACAGTTACATGCCTCTGCAGGAAATCCCGCCCCCTACCTCCTATGTGATATGATAGTTTATTTATATAACGCCTATACACAATGTGTTTCAAAGCGCTTCAAGGCAAGGGAGGGAATAAGGGAAAATACAATGGGCCTCATTACGACCCAGGCGGTAAGTTACCGCCTGGGCCGTGACTTTACCACCATGGCGTAAACTACGTTTACGCCATGGTGGTTGGCGGACTTACCGCCCCATTCCGACCTAGGCGGGGCGGTAAGTCCCCAATCCCCATTTACCCTTCCCCATTCCCATTTTTGCCCCATAGGGCATAATGGGAGTGGGGAAGGCGTTAATTACGCCACCGTAAATTACGGTGGCGTAATTAACTCCATGGTCCCTTAGCGCCATGGATTTTAACACCTGCTAAAAGCAGGTGTTAAAAGCACCATGGCGCTAGGGGACCTCGTAATTGGCGGTAAGGGGTCGGCGCAGCTAACGCTGGCGTTAATCCCTTACCGCCAGGGTCGTAATGAGGCCCAATGACATTCTTACAAGGCCATGGACAATAAGAATGTGAAATAACTATCATACTCAGCCTGGCGACATTTCAGATAGTGCAAGAGCTAAAACACAGCTAAGGAAAGGAGGAGGTGATTGGGAAGGAAATGGAAACAGACAGGCGACTACTGTACTAGGCCTGACGACATTTCAGGTAGAGCCGGAGATTAACAAGAGGTAAGGGAGAGGGGGAGTAGAAAGGAGGAAGAGGAACAAAACAAGTGACTATCGTACTAGGCCTGACGACATTTCAGATGGTGCTGGAGGTGTAGGAAGGGCAGGAAAAACAAGTAAGGGAAGGGGGAGGAGACGAACACGGTTGCCATCATGCTAGGTCCAAGGACAATTCTGATAGAGTAAGTGCATAGAAAAAAGAAAGGTGAGGGGGGAAGGAGAAGGGAGAGGAGGAGAGAGCAGAGATAATAACACATGATGTTGCAAAAGAACAGCAATGCAAACAGGATTCAGGATTCAGGATGATGATGGGCATAGCGTGATTCAGGGCCACCCTGAAGACGTGATGCAGGGGAAGACCAAGTCCAGCATTTAGAATTGAGAAGGGTGAGGCACCATGAGTCAATGAGTCCATAAGGCAAACCCAGGCATTGGCTGCAAGACGGTGAAGGTAAACTATAATGTATCACGACAAACTCCTGCAACGGTTATTGAATTGATTTTTTAAAAAAAAGGTTTTATTAGATGTAGGGGGGAGGGAGAAGAGGGGGAGGGCTGACACAGGCAGCCAGAGAGGGTGGGGGGGTGCAAGGAACATCACGGGCAAACCAGAGGGGGATGGGAGGGCACATGGAACAACACGGGCAACCAGAGGGGGATGGGAGGGCACATGGAACATCACGAACAACCAGAGGGGGTTTGGAGGGTACATGGAACAGCCTGAGATTGTGCCATGCTTGACACCAGCAGTTGTGACCATACCACGGTGAGTATTCGAAAGAAGTTACCCACTGAGACAGCCCTATCAAATGTATACCCGCAGAGATGACAATCTGAGGGAGGAACTCCCTGAAGGAATATGAAAGGGAGCAAAAAGAGAAGCTGGTGACGTCACGAAAGACGAGCGTGATCCCCTAGGGATACAGGCTGAAGAGAATGCATGGATCTTACAGAAACTGATGAGGAAGTTAAGAATCAAGTAAACATTCATATGCGAAAAGAAGATTGCATGTGTGCGAAGCACTGCAGAAAAGCAAACAGTTCAATAACTGTGCAGATGCTGTAACGCAAGTAGATTATTTAATCTTAGAAGCTTGCTATATGTAGTGAACAGACTACAGGCGAAGCCGCCATTGTACAGAAACTGGACATCGGTGTCATGAATTTAGTAAGCCAGGACCCATGGAGAGAAAAGGTGAGAACTGTGTCGCAGCAAGAATAAGCTCAGAATGTGGAAACAAATGGCGAGGCTGTCTGGCCTGTTGTCAAAGCTGAAGCAGCCATGGTCGGTTATCTATTCTTGAAGGCGGTGATCGTCTGAAGCTGAATCATCCTTTGTTAAGGTGCAAAGAAAGAACACCAAACGTGCCAAGTTTTATTCATTTAAGACATTTAAATACAGCAAAATGAACCACATTGTGGTGTCCTGTCACGTGAGCCAAAGTTGGAAATTGAGTTGGGCGTGGAGTCCTAGAACAACGATAGTGAAAGCCTGTACTCCCATATATTCCCAGAGACAAGAATACTTTGCAAGGCCAAGTTCAAAGACAATCTGCATGGCAGAAGGCATGGGCGTTGAGAGATGTTGGGCAAATTGGGTGGGGAGGTAAAGTCAAGTCCATCTCCTGGCACCTTGGTCTGAGTTTACGTGCTGCTAAGTGAACCAAATGTTCCAGACGTGGCACCAGCGTGCCAACCAATTATAGAGGGCTGTATAACGAAGAGCCTTATAGTGTGAGGACCAATGATAAACTCTGTACTTAACAATGTTGGAGATTACATGTTTTAGAGGTAGGCATAAGTTGTTCACCTGACAGTAGACAGCCAATCACAATCCCAGCCCTTACAGAAAGTATACTTAGATGTTCCCTTTGAGCGTATCACAATCCCTCGTAGGTTTTTCTTATTTGCCACATAGTATGATGTCACGTCTGATGTATTTTTTGCATATAAGGATGTTTTATGAGAAATGCACTGAGAGCTCGAGCGAACGTCCATTGATGTCCGTTGTAACTCCCTGTTTTAGATAATTGTTAATAAAACAGCACCTTTGCCACCTTCCCGAGTTGGTTTGATTATTTGGTGTCAGAGTTATTCTGCATCCCCATCCATTGCATGTACGATACCCAAAGGGCCATATCCTCAATCCTGCAGGCAAAGTGTAATTTGCAGGTGGTCTTTCTTCACAAGGCGGAGAGAAGAAGGAGTACAGGCGAGTTGGCCTGGTATTACTCTTCCCGTTTGCACTCCGCTTTGTGAGCATTTAAGATGTCATGCAAACACCCAGTATCACGTAAATGCAAACATTGGTGGTCCCCTTCACGTAGTTTGCATTTAGTATAAAATGACTCTCCAACATGCTGCCTGCCAAGTGTAATTTACAGGCGGCATTTACACTTTTCCAAAACGAATTGGAAATGTGAAGATTAAGGGGAATTTCGCCCTTGTTTTACTCTTTTGCATTTCCACTTTGTATTGGAAATTACCAAAATGGCATCTACATGCAAACGAACTTGGCTCGCGCAGTCTGAATGGGACGTTAAAGGTCCCACACAGGGAGTGCTTTAATCGGTGTAGCTCACGGGCCACCTTTTATTGGGTATGTTGCAGCAAGGCAAGTGTAGCAAGTGTCATTGTTAACGTTAAAAGATTCAGGCATGAAAAATACTGTCATAGATCTCTTCTGTATTACACAGATACAACATGTCCTTTATGCTTACAAGTCCCATGTGTGCACTTTTCCTCATTTCCACTCGGTGGTGAAAAAGGGTAAAGTAAATCGCCTTTACTCTTCACTTTCCACCAGTTTAATGGATAAGTGCAAATCCTGCCTGAAAAGTGCACTTTCCAGGCAGCCTTTGCAATAAATTGCTATGGAATCTGCCTGCTTTTGCCAGGTGTACATTTTAAGCAGATTCCACCAGGATTCATCGCGTTAACCCCAGAATTCAAATACATTCTGCCGCTGATGCTCCCGCATTTGTATGGTGGACCGGAAAATTGATGCAGGCACGTTATTTCTCGCCCACTCCCCGACTTCAAGTTACAAATGCAGGAACAGGAAGCAGGTCCGTACAGCGGGCAGAAACACTGTTTCCTGTTTCTGCCCGAGGGACATTCGCTGCAGAGACCATCAGCAACAGGGAGGCGAGCGCTCCCATAAAGAGACTAGCGTTAGCAAGTGCGAATACTATCAATTCTGCCTGGGAGAGGCATGAAATAGGAAATACAAATACTTTCTATCCAGCCTGGGAGAGCTGCCGAGATTACAGGAGACTTAGAAACCCAGGTGGGCAAGCGCCCAACGTGAAGTTCAACGAAAGGAGTATAAATACTTGAAATCCAGGATGGGAGAGCCAACAAGGTTACCGGAACCCTGGAAACCTGAGCAGGCAAGCGCCCAATGTGAAACCACACAAAAGGAGTACAAATACTGCCAATCCAGCCTGGGAGAGCTGACGAGATTACAGGAGACTTAGAAACCCAAGCGGCCAAGCAGAAGTTCAACAAAAGGAGTACAAATACTGCCAATCCAGCCTGGGAGAGCTGACGAGATTACAGGAGACTTAGAAACCCAAGCAGCCAAGCAGAAGTTCAACAAAAGGAGTACAAATACTGCCAATCCAGCCTTGGAGAGCCAACGAGATTACAGCAGGCTTAGAAACCCAAGCGGCCAACGAGAAGTTCAACAAAAGAAGTACAAATACTGCCAATCCAGCCTGGGAGAGCCGAGGAGTTTACAGGAGATTTAGAAACCCAAGCGCCCAACGTGAAGTTCAATGAAAGGAGTACAAATACTTCCAATCCAGCCTGGGAGAGCAGACGAGATTACAGGAGGCTTAGAAACCCAAGCGGCCAAGGAGAAGTTCAACAAAAGGAGTACAAATACTGCCAATCCAGCCTGGGAGAGCCAACGAGATTACAGGAGATTTAGAAACCAAAGCGCCCAACGTGAAGTTCAACGAAAGGAGTACAAATACTTCCAATCCAGCCTGGGAGAGCAAACGAGATTACAGGAGGCTTAGAAACCCAAGCGGCCAAGGAGAAGTTCAACAAAAGGAGTACAAATACTGCCAATCCAGCCTGGGAGAGCCGACGAGATTACAGGAGTTTTAGAAACCCAAGCGCCCAACATAAAGTTCAACGAAAGGAGTACAAATACTTCCAGTCCAGGATGGCAGAGCCAACAAGGTTACCATAACCAGACTAAATCCAAGGTGGAGTTTAAATAGGGCCTGTGCGGTAAGAGCATGGTAGTCAAGCTGGCCACTGTGGTGGACCAGTGGTCCTTGTCTCACATCAGTGTCTAGGTCACTGTCTACATGTTTACCCACCTTCTGCTATTCGGATTTCTCCATCTTACCTTTTCTCTTCCAGAAAACAAGTACAAGGATGGCCAACAACCCAAGTATTAGCACAGACAGCACCGGGATTAACACTGTCAAGACATTGAACTGTCGGCTGGCTTCTGGACCCTTTCTTACAAGAATGCTTCTCTCCTGTCTTGCATACATGTTTACTGACACACAGGTGTATGTCCCTTGGGCCGTCACATTGATCACGCTTCTGAGTACAAAGTTCTCAGGGGTATCTTCCAGTGGATAGGTTTCCTGTGAGAGTGTTGGGCTCATCCATGTGATGTTTGGCGTGGGATTTCCTTTTGCGGTGCACACCACCGCTGTGTCGTTTCCCTCGATGGCCAGGTTGAGGATTTCAGCTGGAGCTGTAAATGAGGATGAGAAATTAAGGCTGATCAGAGGCCATCGCATCCATACCCGTGTATATATTGGAAGTAAGCGGGGAGAGCAGACAGAGCAGACACATTCAACACCACAGTACATGTGATCAGCATTGGGAGGAAGACTGTGCTTAACACAGGAACCGCTATCAGACACTGAGGTGGCGGGGCATGCGAGAGAGCAAAAGTGGTCAAACTCCTCTTCTAGAGGATAAAGGAGGTCACTTGGCTGTTGATTACTACCTGAGGCCGAAACCCATGTGTTCTTGATACTGCCAGACGTTAAAATTGTTTTGTATTGTATTTGGTTATTTATGTAGCGCTCTTTCCCCACTTGTCTGGAATCAATGCACTTTTCTGGTAGGAACGGCCTCGGTGACCGCAGTCAATGTGATGGAAAATTCTAAAGGGTTTAGTTTAGGAGATGCATGTGTGCATTTTGCCGGTCTAGGAATTAGGTGGCTGGCTAGGCTCGACTAAGCAGCCCAAAGAGAGGCCAAGTACGTGGGTGGGCGTTGCTGGTGGTTTGCAATAGATTGCTATTGTATAGAGAGTTGATGTGTGGCCAGCTATACTGAGTTCCTTTTGGATGGTAGTCGATGTATGCTAGTGACAGAGGTGCTGAGGTAAGTTAGGTGTTTCAGTCTGGACGGCTATGTGTGTTGCTAGATCGGATGTGCTTACCCATAGCAGTATTCTACGGTGCATGGTTGCATGGCCGTGCCTGCAGCCTGTGTCCACACTAGTGGTGTGCATACGTACAGTTGGCTTGGAAGTTATTCAGCTGGAGGTTTCACAATATAATAGGCCAAGAAAGAGACTAAACCTAAATTTGGGATTCCTGTATAGTTGGAGAGAGGCCTAGTTTTCACGCTACATTAGGCTTCACAATATAATAGGCCAAGATGCGGGCTATACTTAGATTTGAGAAGCCTGTATAGTGGGAGAGCAGCCTAAATTTCACAATGCAGTTTGAGTACAAAATTACACGGGACAAAACACCTAGATTAGAGAATCCTATATAGTGGGAGAGAGGCCTACATTTCACAATGCAGTTTGAGTACAGGACTACAAGAGACAACACACCTAGATTTGATAATCCTACATAGTGGGAGAGAGGCCTAAGTTTCACCATGCAATTTCAGTACAGAAAATAAGATCGGCTTAGTTTTGCAGTTGGTCTGTCGGGAGACTTTAATCTCCCTAGGGAGACCTTTTTCCAATACTTATCTATTTCTTTCTTCGATATTCTTTCTAGGCGTATAAATTTGGTTGGAAGATCCTCTTGACGTTTGTTCAGTTTGGAGAATGCATGTGTCATATCACCCTTCTGTGTGAAAAGGTTCTTTGTTTCTTCCTTATTGTTTCTGAGATATGCTGCCATTGTTGTCTTATTCAAAAAACAGTTAGTCTGCCCTGTTGCCAAACTGTAGTCTAAAAGTTCAGAAAATAAGATCGGCTTAGTTTTACAGTTGGTCTGTCGGGCGACTTTAATCTCCCTCTGATTCCAGCTTCAATAATTGTAACCAAATTTATAGTCTGGGGACAGGAATAACCCCTTATTTCCTCATATGCAATGTATCGTCGCAGGTCACTGGGTTGATGGTAAGCCAAGGAAAACCCGTCTTAAACTTGTAGTAACAGAAATGCCAAAGCATACAAAAAGACCCAGGACTTTGCGCACTCTTTGGTTCAAGAAAGGTTTGTTTTAATTTCATCTAATATTAAGCATCCAATCTTAGATTATTGCCCTTATTACGATTACACGTGTTTCGGCCTATCCTGGCCTTTATCAAATCAGGGCTAGTATGGTCATACTGAAAATAATAAAAAATCAAGGCAAATACAAAAAATTACAAAAAAATACACATTATATATATATACATGGGTATAAAGCATGTTCGGTGGCCCGTTATATAGATGCCAATTCATCAGGGTAATTACAAGAAAATCATGTATTACAACATACAGATTCCATGAGAACAATGAAAAATGATCTCAAGGTGCATCATAATACATGAAATAAAATAACCAATAATTCATACAATTGAAAAGTTAAACGGGGGGTGGGAAAAAAGGGAGACAAACAAACATACAGAGACAAGAAAACAAATAAGGAATTAGTCTCGATATGTCTCAGACTTTAACATGTATGCAAATGGGTGTCAGTAATAATTATCACGACTTACCCATACCAGGGGTCGTTAATTCCTTGTATGTGGTAGTAGTTTGATGGGACAAATCCCAGTTAAGAGTGTTCTGATATCCAAAAATAGATGCAGAGAAAAAAATATTATTTATATCTAGTGTTATGGTTTACATCTCATTGTAGTGCACATATCCCACTTATTTAATGTCACATGCTGCTAGATTATGCCAAAAATAGAAAACCCCATGTTGTTAAAAAGCAATGCTGATCCGCCACCTTAGAATTCCATCCTTACTTAGTAGCAAAAAGTAAAAAATCGTATTATTAAACATGCCCGTATATATCCATCTGACCATCGGGATAAGAACAGTGCTACTGTGCAGACTTAAGATCGCGTCCTTACTTAGATAGTAAACAGTTTAGGGTCGCATTGTAATTGTACCCGTATGTGTCCGTCTAACCTACGGGATATATCCCCATCTAGTAAGGAAATCCCAATTAGAGGTAAACGTAAAGCGCCAGTGCGTGAGAACATTAGTCAGCACTTACTTTGGGAAACACCCGTAGTCATTCGCGTTGGCTTCGAACTGAGGAAGCGGGCGCCATCTTGGGACCATATAAATGGTTCCCATGGTGACGCAATGCTAAGCGTCACACGGCCCGGTAGCCCAGCGACTCGCACATAAGTTTCAACCTGAAAAACCTGCTCGTATTAAGTGTTCCCAGCTTTCGCCATGGTACACATAAAAATATATATAAATATATATTGTAGCAATGTTGTCCACACTGTTGGTTTAGCATCAACTCAGAAGTATACCATAAGTAAGTTAATTGCTAAGAGTGTTTGGTATTTGGTTGTCATGGGAGCTGGTTTGCATTAGTCAGTTCCTTAAAGGTATATCCCCTCTAATTACTCAACATCATTGTTAAATGTGTGAAATCAGTAGTGTAAAAGATTTACAAAAACGCACTTATTACGAACAGTCTAATCAGAAACATTAAGGGAGTGTGCAAAAGGAAATAAGTACAATAGACATATTATACATTGTTCATGTGCATCCTTAATTATTTGGGGCAGAAAAAGGATTTAGAAAAGAGAAAAAACCCCGCAAACTATAAACATAGCAATAGCAGAGCAAAACACGCCCAAAATATGTAAAACGTAGGAAAATATTCTTCTCATGACAAAAATCAGTCAAACAATTAATCAGATTAATAAATTCCTCTTTGTCCCTATAGAAATGATACCATTTCATTGTCCAAATTAAGGCCGAGCACAGTAGTGTTAAAAAAGCAAATTATTCTGAATTCCGCTTGACGTAATGCTCGAACTCTGTCTCCACCTCTTTTGTTCAGTGCAACAATTTGCAAGCCAATGAATTGGATGTTGGTCTTCTCATCCATTTGATGATTCTTTTGCCAGTGTACTGCTAGCGGTAAGGTCGGATCCTGACTTCCAATTTTAGCCAGGTGCTCACGTATCCTAATCCTGAGCTCTCTTTTGGTACTACCTATGTAGACTTTTGTGCAGGTGCACCTAATCGCGTAAACTACATATTTCGTTCTGCAATTAATGTAATGTTTAATTGTAAAAACTTGTCCATTTGAGCCCTATAGTCTCTTGGTTTTGTCACCAGCAAATTTTCACATTGTGCAGTGACCACATTTTCTAAAGCCGGGTTCCATTTTGGTAAGCCAAGTGGTTTCGCTGATATTAGGTGAATCTGGTAACAGGGATGGGCAGATTATTGTTTTGAGAGTGTTGGCTTTCCTGAAAATAATCAGTGGTCTGTCTTCAATATATTTGCACAAATGCTCCTCCAACTTTAACAAGTGCCAATGTTTGTTTAGAGTTTTTCTAATTAGTTGATGATCATTGTTGTATTGGGTTATGAACGTGAGTTTCATTTGTTTTTCTTCTGAATGTTCTTTAGGCATCAATGTATCCTTTTGTTGTAAATTCTTAGTTTTCTCAAAAGCTTGTTGTAAGCACTTGTTCGGGTAGCCTCTTTGTTTAAAACGAGTTCTCAAAAGCTTACATTCTTGTTTGAATTTATCATTGTCCTTGCAGTTACGTCTTGCTCAGATATATTCACCGAAGGGGATATTGTGAATGGTGGTACGTTGGTGGCAGCTGAATGCATGTAAAACTGAGTTAACTTCCGTTGGTTTTCAAAAGTCCATGTTTCTAAATGGTCATCTTGTACATGAATAGTTAGATCTAGAAAGTTAATTGTTTTAGCATTAAGTTCTCCAGTGAATTGTATCCCGAATTGGTTATGGTTCAATCTTTCCGCGAATTCTTGAAATTAAATTTCCGACCCCTTCCAAATCAGAAAGATATCATCTATATATCTTATCCAAAGCTTGACTTGGTCTTGGAATGCCGGGTCTTGATACACGGTATACTCTTCCAACATCCTCATAAAGATGTTGGCTAATGATGGGGCATACTTAGTCCCCATTGTCACCCCCTTTAGTTGCTGAAATAGACAATTGTTGAAAATGAAAAGGTTTGAATCCAAGGTTATTTATAACATTTGCTTCAACATTTCAAATGGACAATAATAAGATGCGGACTCGCCTTTGAAGGTGTGGTCAATAGACGCTAATGCCCATTTATGTTGTATGGATGTGTATAACGCCTTGACGTCCAAGGTTGCCAATATGAAGGAATCATCCCAAACAAAAGTTTGTAGAATGTTTATAAGACTGGAAGAGTCTCGTAAGTAAGATTTAACTTATGTCGCTCGTGGTTTTAAGATCCCATCTAGGTATTCAGATAAGTTCTCCGATACCCACCAGATACCACTTAGTATCGGCCGTCCCTCTGGTATATCTTGATAGTGTTTATGGATCTTTTGTAGGAAATACATTGTTGGTGTTACAGGATTTTGTGTGATAAAATACGATCGTTCTTCATCAGTGATGAGGCCCTTTCTGTGCCAGCACATTATTGATTCCTCAATTTGGTTGAGAATTATTTGCACGTGACATTAAACAAGTGGGATATGTGCACTACAATGAGATGTAAACCATAACACTAGATCTAAATAATATTTTTTCTCTGCATCTATTTTTGGATATCAGAACACTCTTAACTGGGATTTGTCCCATCAAACTACTACCACATACAAGGAATTAATGAACCCTGGTATGGGTAAATCGTGATATTTATTACTGACACCCATTTGCATACATGTTAAAGTCTGAGACATATCGAGAGTAATTCCTTATTTGTTTTCTTGTCTCTGTATGTTTGTTTGTCTCCCTTTTTATAGGGCTCAGCTGCGTTCCCGAGGTGGCAGTTCCTACCGAGCGTGCAGCTTTTGCAAGCTCCATCAGGAGACCCAGCCTCCTCTGGAGTTGATAAGCTCTAATGTACCCCGGCCAGAGCTCCATCAGGTATCCCAACTCCCGGGGAATGTTCGCACCCAGCAACCATCAAAGCCCATCCCTTGGTTTACTTCTCAGTGAGACAGCCAGAGCTCATAACTGACCCTGACAATACATCAGAGATTATAGAAACAAGACAGGGAAAACAAGCCTGCTTCCCTTGCAGAGCAGAAAGGACCACAACAGGGAATGAACAGCTTCAAAGGTTAATCCAGTTACATAGGTGGATGAACACTTTCGAAATGCATCTGTGCTATATATCAAATGCAAGGCTGGACACCTGCTGTGAATTAAGATTTGAGAAGTTGAAATACCTAATGAAACAATACATACTTCCAGATTTCAGTTTAGATTATGAACGGTTATGTTATTAGAGGAAAAGGAGACCACACATTAAAACTCATAGCCCTAGGTTACATGGCACCACACAGCTGTTGGCATTGGCAGCCACTGAGCCAAGATACCTTGAATGCGGTCCTTGGGATGCGTCCATCAACACTGGGTGGTATGCCTATCCTGTTACAAGTGCTACAAGATTCACAGACTCTGGAGGATGATCTATAATGGGTCCTAGTTAGAGCTCCATAAATCCCGCACTGACCCTTGGTTGCTCCTCATCATGTTAGGGCTCCAGACACCAACACACAGTGGTTTTCCCTACCCGATCATGCTATGCAAAAGCCATGGAATAGTCTCAACCTTCTCAGGGGAGGTGGACTGTGACTGGTCTGAGTTAGAGCTCCAGTACACCCCTCCGTCCCGGCCCATGGACTAAGATTCCAGCCCTCCAAGCCCCCTTGCTGGCTTTATCTACTCAGATTCTGTGAGCCCTGAGAGGAGTCCCAGCCGCCTCTAGACAGCCAATCTCTGACTGGTCTGAGTTAGAGCTCCAGTACGCCCCTCCGTCCCGGCCCATGGACTGGGATTCCAGCCTCCCGAGTCCTCTAGCTGGCTTTATCTACTCAGATTCTGTGAGCGCTGAGAAGAGTCCCAGCCGCCTCTAGACAGCCAATCTCTGACTGGTCTGAGTTAGAGCTCCAGTACGCCCCTCCGTCCCGGCCCATGGACTAAGATTCCAGCCCCCCGATCCCCCCTAGCTGGCTTTATCTACTCAGATTCTGTGAGCCATGAGAGGAGTCCCAGCCGCCTCTAGACAACCAATCTCTGACTGGCCTGAATTAGAGCTCCAATACGCCCCTCTGCCCCGGCCTATGGACTGGGATTCCAGCCTCCCGAGTCCCCTAGCTGGCTTTATCTACTCAGATTCTGTGAGCCCTGAGAGGAGTCCCAGCCGCCTCTAGACAGCCAAGCTCTGACTGGCCTGAGTTAGAACTCCAGTACGCCCCTCCTTCCCAGCCCATGGACTGGGATGCCAGCCCCCCGAGCCCTCTAGCTGGCTTTATCTACTCAGATTCTGTGAGCCCTGAGAGGATTCCCAGCCGCCTCTAGACAGCTAATCTCTGACTGGTCTGAGTTAGAGCTGCAATACACCCCTCCGCCCTGGCCCATGGACTAAGATTCCAGCCCCCCGAACCCTCTAGCTGGCTTTATCTACTCAGATTCTGTGAGCCCTGAGAGGAGTCCCAGCTGCCTCTAGACAGCCAATCTCTGACTGGCCTGAGTTAGAACTCCAGTACGCCCCTCCATCCCAGCCCATGGACTGGGATGCCAGCCCCCCGAGCCCTCTAGCTGGCTTTATCTACTCAAATTCTGTGAGCCCTGAGAGGAGTCCCAGCCGCCTCTAGACAGCTAATCTCTGGCCTGAGTTAAAGTTACACACGCTGGTTGCTGTCCCTGTTGCTTGGCTCAAGTCACCCACCCCTAGTGAGTGGGTTGAGCTACGTTCTGAGAGATCTAGGAGTAGTTGCATCCTTCTCCTTAGTGATACACTTGAATGAATCCAGGTTACAGGCACTACTCCAGAATCGCTGTCCCTACCCATTCACATGTTCCATGAGCCTGAGAGGTTTTAATGCATCCCAGTTAAAGCTCCAGGAGTCCCGCAAACACACTTGGGGTGCTGCTCCTGGCCCTGGGCTGCAGCTACAGGCCCACAGGTTTCCATGTCTTAAAATCGCGGCAAAAATGGCTGTGT